>NC_046372.1:24066230-24367064 GCF_011125445.2 Fundulus heteroclitus
TTCGCTTCACTTTGCTGCTATTTGACAGAAAGCTTTTATCAGAAATAGCAGATCCCTCATGTTGGTCACCTCTGTTTAAAGATGTGTAAAAACAAGAATTCAAATAAAGCAGTTTTATTGCAGTAAAGTTATTTCACTGCTGTAAATTCAGCTTTCTGGCTGAAGTCTTTGGATCTTTACTGTAAAATGTTCTGGTGAGAGTTCTTGATGCGACTCCAACAAGCTTCTTCAGGCCCTTGGAAGAGGAACGGGGCCCAGAGCATCACGGATCCTCCACAGCGAGGACGAGTTCATCACAGTCCCAGTAGCTTTTAGCCTCGCTGGGCTCGGTTCTGTGATGGCTGGACAGAAAGGACGTTCTCCTGACATCCATGACTGCCAGGGCTTTGACCTGGTATATTAGAAACTAATGACTCGTACTGGAGCGTCGTTACTTAAAGTGACTTGATGCTCTCGTTAAAGTCAAAAACTGGGTCAGGGAGGCCAGGACTGGAAACCTTCAAGAAACAAGGTGAACATTTGTAGACAACCTCACACCTAACGGCAGCTTAGAGACCTGTGCTCATGTTCACAAAGAAAAAGTAGCTCCTAGTGACGTCATTTTAGAGAAAATGAAATAAAACTCCTGAATTCTCAGATTTTTTTTTTTTTTTAGAATTTTACCTCATTAAGATAAAAGTTATCAGCAAAGCATCTTAGCCCTTAAAATAACTCTTAAAGTGACAAAATGTTAGTAGTAATGAGGACTTTTAATGAGCTTAGGAGTGTCTGAAGCAGGAAGACGGAGAAAACAGAGCGAGCTGATTGGCTGATCCACCTAAACAGTGGAGGAAATGAGCGTCTAAACTTATATAACAATCAGACAATTATGTAGACAAGAAACTTTATCATCCCCATATAGGGAAATTAGATGGATTAAAGATGCGGGTCTAGTAACATGATTTTATTGAATATAAATAGGAAACATATTGAATAATCATGATTAAAAAGTGGAGGAATTTACAAAAAATATATATATTTAAAAGAGGTGAGAAAGTATTTTCTGTATTACATGATGTCTGTAGCCTAAATGGTCATCTTTAAGGTTGCTGGTGTGATTCTCTCTCCTCGCTGCTCACTGGTGCGTAAAAGCAGAGAAAAAAGGTGCATTGACCTGCGGCGTTACGCACCAGAGTTTGAGTATTTGCGCCGTGATCCAGAGACAAATTTACTTTTCAACATTCCTCTGTTCTCCTCCCAGAGCTGTGAGCCGTGCAGCGCTGCTGTCCTGTTCGGGTTTCTCCACCTTTTTGATGCACTTCATGTCATTTTGCCAAATCCAACCAGGCGATCCCAGTAAAATGCTGACATGAGTGCGCTTTAATGTAAAAAAAAAAAAAAAAAAAAAAGACAAAGTAGTAAAAAACTGACGAATGAAAATAAACAAGCAAATCAAAATAATTATGTAAATATGCTGGTGAAGATTCTCAGTCATCCAAGTCATGGTCATTCCAAGAAAATAAAAAAAATAAAAAACTGGACTTTTTTTTTTGGAGACATTTCGCTTCCCATCCAGGAAGCTTTCTTAATTAAAATGTCTGCAGTAGTGTGGAGCTCCAAGCTTTATATTATTGCCCCAAAATTATCTAAGCCAAAATAAAGCCTTTGTTGGGCAATACTATAAAGCTTGGAGCTCCTCACTACTGCAGACATTTGAATTAAGAAAGCTTCCTAGATGGGAAGCGAAACGTCTTCAAACTTCGAAAAAAAGTCCAGTTGTTTTTTTTTTACGTTTTTTTTGGACTAATGATGTAAATAAGGTGCATTCAGACATTTTTATGCTGTGTGAAAATCTATTAATTTTGCAGTTTCATCATCCTGACAGGTTTCTGAATCCAGTCTAATCAGGTTAATTTCTCTCCTTTGATCACTGGGAGCGCGTTTACCTTCAGCCAATCACAGCTCTTGATTCTCCTTCCCCAGAGTCGCTCTTCACACTCCCAGGTAGACATTTTTAGGCTAAGGCAGGAGCTCCCACTCGTGTTTTTGCATGGTGGGAGGAAGCTGGAGTACCTGGAAAGAACCCACGCCTGCACACGGATACCATGGAGACCAGGGATCACGACTTTTGTGAAACTTAGAGCTACTTCGTTGGTGTTGTGTCACACAAAGGACTTCCAGTGCTGACATTTGAACTAGAAGAGCCAGAGTTCACCTTAACTTTATGCAAAATAAACATTTTCCAGGCTTTGTTGTAGATATTGTCATTTTAAAATCTGTATAAATGCAAGTGTGCCCATGGTGGTGACCCCTGATTCAGAAAGACCCGTGTTAATGGCACCAATTTGGAGCCCATAACTTATATTTAACTTATATTTATTCGCTATTTGTTGCTGAAGCCCAAGCATCACAGTCAAGCAGTAAATAAACATAAATTAATAGAACCGTTTCCATCTATTAGCTACATTATTTCAGCCACAGGAGTAATCGCTGCAAATGTGCCGTAAGTTTTGTTTAATGTAAATACTTCAGTTTTATTCCAGTTCTACTCAATGTTCTCATATGCGGGGGAAATTGTAAATTTACAATAAGAGAAAACATTTAAAGAGTAATTACAGCTGATTAAGAACATGTTTCAACAGAAAGACAAGAAACTGAAACTGTTGCTCAGGTTTTATTGCTGACACACCGTCTGATGAAATTAGATCATAATGCAACAAAATAAGCTTCAGCTTTTACTCGCATTCATTTCCAGGATAAAATATTTTCTGATGCGTCTCTCGGCTCCACACAGTGGATTCATGAATAAATATGTCTAAATCTCACAGCGCTTAATATTTAACCAGAACAGCGACCGACAACGAGGCGTCGCTGATTTATCAGCAGTTTAAGAAACTAACAATACAAAAAAAAAAAAACAGAAACACTAATTATTGGATTCAGCTTCAGGCACAAAGTCGTAAAGCAGCGATTTTATTCCCGCTGCGGCGGATTAAAAGAACCAGGGAGGTCTGCAGTGTCCACGTTTATCGCATCCTTTGAACGTCTTAGTTTGGAGCCGTTAGGGCGAAAATAAAAAGTACGTAGAGATGCGTAAAAATAAAGGAAGATCTGGACGTTTAACTTTCTCAGTGGGACTCGGTTCACCGGCAGGAAGGCACAAACGGAGCGTAGCCGTTCCCGTTCACGACGTTCTGATGCTCATCTGAGGAGAATCCAGAAGATCCTCCCAGGAGAAGAGATCATCGTCTCTCACATTTCAGGATAAAAACCCTAAAGCTGCCGTCAGCAGGACCTCCAGTCTCTCCGTCTGTGAAGCCGTCCGTCGGACCCAGACGAGCCGCCTGGTTTCCAGAAGAACCTCCTGGTCCATCAGGACCTCCAGAAGGTGGAGCTCAGCTGGCCTTTGGGGGGGGCGATCTGGCGGCTCTGCAGCGACGTCTGCGTGGGACAGAAAATGTTATTTACCTCAGAAAACATCAAAGACAGTCCAGAAAAGGTTAAAAAATAAAAATAAAACTGGACTTTTGTTCTGAAGTTTGTTTCGCTTCCCATCCAGGAAACTTTCTCAGTTCAAAATGTCTGGAACTGAGAAGTCCAGTTGTTTTAGTTTTTAACCTTTTTTTTTTGGATCGATGACTGAGAATCTTCACCAACCTTTTAACATATTAAATGTTGAGAGTATAATTTGCCCATTTAAATGTATTTTCTGCTCATTTAACTGTAAACTTTTATACTTTTGAGCCTCTTTACGCAGCTTTACTGTCGTCTAATGCATGGGTGACAAAGTTTATCCGTTTTCCAGATGGATTAACTTTATTGCACATTAGCGTCACACGATTAATTAATTAGGACTGTTGGGATTTAATCGTCTCCTGGTTTTATTTCAGCCAAATTTACAGCAGCACTGTCTGCTTTTTTTAATTATTATTATTTTATTTGGGAAAAGGTAGAATTTTTAGTATTTTCAGGGTGAGGAACAGGAAAAAAAATTATTTGGATGAAGAGAAATCTGTATTTCCAGACCTTATTTCCTGCGTCCCTTCAGCACTTCTTTACATCTCCCTGCTCCCTTAAACATGTCCTTCCTGGTTTCCTTCCTCTCTCCCTTGTGCCCTAACCCCTTCCTGAAACTTTATTTTTTTGGCCGCTGAATGTTTCTGCCGCTGAATGGAAACATCCTTCAGGAATCAAATCTTAATTCCTCCTTTGCTTTGAGTTATGAACGGTGTTGCTTTCTGGTAGAGAACAAACAACACACCACAATGTGGAATAAAATAATAATTTCTAACCATAACGAGGTTTTGCATCGCATGTTTTTAGTCAGAAAGCTGTTCTACGCTCTTTGCTTGACATTTTATTTTTGCTGCCTGGTGCTCATCCCGGGTAGCAGGACGGGAGGAAGAGGAGATGTCTGTTTCTAACGGGGTTTTCAGACCGGACGGCGCCCGCGGTGAACCCAGCGGACCTTAAGTGAAGACACTACAGATGGTGCCGCACCCTGTTCTCCTACAGCGGACGTCCGGCCACAGAGGCGGACTTTCAAAATAAAAATAAAGACGACGTTTGATCTGCGAAGCAGCAGTTTAAAGACAGATTGGTGCATTTCTGCCTATAGTCTAAAGTACATGTGTCAAACTTAAGGCCTGCGGGCCGAATCCGGCACGTCAAGGCAATTTATCCGGCCCTAAAGAGCCAAAAAAAATAAAAAGGCATATTATGTCTTTTTGATTTTTTTTTAACTGTGTAGTAACAGCATCCTGCCACTAGATGTCATTAAAACAACCCAGAAATGTCCAACAAAAAGAAAAGTGATGTAGAATGATGAGTTTAAAGTGGAACTCACCCCAATATCAACTTGTTTTGCAGATAAACTGTATAAACTGGGCCTAAGGTGCTACTTTTATGTTATTGTGCAATTTTTTACATTTCCATGTGAACTGAAATGAAATCAAAAGTACACTGCAAAAAG
Source organism: Fundulus heteroclitus (assembly GCF_011125445.2). Lineage (NCBI taxonomy): Eukaryota > Metazoa > Chordata > Actinopteri > Cyprinodontiformes > Fundulidae > Fundulus > Fundulus heteroclitus. Next base: position 24,071,182 of record NC_046372.1, read on the forward strand.
GGAACTACAAGTAAGTAATAAATACTTTGTTGAAATTAATGTATTTTTCCTTGATTTGAGCAGCTAAATAAGACTATTTGCCAAAGGAATGAGTATTTTTACCCGTAAAATAAGATTATTAGATATCCTGTGCTTCAAATAAGATGGAGATTAATTGTTATTTTAAGTGCAAAAATCTTATTTTATTGGCAAATAGTCTTATTTACCTGCTCAAATAAAGGAAAATACACTAATTTCAAGAAAGTTTTACTTACTTTTAGTTTCCTTTTTGCAGTGTACTTTTGATTTCATAATTTCATTTCAATTCACATGGAAATGTAAAAAATTGCACAATAACATAAAAGTAGCACCTTAGGCCCAGTTTATACAGTTTATCTGCAAAAAAGTTGATATTGGGGTGAGTTACACTTCAAACTCTCATCATTCTCAAATGACAAAATCAACATTCCTTGCTCAAATAAAGGAAAAATACATTAATTTCAAGAAAATTTTGCTTACTTTTAGTTTCCTTTTTGCAACCGGCTCTTTTAATGACTCCATGATGCCAAAGTGGCTCAGTGTAGAAATGAGTTTGACACATCTGATCTTGGATTTGTTTTAAACGGGCCGAATATTAAGATGGTTTATAAGTTTTTTACTCTTGGTGTTTCCGGTTATCAGATTATTCTCAGAAAAGTCGGTGCAGACGGTAACAAACCTCCAGGAACTGCTTGAGCCTGATGACGGAGCCCATCTGTCCGCTGCTGGTCACCGCCTCGATCCTGCAGATGCAGCAGACGAACGTTTCACAGACCTGACGGCTTTTTTCTCGCCTGCAGGCTTTAAGGTGCGTCACCTACCTGGGAAAGTACTCGTCTCTGAGCAGCAGGACGAGCTTCCAGAACTGAGCCTGGTACTGCTTCATCAGGGCGTTGCCACAAACCTGACAGGAGGAAAAACTAAACTATTTTCCAAATTCAAATCCCAAACATCCAGAATCATCAGAAAGTTAAAGTATTCATAGCAAGATTTACTTTATGCTTTCCCACAAAACCCGTTTGGGTCAACCGGGTCCGTCCAGAACGGGACAGACGTCGGGTGGGACTCACCTCCAGGAAGTCGAAGAGCAGCGTCGCCGTGATGTCCGCCAGCGGCTCCATGTTGAGCATCTGGGCCAACCAGCGCCAGCCGTGGTTCAGGCCGTGTGGAACCGCCTGACGGAGAACAGATAAGCGGATCAGAACCGAGCCTGGGCCCAGACGGGGAGCGAAGCGGGACGCCGGAGAACCTTTACCCCCTGCTTGGAGCCGTGGGGCCACCGCAGCTGGATGACGGCGGCGTAGAGACGGATCATCCCCGACATCCTCTTCAGGAAGCTGTCCTGCCCTTCCACTCCGGAGTCGTCCACACGGTATCCCAGAATCCTGCAGGAGAGGGGGGGGGGGGGGGGGTATATTAACAGGTGACCAGGAGGTCTCTGAGCCTACAGCACCTGAAGCACTCACCTCTGGTACTCCTCCACAGGCGTGCCCTCCTTCATGGGGGGGAAGTGAGGGACGGCGTAGGGACACTTCCTGTGCAGGTGAGCCAGGATCAGGTCGCCCACCTGGGGGTGCAGCTCCCAGATGCCGGAGGCCACAACGCCGATGGGGAAGGCCGCTTCGTGGTGGGACGCCACCTCCTCCTCGCCTTGTTTCTGCCGAGCAGAGAAAAAAAAACAAACAAAAAAAACACACGTTTGACCAAAAAAAAAAAAAAATCAGCCGTAAACATTCAGAATGTCAGAAAAAATGTTCACCCTTATTATTTTTGCACTCCCAACTAGTGGTGTGCAAAATAATCGTCATGACGATGCATCGCGATTCTAATTTTCGCAATCTACCGCATCGATTCTTGACGCCAAGTATCGATTATTAATAAAAAAAAAAATGAATAAATAAAAATGCATGAATGGTTGGCGAACATCAGCCAAAAACAAGTGGAATACAACTTCATTGGTTTAAAGGACCACTGAGGCCATGTCATGTAAACGGCACTGATTATCCTTATTTAGTTAATTTAACTTTTATAAATCCTAACCACTTTTTGTGAGTGTGTCCACTCCAGTAACAGTAATATTTGTTTTCATGGCAATACCTCCAAAAGTCGTTTCAATAAATACAGTTATGTATAAATTCAGTTTCTTTCAGTTATGTATTAATTAAAGACACTATCCAGATCATACACAGCCAGTCAGCCACTGGTATTTTTTTCTAACAATATCCCAATGCATCGCGATACATTGCAATAATTCAAGTATCAATTCAAGACTTCTTTGGCAATACCCACCCATACTCCCAACACTTAACTTTTCTAATTAATGCCTTTTTGCACCATTATCTTTGCACTACCAACACTGTAGAACACGTTTTCTGCACACTTTTTTAAAAACTGTTTTTCTCCTGCATCGTTACATTCTGATCACTGCTGCACTTTATACTGTAATTTTATTTAAATTACAATGTCATCAGATCATCATAAGCTGTAGGCAACGAAATTGCCTACAGCTTAAAAATCTTTTTTTTCTCTCCATTTTAAGTAATTTTGCTCCAAATTATATTATATTCTTATATTATATTATGTTATATTCTTCCCTATAAAAGGTCAGTAAAACGCTCTGAACCGTCCCGGCATATTTAAAAGTTAAATTCAAGACTTTTTAATGGCACTTGAAATAAAAAGTAAAGACCAACTTCACGATAAACAACATAAACCTGGTTGTGACAAATTCACCCAAATGTTTATTTTAACATAAACCATTACTTTCTGGCTCAGTAGACATGTTAAAGATTTTGAAAAACATTCCATATTGGAAGAAAGCTAAAAAACACACAAATTACAGATTTATTTTTAACAACTACTGAACTGAATTCACAAACTTTGTTTTGTTCCCTACTAAATTAAACTATAAATCAGTGCCAACTCTTTTTCACAGCTATGGTCCGGCAGCAACAGTTTTTATTGGTTCCGCTATCGGGACGGAACCAATACTGGTTACATTGAGCTGTTCGGTAAATTTAAAAAATATATATAATTGTGTCAATTATTTTACTGTTTGGTAAGGATTACAAAAATAAAATCCTATTTATGACCTGGTAACAATTTTAAGACCTAAGAAAGACTGATTTAAGACATTTTAATGCCAATTAAGGTCTTAGTTTTATGTTACAGAATTCAATGCCTTTTAAGACTTTTTAAGGATCTGCAGGAACCCTGCACCAGAACAGGTTCGTGTTTGTGCCGAACGGCCGAGCGACGCACCACAAACTTCTCCGCCAGCTTGTAGGCCACGAACTCCAGGCCCTGGGGGTGCTGCGAGGCGGAGACCGACTTCCCCCCCGACGCCACGGCCCGACCCGACAGCAGCCGGTCGATCTTGTCGAAGATCTCCCTGAGCTGCGAGCCGCTGTTGGTGGAGATCTGGCTGACGGGGATGGTGGCGGCTTTCTGCAGCTCCAGCTTCAGCCTCTTGGCCTGAATGGGGGGGGGGGGGGGGGGGGGGGAGCGAGACGTTGAGGCGCGGGTCGGGGTTCTGCAGCGACCTCCGGCCTGATCCTGCCGGCTGAACCCACCTGAGCGTCTTTGGGAGCGCTGAGCGGCTCCAGGGTCTGAGCGCAGCGGGCGGCCGCCTCCTGCAGCTCCCGGTACCACTTCATGGTGCTCTCCTCCGCGTTGTTCTGCAGTCCTGTTGGAGCAGAACCGGGTTAAACGAGAGAGAGAGAGAGAGAGACGGGTCCGGCTCCTCCTCCGTGTGTCAGAACCGTTTCCCTGCAGGTTTGCCGCTGATAAACACCCGGTTCTGGGTCTGAGCACCTTTTTTCTGCGCCTTCTCCTTGGCCGCCTGCTCCGCCTTCTTCTGCGCCTCCTGCTGCGCCTGCAGGGCCTCCTGCTTCCTGCGCTCCTCCTCCTGCTCCTTCCTCTTCCTCTCCTGGACCCGGGCCGCCTCCTCCTGCGTCTGCCGGATCACCGACCTCATCTCGCCGAGCGCCCGCTCCGCCGCCGCCATGTCCTCGGCGCTGGGGAACTCTCCCTGTCGCAGGAGGAGCAAACCGTTAGCGGACGGAGGCGCAAGGAGAAAAACCACGGGGTGAGTTTGTCCAACGCACCTCCGCCGTCTTCCTCACCACCTCCGACACCTGGGAGCACAGCTGGTTGCCGCGGGAGCTGTGGGAGGCCAGGCTGGCGGCGGGGAGGCCGGCGTGGGCCTGGGCGGACGGCTCCAGCAGCTGGTTGAGCCGCAGGATCTCCTCCTGGATGCTGTTGAGGCTGCGCAGCCTCTCCCGGCCCTCCGCCTTCCTCTGCTTCTCCAGCTCCGCCTCCTGGAGCCGCTGCTGCTCCAGCGCCCTCAGACGCAGGTTCTGGATCTGAAGACGCAGAGAAACAAAGAAAAAGCGCTCAGGAAGCTGATTTAGCCCAGAACGATCGTTTACGCTCTACAGCTCTGACTCCACTGATCTGGAGACGCATGCCGCACTGCATCATGGGGCTTGTAGTTTTCAGACGCCGTTCCACGAATGGCAGAACCGACCAACGAATATCCGAAAAACACGGATAAACCGACCGAGGATGAAAGGAGTGAACATGTGAGGAAGTCAAAGATGGAGCTAAACGTAAATCTGGAGGTTTTCAAAGCCTCAAAATAAAACAGGGATCCTGCAGAACGTCTGCTGGTAAAAAATTAAAACGGTTTAGCTTCCAGGGAACCAGAGGCTGCACCTGAAAATATCCATACCAGTGATGCCGTCATTCAGATCGGTAGATTTTCCTGCTAACTAAACGCATCAACACAGAAAAATCCAGCTTTGTACGCTGCATGTTATCTAAGCCATTACAAGGCCTTTGTTTGGCAGTAGTATAAAGCTTGATACTCCACATTACTCCAGACTTTTTGAATTGAGAAAGCTTCCTGGAGAGGAAGGTAAACGTCTTCAACTACGGAAAACAAGTCCAGTTGCTTTGTTTTTTTACTTTTTTGGAATGACCATGACCTGGATGACTGAGAATCTTCACCAGCATAAAACTCCTGCTTCCTTTTTCTGCAAACGCATCAATTAACAGCGTAGTTGTTTAATGCATATTAATTTCAGTTGAAAAAAAACAGACATACGGTTTGAAGCATAAACAGAAATAATCTTAATCCAATAACCTTTATCCAAAAAAAACTGCTGCACATTTCTTTTCTTACATGTTCAAAGTGGTTTTTGTTTTAAATTGTCCAATTAAAACCAAATTTACTAAGGAGTTTGTGTTTCTTTTTATGTATTATTATTTTTATTTTATCTTTATTGATTCTCAATAAAGTATCATGTACATAAATATAGGCCTCTACATCACAGGATTAACTCCAACATTTGAAACAAATTGAACAAGTAGAGCATTGCATTATGACAGTAAAGCTGTGACTTCACTTCCCCGAGAAAGATTATAAAACAAGAAATAAAAAGAAAACCACAAAAGGAAGCACAACAATGAAAAACTTAATTGAATTTAACATATTAGGAGAGTGGATTGTCTAGGAGATTTAATCGAGTTTAGTCTCCAAAATTGAAATCAGATCTTTTTTACAGTCTACCCAAATCTGCCACCACTGACAGAATTGCTCAGTCTAGTGATTGAGAGAGGCTGTCATTTTTTCCCATTTTAAACCTGTTAAATGTTACGTCAATACAGTCGTCTAAAGTCGGCTTGTCTTCTGATAACCATTTTCTTACTTGCTGTTAATAAAATAGTCATCAAATATTTATTTCTTTTTGAGTTTGTGTTTCAGTCCTTAGATCAAACGTTAAACTTGTCGGACCTAAAATCTGCTCAGAAGCTTTGAAATCAGATTCAGGAAAGACAAAAAAAAAGTCTAAAGAACATTTAAAGTGAATCTAAATGCAGGAAAAGAGCCGGTTCTGGTCGTACCTTTACTCGGTGCCGGTGCTCCTCCTTCAGCTTCTCCTGCCGGCCCAGGATCTCTTTGGTTCTGCAGAGGAACAACAACAACAGTTTGGGCTCAGACTCACAGAAAGGTTTAAACCAGTCGCTCAGGATCGTCCCGGCTCAGTCCTCACTCTCTGTCCATCAGGTCCCTCATCGTCTGCGACTCCTTCCTCTGCTTCAGCTCCCTCAGCTCCTCGAAGCGCTTCAGCTGCTCCAGCTCGGCGCTCGCCGCCGCCTCCGCCAGCTTCTCCTGCCTCGCCTGCCGCTCCTGGAGCGCCACCTTTAAACACATCATTCAACGTAAAGCACAGCGGCACTGCAAAAACAACTAAAAATAAGTACAATTTTCTTGAAACTAGTGTATTTTTCCTTGATTTCAGCAGGTAAACAATATTATCTGCCAATGGAAAGAGTGATTTTAACCCTAAAATAAGATAATTAGATATAATACACTTAAAATAAGTTGATGGAGATGAATTCTTCCTATTTTAAGTGCAAAAATCTTATTCCATTGGCAGATAATCTTATTTACCTACTCAAATAAAGAACTAATACACAAATTTCAAGAAGATTTTAACTTATTTTAGTTCTGTTTTTGCAGTGGGCACGCAGGCCGGGAACTCCCAGCATGCACTTCTGTCCAGACGCTCAGGCTGCATTTCTTTACACTGCTGCTGCAGAAACAAGCAGGTCGCCTTTTCAAAGGGTAATAATAAATAGTTCTCCAGACTTTCTGAAGGTCTTTTTAATGAAAAGCTGAACCATCTTGCCGGAGGTTTTCCTTCCCGTTAATGGGTGGTTTTTCTTCCCACTGTCGCTTCATGCTTGCTCAGTATGAGGGATTGCAGCAAAGCATTGTACAATGCAGATGACTCTTCCTGTGGCTCTACGGTTCCCCAGGAGTGAATGCTGCTTGTCGGGACTTTGATGCAATCAACTGGTTTTCTTATATAGGACATTTTTGACCAATCTGTATAATCTGACCCAATCTGTATAATATGATTGAACTTGATTTTGTAAAGTGCCTTGAGATGACATGTTTCATGATTTGGCGCTATATAAATAAAATTTAATTGAATTGAAAAAAAAAAAAACTGCAAAATACCACAAAAAAAAAACAGACCTTCGGAAAGCATTGAGAGCCGTTAATAAAAGCCAAATCTGAATAGAGGAATGTGGAGAAAAGGCTCTAAACTCCATCAACGTTTTCCAGAACGTCTGGTTTCTTATTTCTGAGCGTGAATCTCATCATAAATGTTCTCACCGGTCTCCTAAAGCAGAGCTTCTGGACAGAGACAGCCTGAGAAGCGCTGATGATTACAGACATTTGTGAACTAAGAGGAAAACTCAGACGTGGAACGGTTTGATCTGAGGCTCGCCGCCACACCTTGGCCTTCTCCCGCTGCTCCTCCCGGATGCGGATGATGAGGCCTGACGTCTCCATGGCTTTGGGCGACAGCAGGGAGATGGCGGGCGGGGACGCAGGACTGGAGGCGTCCGGGCTTTCGTCTCTCGTCTCGTCGCGGAGCTTCGCCGACGACCCTGAAGTCTGGAACGAGAGAGGAGGAGCCACAGCGTCAGCGTCCGGTTGGACAAACTCCTCCTGCAGGTCCGTTTGCTCTGAGGGCGACTTACGTCCTTCTGCTGGTTCTTCAGGGGTGGCGCTGAGGAGGGGGGGGCGGGCTTGCTGCTGAGGTCCGCCGTGGAGCCGGAGGAGGAGACCGAGGCCGGCGCCTCCTCCGGGTCGGGGGAGCTGGAGTCCAGGAAGGACGACCTGAGAAGGGACGCAGAGTCGATCCGCTCCAAGATGACGGCGGCATCGGAGGACAGGCTGAGCGTCTCTTTACAGCCAGACAGAATATGCTGAGAAAACAAAAAGATTTTTAACACGTTTAAGATTTCCTCAGACAAGGATGATGACTGTGTAACGACCCGTTTAAAAAAAAAAACCCGAGCGCCGTCTCTGCTGACCTTCACTCGCCAGTTTAACCAAAGGCTATCGGATGCCAGCTCCTTGCTGATTAAACCATTAAGGGCGGCCACTAATTACTGTTTAAAAAAAAACAAAACATAAAAATATCTATATTTTTCAGTTATATTGTTAATCTAAAAAAAAAAAAAAAAAAAAGGCCTCCCAGAAATTAAAAGATATTTGATTTGAGAATGCTCCAACCTCCAGTCTTGGCATTATACTGCAAGGCACAAATGTTAAGAAATTTAGAAAAAGACGAATAGAAAATATTTGCATAGACATTATTATATTCAAGGTCATAAACTGGGTCAGCTGGTTGGAGCAGATCTAACTGCATGTGGACCAGTCTGCAAATGGGACAGTTCCTCCTAAATGCTTAACTTTTATTTATTTATTTTTGGCAGTAAAAGCAAAATATCATAATTTTACTTAATAACAATTCATCATATCTCCCCTGATTAGCGAGTATGTTCTGGCACTGAAGAACTTTCAACTTTTGTGATGAAAAATGAACCCTGTAGTTATGAACAGCAGGGCCTACATAAAAAAAACAAACAAAAAAAAAAAAACATTATTTAGGCCTATATTTAAAAAAAAATTAAATAATAATATTACAACAACAACAGTCTGGCTTTAAAAACGGAAACAAACAACTGGGAGGAGATTGATGGATGACATCCAGACGTGAAACTGTTTAAATTTTCACACATGCGCAGACTGCGTAGTAACCCAGGAAAAGTCCCCTTTGTGCCCCCTGGTGGCCATTGGAGGAACAATGACTTAAACTAGATCATATTCGAATTGAAATACCTCCGTCTCCTAAATTAAATCCATAAAACCGAAATAATCCTCCGGGTATAAACATGAAGTCAAACCGATGAGTTAAACGAGCACCTGAACTGATAAACCTCCTGTATTTGAAAGTAAACAAGTAGCCCGGTTAGCTTCCAGCGGGTGAAGCTAGCTGATGCTAACCGGAGACGGCTCACCTCTCCTCTCTCGGACCAGTACGGATCAAAAGTCACTTTCCCCTTTGGTGAGTTTTTTAAGGCCACTAAAGTACCCCATCGTTGATTTTCTGAAGGCATCATGAAAAGGAAAAAACAGACCTACGGTCTGTAGCTAGCAAGCGCCAAACAGACCCGCATAAAAACCAGTCCGACTGGAAACAAACGCCCTATCGCTGCTAAGTTCCGGTTAGAATGTTTTTATAACCTTATCGGTCAGATTGTTGGTTTTTCTTTTAAAATAAAAGTAATCATGTATTTCGCCAAATATTCGCTATGACACATAATGAACGTTTTTATTTTTTTAAACAACTGCTAACTTTATTTATAAAGCACTTAAAAAAACAGCAGGCACTGCACTGACCAGTGCTGAAAAAAATGAATGCAAGAAAGCTTCCTGGAGAGGAAGCGAAACGTCTTCAACTACGGAAAATAAGTCCAGTTGGTTTGTTTTTTACTTTTTTTTTTTTTTTGGAATATAACCTAAAATAAATTAAAGCTAAAATCAAGGTAAAAGTAGCAACAAGGAAATGTAAAAAAAAATAAAATAAATAAAGACAGGAAGAAACTTAGATGAAAATTGTTTAATTTCATACTTCTACACAACATTCCTTTATATTGAAAGCAATATCCTTTTATACTTATTTATTACACATTTTAATTCAACAACTAAGAAAGCACAGGATGCCGTGAAAGACAAATCTCAAACCCGGCCAATTTTTAGCCTGACCACAATATTCATAATTTTAAGTTTAAAATTCAGGGAATTTCTGTCCTCAACCATAAAATTCAGTAATAATAATAATAAAAAAAAAATCCTGTGATGCATTTGGCTAATAATTTTGCTGCCAAAAGATTCTCCCACTTCAGCTGTGGATCTCTGCAGCTCCTCCAGAGCCACCACGGTCCTCCTGCTTCTCTGATCAATCCAGGTGGACGTCCATGTCCTGGTAGGTCAGCAGGAGGTCCATCTTCTCTCCAGGTCCACATGATGGATGGATCAGAACTCTGGGAGATGTTTAAACCTCAGGATGTTGCTATAAACATTAACCCAGTTTTAAACAATACCAGAAACTTATTTTCCTGACCCGTCTGCTGGGATCTTTGGTCCCCATGATGCTGCTGGTTCTCTGATCTCTGATGTTCTCTAAAGAACCTCTGAGGCCAGAAACAGACCGTCAGGATTCATTCAGAGATCAAACAGATTTCATAGAATAAACATTTCAGATTTTTATTTGTAAAGCTTGTATAAGCCATGTCTCCACTTCCTGTTCCTCTCCTTTATTCTGTCACATCAGATTCCAGTAAAATACATTGACGTTTGTAGAAATTGAATGGCTTGAAAAAGGCATTTAAAATACAAAAATAGAAGATTAAAAATAAAAAAAAGGTAATTAAATCAGTTGATTGGGTTAAAAGGTTGGGGTATAAAGCAAATAAGGCAATATTTCATAATTATCCCCTTGTTTGAATTATTATTTAATATTAATACAAAATTTACACATCATGGTAACAAATTAATCAAAGAGATAAAACTTTTGAACTGATTTTAATTGAATTTTTTTTAGAATATCTATATCTACTGAATAGATTTTATGTTTGACGTTAAATAAAACATCCAAAAATGTTTATCTAATTAATCCTTCCTGAGGACACATATTTCAACTTTTACACACAAAACATTTTAAAAAAAATGAAATCAGCATCAAGATTTTTTAGAAGTAGAGGTTAATAAATAGAGGTCAGACCTTCTCGTTTAAATATTTGTTTAGTTATTCCATAATAAATGTAAATTCGTCTGTACTGCGGAGCTCTGGGAACGGATCGGCGCCGCTCAGCTCGCCATCAGAGAGTCACCGAAGACGTTCCCATAGGAGGTTTTCAGAAACTGGACGTAGTTCTGCAAACTGCGGTTGGTGGAGTCCGACTGGTCCAGTCGCTCCTTCATGTTCTGCAGCTGCGTGTGAAAGCGGCGCTCCATCTAGAGACAGAAAGCACATTTTAACTCGGGTGAACGTCGCAGTCAGAACCAGGGGTTATGCACAACGCGGATAAGCGACGCACGTCCTCCTTGCTGCGCTGCAGCTGACTCAGCTCGGATTTGGCTCGGCTCAGCTGGGTCTGCAGCTCCAGCGCTCTGGACTGGGACGCCTTCTCTTTGGCCAGAACCCTCTGCACGCTGCCGTCCACCTGCAGGCCGAGACGTTAATGAGACACAGGCTGAACACGGTGAGCACTTCTTCTCTGCTACATTTCTACTGAGAGTTTAAATCACGTGTGTCAAACTCAAGGCCCGCGGGCCGAATCTGGCGCAATTTATCTGGCCCTCAAGAGCCAAAACAGGCATATCATGTCATAAAGTAGAGGCATTTAACATTTTAAATTGTATAAAGTGGCTAAAACTGTGCCTCCTGTAGCGGACGTTGATTATTTTTAACTGTGTAGTAACAGCATCCTGCCACTAGATGTCAGTTTTTCCACAACACATTAAAACAACCCAGAAATGTCCAAAAAGAGAAAAAGTGACAAAGAATGATGAGTTTAAAGTGTAATTAATCCTAATATCAACTTTTTTTTTTTGCAGATAAACTGTTTAAACTGGGGCTAATGATGCTACTTTCATGTTACTGTGAAATCTCTTTAACATTTTTATGTGAACTGGAAATAAATTATGAAATTAAATAGTGTCATCTATACACGTGCAATCGGCCCTTTAAATGACTTCATGATGCCGAATTGGCCCAATATAGAAATGAGTTTGACACTCCTGGTTTAAATGGTTGCATTAAACTAAACGACTAATTCAAACCAGGAGAGACGTCGAAACAACAGACAACACAACTGTGTTTGTGGCCCCAGAACAATTAAGAACTAAAAATGGAGTGTTTTTAATTCTAATTACTGCAGACAAATGAAAATAGTCTTACAAAAAGAAAATATTACAGTGGTAGATTGCTAAATATTTGTTTTTTTTACACTTATTGGGGAGTGGTGGTCTAGTGGTTACATTCTGAGAAGTGGCCGGTTCAAATCCCACAGACTGCCACCACGAGTTTCTGAGCAAGACCTTCAGCCCAGATTGCTCCCTTAGGGACGGCTTAAAGGCAGAAATGTACAATCACAACGACAAAGATTTATTTTATTTCTTTTAGTAACCATATCTTTCAAAGTAAAAAGGAAAAAAATTTTTAAAATCCAAAAATACTGTATTAATCCCAAAGGCAAATGAGATGCTGCTGTAACTCAGGTCATGTGGTTCCTTTACAGAGTTGCTGTAGATGTTGATGCTCTGCAGGCAGGAAGGATCTCCTGCAGCGGATCTGGATCACAATTAACGGATCAGACGTCGATTAGGTGTCGGTAAAATGTTTAAAGTGGGTTTGCTCCACATGGAGGAGAGCTGCAGCAGTTAAATAATCTAATTAATTATACATTTTACCAGAAACTTTCAGGAATCTCACCACAGCATTAAGTTCTGGTCAAACTGTTTAATACATAGACTTGTTTGATGGTTGGACTTTATGTTCAACAAGGATTGATGCACAACTCAATAAAAGCTGTTCTCTTGAAAAATAACATTCTGATTAATAAAAAACAGTTACATTTCCTGTTTTAAATAGACCTTGTTTACAAACATCTTTATCTGTTGCTTCTGGTTATTGATGAGAAAAGTCTAAATTAGATCGCAGTTATGTTTGAAATATATCACAATTTAGATTTTTGTTAAAAATCCTACAGTCTTAGTCCAAATCTGGTTCTTACTTTTAAAAATAGACAAATTTTTTCCATTTTTGTTTTTTAATTTAGCTTAAAACATTTTGCAAACTGGCGACTTTCTTTTCTTAAGGTAAACATCCAAAACTATTCAAAAGTTTTAGCTTTACAGAGACTTATGCATCCCTTCATTAAAAAAAACTCTGAATCCTTTATTGGTCTAATTAAAACATTACATCCTGAGCAGGTAAAGAAAATTAAAATCACATTAGAATTTGTGTGATTTTACTTTTAGAAACCAAGGCGGGGGGGGGGGGTTGCGCCCAGGTTGTTCTCCTGGTACACTGCAAAAACGGATCTAAAAATAAGTAAAATGTTCTTAAAATGTGTGTTTTTGTCCTAGATTTGAGCAGGTAAATAATATTATCTGTCAATGGAATGAGTATTTTGACCCCTAAAATAAGATAATTAGACATCCTGCACTTGAAATAAGATGATGGAGATGAGTTGTTCCTATTTTAAGTGCAAAAGTCTTATTCCATTGGCAGATCATCTTATTTACCTGCTCAAATCAAGCACAGATACACTAATTTTAAGAAAATATTACTAATTTTTAGTTACGTTTTTGCAGTGTAGAGCTAAGCGCTGCAGTGAGGCTGTGATTCAGGCTGATCTGAAAACTAAACGGAGGTCTCCTGGTGCCGACCTGTCGCTGAGCGTCCTCCAGAGTTTGCTGCAGCTGTCTGGACGCGGCGCTGCACTCGCGGCTCTTCTCCTCCAGCTGCAGCTGGAGGCTGCGGATCCGTCCCTCCTGCAGGCTGACGGTCTGGGCCGAGGTGCACGCTTCTGCACTCATGTCTTCCAGCTTCCTACAATCAACACGCAGCAAACAGCGAGACATAATTAGTGCTTTAGATTCAGGGCGGTTCTCTCCTGCTTGCATAATAAACCCAGATTCTACTGATACATCCTGAAATAAGATGTTAAATGATCTCTAAACTAACAAAGTCTTCTGCTATTAACAAACATGTTTACAATGCAGAAAGAGAACTAAAAGTAAGTAAGATTTTCTTGAAATTAGTATTTTTCCTTGATTTCAGCAGCTAAATAAGATTATTTACCAATGGAAGGAGTATTTTGACCCCTAAAATAAGATAATTAGATACTCTGCACTTGAAATAAGATGATGGAGATGAATTGTTCTTATTTTAAGTGCAAAAATCTTATTGGTCCAAATTTGGTCGACAGCAGAACAATGATCCAGAACACAGCAGCAAATCTACAAAAACGGAACTAAAAACAAGTAAAATTTTCTCAAAATTAGTGTATTTGTTCTTGATTTGAGCAAAACGTTTATATAAAGATGTGTTGCATTTTAAATAGGAAAAACAAGTGCAGTTTATCAAATTATCTTATTTTAGGGGTAAAAACACTGATTCCATTGGCAAATAGTCCTATTTAGATGCTCAAATCAAGGACAAATACATTAATTTCAAGACAATTTTTACTTCCAGTTCACTTTTGTGGTGTAATTATTTTGTTTCCATTTAAATGAAACCATTTAAACTTTGTTTAGGTCCTGAAGTCCCATCAGGCCTCTTGGTGTGAGGAGGAACACCTGCTCAGGTGAGCCAGCGGCACCGATGCACCAAACCTGAGACCTGATGAGTCGCGTGACGTTAGCAGGTAAATAAATACCTCTCCAAGTTGTGAACTTTCTCCTTCAGCACGTTGTTCTCCTCCTGCAGCAGCAGATTCCTCTGCTGGAAAGTTTCCAGCTGAGCACCTTGCTGCTCGACCTGCAGACAGACACAGACAGACTAATTCCCCACGTCGAGCTGCTAGTCAGACTCATTCCTTAAAATGTGAAACAGGTGAATTTACTGATCTCTCTGTGGTTAAATCCTCATCATGGTCTTACTGATTAGGACCAAAACAAAGAAAGAAACAAGCAATCAAATCATGACTTTACATTAATATAAATATAAAGCAGGGATGTCCAAACTTTGTCATGTGGGCCAAAAAAACTAATAAAAAAAAAAAAGTATTTGCCCTAAAATTGTTTTGAGATTTTCTTTACTTGCTCCACAAAATTTGACTATGCAACATTTTAATTAAAGAAATTAGTCAGATTTTCTGTAGGAAAGGGATGCATAAATCATTGTAGGTTTAAAACTTATAAAGCGTTTTGCATATTTGCCTTATTAAAAGATGGTCATCCAGTTCACATCCAGCTGTTTTGCTAACCGGACCATCTCAATAAAAAAAAAAGAAATAAATTAAAAAAAATCTGTCTATTCTCAGCATTAAAAACAGGATTTGGGTCACGCTTTCAGTGAAATCACTTGCTGTATTTATCTAGTTTCCTTAGTTACAACTACTTTTGAGTATTGCTGGGGTCCTATTTGCTATGAAATTAAAAGTTGTGTTAACTTAAAAATTAATACTTTGTGTGGTACCAAACATTTTCAATTGCAGGAAGATTTTGATTTGGCTGTAATAATTTCACTCTAATTAAAAATAATGATTAATCTGCATCAACAGGCCTCGTTTGTGGGCAAAATCATTTTATTTCACCAAATAAATTGTGTTTTTCTCTCATCATCTGGATGGATGCTTCTTCATGTTCCTCTGCTAACAGCTGCCGTTTAGCTCAGGCTGATGACGCAGCTGTGATATGTGGAGATGTTTAGCAGAAGTCAGAATTAATAGTTTGGTTGGTAATAAACACGCTTAGCCGCTTGATTCTTACATGTAACTTGGGCGTTAAATCAGGAAGTTAATTTCGGACTCCGCCCTGATATAAAGCTGCTTCCATCCATGATACCTGGAGTGGGGGGGGGGGGGGGGGGGGGGGGGGGGGGGGGCACACACCTTGTGTCTGACCTCGGCCAGAGCAGCGTGGTGCTCCAGGTTCCTCCTCTCGTGGACGTGGGCCTCCTCCTGGGCGTCTCGGAGCTGCTGCTCGCTCCTCCTCAGTCTCTCGGGCAGCGCCTCCAGCTCCTGGACCCGGGCCAGCAGCTCCCGTCTCACCTGCTCCTTCTCCTGCTCCAGGCTCACCTTCAGCTCCCGCGCCTCCTTCTGGGCGGCCTCCAGCTTCAGGCGGTGCTCCTCCGACTCCAGGCGCGCCTGCTGGACCTGAAGGCGCCGACAACACACGCGGTTTGCTGGGGAACGTCTGTGAGGACCTGCGGTGGCGAGGAGGCGGGGGGGCGGGGGGGGGGGGGGGGGGGGGAGACAGGGACGCACCTTCTTCTTGTATTTCTCCAGCTGCACGTCGGACTTTCTGAGCGACGACTTCAGCAGGCGGGCCTCAGAGAGAAGTCCTCCCAGTTTGTCCTCCGCCGACGTCAGCTCGCTCTGGTCGTGATGCACAGGCAGAATAAATCACAGCAGCCAACTCATGAGACGCACGGTGCTCTGCGGCGCGGCCCGCTACCCTGAGCGTTTGGTTCTCCAGCCTGAAGGTGGCGCTCTCTGCGCTGGTTTGGTGCAGCTGGTTTCTCAGCTCCTCCCTCTCTGCCCGACTCTTCTCCTCCGCCGCGCGGAGCCGGGAGCTCAGCTCCGTGATCCTCCTGAAAGACAAACAGCGTTCGGTCCAGACGTGGTCGCACTGCAGAACGATGATCCAGAACACAACAAATCTACAAAAACGGAACTAAGAACAAGTAGAATTTTCCCAAAATCGGTGCATTTGTCCTTGATTTGACCAAAAAGGTTTATATGATCTGTGAGTGGAAGAAGATTTTTGCACCTAAAATAGGAACAACAGGTGCAGTTATCTGATTATCTCATTTTGGCAGGGTGCTTGCTCTTTTTCCAAATTAAAATTCCAGACTTTTTTAAAACTGATATTTTTTTTCCCAAGACCTTAACTTTATGTACTTGTATACTTGTGTGCCTACTGCCTACTTCATTGGTTGAGATTGTACAAACTGTTTATTAGAAATGTTCATTGAATACTAGCCTATAAAAATTAACAAATGCATTTTTCACAGTAAATTATGCTTGTACTGATTAAAACATTTCAAAACATGAAAATCACAAGTACATGAATTTCACATCAAACAAGTGTTTGATTCCATTAGGCTAATACAGTACATGACCAGTTAGTGAAATTATAGTTTTATAGCCTACCTTCCTATTTCTCATTTCACAATGCCTTTGTTACCTGACTCCGCCAGATAGATTTGCTTTGCATATCCATCTGGAAACCTTCCGTTGAAGTAATTTTGGGAAGGGGCGAAAATACTGGTTAGCTGATTGGCCTATGTTGGTGATAGACGGGCCAAATAAACCAATCAGATTCGTCGTCGCTCTGTTACGAGCGACGACGAAAACACAAACACAAGCCAAGCTACTCTTGCTGCTGCAGGTAAAGGCTCGTTAGCTCAGCAAACAAATACTCTGTATAAAACTTGCTCGATAGCCACGCTAACGCTAGTTTCATCGGCTGAAGCCGCCATGTTCTTTAGACTGAACTGTCGCGCTTCTCGTTGCGTCACACCTCAACCCGCCTCAAAGCCAACGCTGATTGGACGTTCGTTTGGTGAACGGCTCCAAATTTTCTTTAACGGAGAGTAGCCAGACTGATCTGCGAGTGAAACCTTGGAAGCTCGCGAGATCAGGATGGTCTCACGAGGCTAATGCCTTTGAGCATACTGTAAAATTCTACCATCCATTTTTTTCCCATACTTTATTAAGACTTTCACACAAAATTCAAGATTTTTCAAGGTCTGGAAAACAGTGTTTCAAAATTCCATACTTATTAAAACTTTCAAGACTTGCGCAAGCACCCTGTTTTAGGGATAAAAATACTCATTTTAAATTGGCAGATAATCTTATCTACCCGCTCAAATGAAGGACAAATATGCTGATTTGAAGAAAATGTTCCTTATTTGTAGGTCTGTAGAACAGAATAGCTGAAAACTAAAAGAATCCAGATGCAAAGTCTAGATGTCTGATTAAAATGCTGCGGTGGGACTTTAGGAAAGCTGTGCAGAAAAAATGAATATATGCAAACCTCAATAAACCGAAGCGACGGCGAAGAGCAGAACCCCGCGCTAAAGACGAGCGCTAAAGACGCTCCTACAGGCGGATGATTTACGGGGCCGGAAGGGAAGATGAGATATTTCCAGATTTCCTCCACATCAACCAGAGGATTCCCTAAAGCAGGGCTCACCAAACCTTTTGACACTGAGAACTACTTCTTTGGTACCGCGTCTCATGAAGGGCTGCCAGCGCTGACTAGAAGAATTAAAACTTACCTTAACTTTGTGTAATATAAACATGGTTTTAATTACCTGGCACCAGTATAGGGTAGCGGTGGGGGTGGAAACGACTGGATTTACAGGCAGGAGGGGAACGGTGGCAGATGTGTTGTCAGGAAACAGCTACAATGATTTTCATCTGTACGCCGCACTAGTTGGACGTAGAGCTGGCTGATATGGCTTAAAGATAAAATCTAACATTTTATTTTACCAAATCCGATTCGTTTTCCCTCCTTTTCGCTTCCCGAAAAAAATTTAGAGAAATTATTTTAAAATCTTGCTTTTATTTTAGTCATTTCGTCTGGGAGTCGACCTGAATTCAAAGTGCAACTAAATCCAAGCTGTGAAACATGATTTAAAAACAAGATGGCCGCCCTGCACTGCAAAAACGGATCTAAAGATAAGTAAAATGTTCTTAAAATTTGTGTTTTGTCATAGATTTGAGCAGGTAAATAATATTACCTGCCAATGTAATGAGTATTTTGATCCCTAAAAAGAGATAATTGGATATACTCCACTTGAAATAAGTGTAAAAATCTTATTCTATTGGCAGATCATCTTGTTTACCTGCTCAAATCAAGGAAAAATACACAAATTTTAAGAACATTTTACTTATTTTTTTAGCTCCATTTTTGCAGTGTGCCGTCGTTAATAATAAAAATATAACTAAATGTTTACTGCTGGTGGTTTTACACAATTCACTTCACTGGTGTAACTTAAAGCTAACTTAAAAGAAAATAAGTAAATTAAAAAGTTTCCTCTTTACAATATTTTGATGATATATTTTACTAAACATATATTCAGCATTGCTGCTATAATCTTCAAGCCCAATGAACGCGTTAGCTGAATAAAATTATGATTTTCCAAAAATTAAATCTTAAAAACCAAATTGTAAATTGAAATGAATCGATTAAATTAAGCTCTAGATGGACGCGTGCACAACGAGAGCCAAACCTCATCCAACCCGTCCAGAATGGAACGACGGCGCCTAAATTTCTCGAGGTCTGCTGACCTTCGCTCGCCGTTTATCAACACTACCGCTAACTTCCTCTGGCTCTAATGTTCCACCTTCCCTTCTGGATTCATAACAAGCCGATCTAATTCATGGATCAGTCACAACGATCAGGGAATCAGTCCTGACTCACAGTTTGAGGTCGGCGGTTTCTTCCTGCAGCTGCCGTTTCCCAGCGGCGGCCTTGGAGTGGCGCAGACACCAGTCGCTGGACGTGGACAGAGCCTGAGACAGCTGCGTCTCCTTTAAGACAAAACCACACTTTAGCTTTATACCCCATTTCCAGAAAAGAGACAAAGTTTTTGTTTTCCTTCTATGCAAGTTTTACTGATCCATTAAAGAAATGAAACGACTGAAGCAGCTACACTAAACATCTGGAGGCTTTTAACCTTTAAATGATATCAGAATCAGTTTTAGTCCACCAGTTTGAGACACAAACAAGGAATTTGAATAATTTAAACATACACTGTGAAAGGGAAATTAAAATAGGTGAAAATTTTCTTTAAATGAGTGTATTTGTCCTTGATTTGAACAAGTAAATAAGATTATCAGCCAATGGAATATGATTTTTGCATTTAAAATAGGAACAACTCATCTCCATCGTCTTATTTCAAGTGCATTATATCTAATCATCTTATTTAGGGTAAAAATACTTATTCTATTGGCAAATAATGTTATTTACCGGCTCAAATCAGGAACAGATACACTCATTTCAAGAAAAATGCACTTATTTTTAGATGGTATTGCAGTGTAAATATACTATAATTAAGAACAGATATAAAAATATATATTTTTTGTATATTCAGTGCTTTTTGAAATGGTTGGATTGGTGCCAATATGAAAGGAATCAATCAGTCCTCTGCTAAGTGTTCATCAGCGCTCTGTAGCGCCACCTGGAGGTAAAGATCCAAACAGGTTGTGTTGTGAAAATAGTAAAAGATGACAGTAAAGTCAGCTTTTGGAGGTTTCCAGTAAGTAATTGTAATGTATCGATTTTACAATAAATCGTATTTCTGATCATGGTACAATTTATTTCTAATAACTATAAACGACACGATAAATGTGGCAACAGCAGAAGTTTTAAACAATAAAAATATAAAGCTGCAAATCCTGCAAAACGTCAGGACTGAGAAAATATATTTAAAAAAAATACTTTTCAGATTCAAATAATCTCTTAATCCTTTGAAAACTACTTTTTTCTGTTATATACGGCAGAACAATTGATCACATTTGCAATATAATCACAATTTTAAAAAACACAATTTCTAAATCTCAGAGTTCTGTCATTTTTGGCTACGTAACATTAAATGGATCAGCGTCCTGTAGATGTCAGTAAAATGTTCAAAGTGGGGTTGCTTCACATGGAAGGGAAGAAAGCTGCAGCAGTGAGATAATCTGATTTTATTACTTGTTTTATAGTTTATATAATTATACATTTTACCAGAAACTTCCAGGAATCTCACCACAGCATTAAGTTCTGGTCAATCAGTTTAATACATAGACTTGTTTGTTGGTTGCACTTTATGTTCAACAAGGGTTGATGCCCAAATCAATTAAAAGCTGTTCTCTTGAATAATATTCTGATTAATAAAAACAGTTAAATTTCTTGTTTTAAATAGTCCTTGTTTACAAACATCTTTATCTACAGGCTGTTTTTGTTGCTTGTGGTTAATGCAGAGAAAAGTCTAAATTAAAAACGCATTATGGTTGAAATAAATGCATTTTTAACTTTAGGTAAAATCATACAGCCCTGCTGTAATATCTGCTGAACCTCCATGTCCTGGTTTCCTGAGTTCAACGCTCAGACGCCGCGCTGAAGCCCCGCCCCTGACCTTCTCCTGAAGCTTCTCCGCCAGCTGCCTCGCTGACTCCTCGGCTCGCTCGGCGCGCTGCGTCATCAGGCCGAGCGACTCCCGCTCTTCCTCGCGCTGCTGCTCCTCCTCCTCCTCCCTCTGCTGCCTTAGAGTCTGCAGCTCGGCCTGCAGGACCCGGAGCTCGTCCCGCTGCTGCTCCTGACTCTGCTGCATCCTCTGTGTCACAGGCAGAGCCAACGGGAGAAGCGATAAGCGGTGATAGCCGGTTACTCTTCTCCCTTACAATCTGAGTCAGCCATATTGGTCAGGCACGTGTCCTGCTCCCTTTTCTTTCCTCTGCATGACTCTAAAACACAGAAAGTCTGCTTTTCCTATGCAGTGGAAATAAATGCATGGCTTACATTACACTTCCATAGGTATTTCTGGTTAAGTGCATTGGTTAGCTGATGGGCAGGACTGTAGATAAACTTTCTGCCTTTCAGGATTCAGTCCAGGTGGACCTCAGCTGCTGCTTGCCATCAAACTGGAAAGGGTTAAAAGGAGCTGCTGGTTCTCCCAGGACCGGACGTCCCAGCAAATTCAACCCGAGGTCAGAGCAAGCGACGCTCAGAGAAATTACCATAAATAAAAAAACACGTCAGACTCTGGAGTCAGCAGGTTTAAGCTTAAAGTTCATGATTTAGGCGATTAGCTTTAAGACTACCAACGTATCTCAGCGTTATAGTGAGACAGCCCAACCTCAGCAGCAAATCTAGAACAGAGCGGCTGCAATGGCCTAGTCAAAGTCCAGACCCGCAGAGTGGAGCAGAACCCTCCGTGGGTTCTGTGTGACTTCTGGACCCAGACTGGTGACAGTTCCTAGAAGCTGCTGGACGTGGTTTTTCCCATCTGGGGAACATTTTTGTTCGCTGACTTGTTTTGGATGTTTTTTTGTAAACCTGAGGTTAGATTAAATATTTTTTAAACATCTCCTTTCATTTGTCCTGATGAATAAAAACCTTCAGTTGACAAAAATCTTACTTTATTTCCCCCAGAAGTATTAAAAGAAACGTTTGATGGTCTCGCTCTAAATTAACAGCACATCAGACCGCATTAATGGACCTGAGTGAAGTTGCCCCCCCCCCCCCCACACCTTCTTCAAATCAGACAAAATTGGTGTCAAACGTTTGTGCAGCAAAAATTTTCGTTTGTACTGATAGCAGTACAAGTGAAAATTTTTGCTATAGAAATTTAAAAAAATATACAATTTAAATATAAAATATTTTAAATAATTTTAAATATTTTAAATATATAAAATATTTAAAATGCATATTTTAAAATATATAAAATGTTTGTACTGCTATCATTTTAATTATATTAATAATAGTTTGTAGAGGTCATCAAAGGTCAGTGAAAGTCTGTTCATGCTGAAACTGAATTTCATATAAATTATAAGTTGCTAACCTATGAATATGAATAATTAAATTTTAACCTAAAAGAAATGATAGCGGCACAAACTAAAATTTATACTGCACAAACGTTTGACACCAATTTTGTCTGATTTGAAGAAGGTGGGGGGGTGGGGGTGGGGCAACTTCACTCAGGTGATTAATAATGCAGTTAATAAAGAAGAATATATTTTTTTTCCTGCTAATGTCCTGAGTTTGCCAGACGTATGAAGGCAGCAGGTCTGAAGTGAGCTGCGGTAGAATCTGTCCCCAGACCTGGATCTGAGCCTCCAGACGGGCCTTTTCAGCCTCCGCTTGGTTCAGCTGGGCCTCCAGGTGGCTGCGGCTCGACTCCAGGACCTTGGACAGCTCTGCGCTCGTCTTCACGTTGTCCTGCGTGGGCAGAGGCGGCGGCCGGCGGGTCATTTCTGCTTTACGTACGTTACCTTTGTGAAATTACCTCAATCTGACGGTTTAACTGGTGCAGGCGCAAACCTTTTCAAAGTCCAGGTTCTCCGCCAGCTTTGAAGCCTCCTTCTCCTTGTTCGAGAGCTTAGCGAAAAGTCTCTGCAGGAGAAGCAGTGAAAAGGAAAAAGTGGTGAAAAGGGGGGAGAAAGGCGGATCTGAGGAGGAGTTAAAGACTCACCAGCTTCTCCGCCTCGCTGTCAGCCAGACTTTTCATCAGGGCGTCTTTCTCCGTCGACCACAGCAGCGACTCTCTCTGTGGAAACAGCAACGTTTCTGCAACACTTTGTTTTGCCTTAAAAACCTAAATGGCTTCTGAATAATATGTTTATTTCAACTTTTTTAAATATATTCGCTAAAAAAAAAAAGCCAGAGTTGTCAACCAAGCACAAAGGAAACTAAAATTAAGTAAAACTTTCTTGAAATGATTGATTTGCGCAGGTAAATAAAATTATCTGCCAGTGGAAAATAAGAACAATTCAAAGTGTAGTTTATCAAATTATCTTATTTTAGGGGTCAAAATACTTATTCTATTGGCAGACAATCTTATTTAGGGACAAATACAATATTTTTTTTTTTTTTTACAATACGAACATTTCTGCTGAAATTTGTTTATTTTATGTTTAGTCGGTTACAACAAAAATGACATGAAGGTGTATTTTTAACGAGGTTTGGCTTAAAAACCGGGGAGACGTAGTTTTTAAAGCCCGGTACAGACATGTATATGTTTACTATAAAAAAGGGAACTAAAAGTAAGTAAAGTTTTCTTGAAATAAGTCTATTTGTCCTTGATTTGAGCAGGTAAATAAGATTATCTGCCAATGAGTATTTTGACCCCTAAAATAAGATAATTAGATAAACTGCACTTGAAATAAGATGGAGATGAGTAGTTCCTATTTTAGGTGCAAATCTCTTATTCCATTGGCAGATAATCTTATTTACCTACTCAAATCAAGGAAAAATGCACCAATTTCAAGAAAACTTTAGACACATTTAGTTCCCTTTTTTACAGTAAGCGCGTACCGGGCTTTAAAAACTACGTTTCTCCACAGAAAACTTCACAGCTGGGACTCCAAATCCCTGTTTTTAAGACAAACCTCGTTAAAAATACACTTTCATGTCATTTTTGTTGTAACCGACTAGACATAAAATGAACACATTTCAGCAGAAACTTTACCACTGTAAAAAAATTATACACTACTAAAAGTAATGTTTTCTTGAAATTAGTGTATTTGTCCCTAAATAAGATTATCTGCCAATAGAAGTTTTTTGACCCCTAAAATAGGATAATTAGATAAACTACATTTGAAATAGGATGATGAAGATGAGTTGCTCCTATTTTCCACTGGCAGATAATTTTATTTACCTGTTCAAATCAATCATTTCAAGAAAGTTTTACTAACTTTTAGTTTCTTTTTTGCAGTGTAGCAGAACCGATAATGCACAGTTTAAGATTAAAAACCCAGCAGAACCCCTGAGCTGTTCAGTTCAGCCCCCCCCCCCCCCCTCTGCTAGCTGTACCTCGTATTCGCTCCAGTCCCTGAGGAGATCTCGCAGGTTGTGATTTGTTCTGTCGAACATTTCTATTTTCTCCAGCAGCAGCTCCTGCTGCCGTCCCAGCGAGGCTGAGTGGAGCTTCGACGGCCGCTTCTCCTGGAAAATAACGCCGTGGTTGCAGTGATTTGGTTCTGAGACGCATTTTAAAAACAGGGGATGGACTTTTTCATCGCGTAACGTGTCATAAAATCAAATCAAAAGAGCGACTAAGGCTCTTCACCACAGGATTGCATGGTTGGTTCAGTCAGGTGTTTCCTTTCTACTCTGGTTTTGTCACTTTTTACGGTCCTGCCCAAAAAATCCAAAGTAGGAACTCCAATATGGAGAAACATTATTTCGTACAATACGACCAGCTGAGTTTGGCCCTTTCCATAAATACAGAAAATAAAGACCTGAAGCACAAATTTTGAAGCTGAGAAAGATTAAATTATTCAAATTATCGCACAACTGGTGTCCTCATGTGAATACTGCATAAAACATTTTTTTGGTTTTCTAAGAGGCAAACGTGGGCCTGGAGCTGCAGCTCCCTGATTTAAAGTGACGCCTACCTTAGCAAGGCCATCAATGGTTTCCTTCAAAGCTGTGAGCTGATTGGCCACAGCCACGCCGTCGATTTCTGCCTCTATGAGCGTCCTGAGGAGCACGTCTGCGTCTCTCTGCTGATCGCGGGACTCTGATCTGTAGACGACATTTCAACACGAGCTGAGCCGCCGATGCCTTGGACGGAGCGAGAGACAGAGGTGAAGCGGGAACGACAGAGAGGGAGGAAGAAGAAGAAGAAGCTACACTCTGAAGAGAAGAAGAAGAAGAAAAGGCAGGAAGGGCAGAATATAGCTGGAGTCCTCTTCCAACTCCAAAGTTATTTACAATATAAAACTAGGATATTCAGACAATTTAAAGTCAAAAATAAAAAAAATTAAAAGTTAGGAGACACCAGATAAACCGTTGTTGCAAAGTATCCAGAAACACATCTCATAAATTGACCTTTTAATCTCAGAGGACTTCTCGTAGGTTTTTGTTGCAAACCTCTGACTTTATAATCTTAGCTTTAAAGGGTACGTAGCATGAAAAATCCTCTGTTTTTAGCCCATAACTGCGTTTTGTTGTCTACTTTGGAGTCTCCAGGACCTGCATAGATATATTTATTTTCTCCTTGGGTCACATTTTTCAAGCAGTTCGGTTTTCTCTGTTCTTTATTATGTTTTTTTAAACAATTACGTTACAGTATTTGCTGCAGAGCTGCTATAGAAGATAATTGACTTCCAGCTAAACAATTTCGCAAATCTGCCATTTTGTTTGTTTGTTATTCCGCAGCAATTTTGTCATCTGAAGGATCCCGAAGCTACAGGTGAGTAGGTCAAAATGTTCGGCTGTTTGGTGTATTAACCCACACAAATTATTGCATGGGTCCCCAGCAGACTACAAAGATGGCCGAACGGTCTGTGACCTGGAGGGGGGGGGGGTTATGCGCATCCTTTGCATTTAAAGAGACGGCACCTAAATGAAACGCTCTCAGACGCTCCTTAGAACAGGGGCAGAAGCTGTGAGGCAACAAAAACGAGGAATTCAGACCAAAACGTTGCAGCTCCACTTTATACAGACCAAAACTGAATGATTTAAAGCTACAGTTGGTAATCCTGTTCAGAAACACTTTCTGTTATACTGGGTGAAATGCTCCTTCCATCCTGAAAGTAGTAAATACATTATGTATTCAGAAAAAGGAGGTTATAATAATAAAAATAATAATAATAATAATAATAGCTCTGTGGGAGCGGCACGCCTGTGTAAACTCTGACCAATCCCTGCCCTTGGACCCAAAGAGCAGGGATTAGTCAGAGTTTAGGTCCTGCTCTCACCCCCCTTTGTCCCTCAGGTTCCTATTAGTCTAAGATTTTATCAATTTAGCCAAATGATGTTCAATATGGAGCTGCCTGGGGAGAAGTGTGAGAGGAAGACCACAGTGAAGGTTAATGGACGCAGTGAAGGGAGAAATGCAGCGGATGTCAGGGTGAGACGGATCAAGCCGTTTTGTTTATGGACGACTGTGTGATTTCTCTGCAGCAAAAAGCAGGTGATGAAAGCAAACGGCATTACTGAGGCACAAAAAGATGAATGTGAGACAAATACAAGGAGCTAGGTGAGCTGCTAGATTGTTTGGTCTGTTACTGATCAGGTCAAGGCCTTCACCGCTGGAGGACCTCTCCCCATCGAGGGTAAACACCTTTGAATAGCAGAGCGGCTGTGAGCCACGGCTGACTGGATGGGATCCCCTGCTGGTTCAGACAGAATCTAACAAATAAGGACAGTTTAGGAGAAAAAACAATTCCACCTATAATCTTTCAGGAGGTTCTTACGTCTTGGAACCGGACGAGCTGCCTTGTTCTCTCAGCAGGACGCTGAGGCTTTTAGAAACTCCGTGCAGCTCTTCGTCCTGCTCCTCTGCCTCTCGCTGATCCCTCATCCCACCAGTTGACTGAAGCTGTATTCTGCTTGTCTACCAGAGGAGAGAAAAAAAAGCAAATATGTTTAAGGAACTTTTACTAAAGTCCCCAAACCAAAAACAAACACACAGATTTCTGCTGTCAAGTAGATCTAAAGCCTTTAACGTTGTTATTAGGGTCTGTTTTAAAGGATCATGCTTCCCTTTACACACTTAGATACATTTAGATACAAGACATGCTCATTACATTTTTTTGTACAAGTTCATTGTTAAATAATGAGATTTTTTTTTAGCCCTTGGACTGTTTCCAGGAGCAGAGAACCAAATGGAAGTACAAAGACATGCAAAAAGAGTTTTTCATAATAGGTCCCCTTTAACTGCTGACATCTTCCTTTCGACCAGCTTCACATGTGGGTTTTATTTATTTGCATGTACGTTACTAGAAACATTCATTGGCACACCCAGTTTTTATATTGTGTTTTTTTTTTAAGCATAATGTCCCTCCGGTGCTTCGATATCAAGGAAACATTTAACTGAATCCCTGTTTCTGGATTTAGTAATGATAATGATTACCACATCTCCATAAACAACAGCCATTTAAACTGGATCCGTTTGTTTCGGTCAGATTGGACTGAGACTGAGCTTTTCAGCAACAAATACTCCAGGTGGGTCTGGAATGAATGAAATATGGAATATGTGGCAAAAGCATCTTAGGTCCACTGTAAGATATGATGGAGGATCTGTGATGCTGTGGGCCTGTATCTCTTCCAAATTGGCTCATCAGACAAAACCGACCTTCTGCAAGGCCATCTCAGTCCCCAGACCTAAATCCTTTAGAAAACCTTTGGGATAAGAGGAACGAAGAAAGACAGCATCCATGGGGACCCATGAGTCTAGATGATCTGGATTCTAGACAGACTGTGCAAAGAGGAATGGTAAGAGAACCCCATCCTCTGTATTATCAGACCTTGTAAAATGCTATAGGATGTTGTGAAGATGTAGTGTTTGTCTGACAAAAGGTACAAAGAATCTAATGCGTTGGACCTTTTGGTTTTGTCTGTAATTTAAAATAAATAACAGCAAGAGCACATTTTGTTGTGAAATTATGCTGCTGCATGAACAGGTTTGTTTGTTTTAAGGCTTTTTACACATATTTACCGGATGTGCCAATAAAAGTGGCCAGCTTACATACAAATACCCAAAGCTTAGACACACAGGTGCCAACATTTTGAGCTTTTTTTTTTAAGTCAATTTTAAACCATGTTAGAAACTGGGATTCTTCATAAATAAAATCGATGCCATTAAAAATAAAATAATTGGCATCCTCCCAAACATGATTACCTCGTCCTTAGTAAGTGAGGCAGCATTGGAGGAATCTTTAGAATCTGCGCAGTGTTTGAACTGTTTAGAAGCAGTAGAGCTTTCTGAGCTATCTAAAATTTTAGCTTCATCTAAACCTTCTACCTGTATGTTAGACCCAATCCCAACCAAGTTGTTTAAGGAGGTATTCCCTTTGATCAGTGGCACTATTTTAGACATGATTAATCTATCCTTAGTAAATGGATATGTACCACAGGTTTTGAAAGTAGCTGTTATTAAACCTTTACTTAAGAAACCTTCTCTTGATCAAGATGAGTTAGTAAATTACAGACCTATATCTAATCTTCTTTTCTTATCTAAAATTCTTGAGAAAGTAGTTGCTAATCAACTTTGTGAACATTTACAAAGTAATGACCTACTTGAGGAGTTTCAGTCAGGCTTCAGAGCTCATCATAGCACTGAAACAGCTCTGGTGAAGGTCACTAATGATATTCTCATGGCCTCAGATAATGGACTTGTGTCTATACTTGTCCTGTTAGATCTCAGTGCTGCATTTGATACAGTTGATCACAATATTCTCCTACAAAGACTTGAACATACTGTAGGGATTAAGGGGAAAGCATTAGGCTGGTTTAAATCTTATCTGTCAGACAGATTCCAATTTGTTCATGTTAATAATAAATCTTCCTCAAACTCTAGGGTCACTTGTGGAGTACCACAGGGTTCAGTCCTTGGACCAATTCTCTTTACTATATATATGCTTCCGATAGGCAAAATTATCAGACAGCATGGGATTAATTTCCACTGTTATGCTGATGATACTCAGCTATATTTATCCATAAATCCTGATGAATCCAATCAATTACTTCGACTGCAGTCATGTCTTGATGACATCAAAAGCTGGATGACTTTAAATTTCCTGCATCTAAATTCTGACAAGACAGAAGTTGTAATCTTTGGGCCAGAGTCTTCAAAAAATAAACTTCTTAATCAATCACTTAATCTGGGTGGCATTAAACTGGCCTCTGGTAATAAAGTAAAAAATCTTGGTGTTATTTTTGACCAAGACATGTCATTTAAATCCCATATTAAACAGGTTTCCAGAGTTTCCTTTTTTCACCTCCGGAATATCGCCAAAATTAGAAACATTCTGTCCAGGAGTGATGCTGAAAAACTGGTCCATGCATTTGTTACTTCAAGGCTGGACTATTGTAATTCTTTACTATCAGGAATTCCGCAAAATGCAGTTCAAAGCCTTCAGCTGATCCAAAATGCTGCAGCAAGAGTTCTGATGAAAATCAACAAGAGGGATCATATTTCTCCAATTTTAGCTTCCCTTCATTGGCTTCCTGTTAAATCAAGAATAGAATTTAAAATTCTTCTTCTAACGTATAAAGCCCTTCATAATCAAACTCCATCATATATCAGAGCTCTGATTACCCCATATGTTCCTAACAGAGCACTTCGCTCTCAGGCTGCAGGTCTGCTGGTGGTTCCTAGAGTCTCTAAAAGTAGAATGGGAGGCAGATCCTTTAGCTATCAGGCTCCTCTCCTGTGGAACCAACTCCCAGTTTTGGTCCGTGAGGCAGACACCCTGTCTACTTTTAAGACTAGGCTTAAAACTTTTCTTTTTGACAAAAATTATAACTAGTGACTCATGTTACTCTCAGCTACCTTTATAGTTTTACTGCTATAGGCTTAGGTTACTGGAGTATATCAGGATCTAATTTTCTCACTATATTGAGTTCTACTGTTCTACAATTATGCATTATGTGTTGTCATTTCTGCTTTAACTTTCTGTTCTCTCTCTTTTTCTTCATAGTAGGTACACCTGGTCTGGCGTTCTGTTAACTGTGACATCATCCAGAGAAGACGGCTCACCCGCTACTACCATCTAATGTAGAACAGATTACTAGATCAATGTGTGCTTCTGTGCTTTTTTGTTTCTCTTGTTGTGTCTCTGTTCTGTCTTCTGTAACCCCAGTCGGTCGAGGCAGATGACCGTTCATACTGAGCCCGGTTCTGCCGGAGGTTTTTTTTTCCCGTTAATGGGTGGTTTTTCTTCCCACTGTCGCTTCATGCTTGCTCAGTATGAGGGATTGCTGCAAAGCCATGTACAATGCAGATGACTCTTCCTGTGGCTCTACGCTTCCCCAGGAGTGAATGCTGCTTGTCGGGACTTTGATGCAATCAACTGGTTTCCTTATATAGGACATTTTTGACCAATCTGTATAATCTGACCCAATCTGTATAATATGATTGAACTTGACTTTGTAAAGTGCCTTGAGATGACATGTTTCATGATTTGGCGCTATATAAATAAAATTGAATTGAATTGAATTGAAACTGTGACCATGGTGGTATTAGATGGACAGTATGAGGAGACCTGAGACTTGTAGGAGCCCAAATCCCTTCTGCAAGACATTCTTCCTGGAGGGATCCAAGGTGTCCGGGTCTTTGGCCTGCCTCCATCTCCTCTCACCGGAGCATCTTTTCCCTGCATCCAAAAAAAAAAAGATAAGGTGTTGAAAATCTCTGCTAAATCTCTGTTAAAAATTAATTTGTCCGCCACTGGGAATAATAACATTGCTTTGGCCCGGTCAGATGGATAACAAGTGGAGGAAGCAAAAGATTAGGGTGATGGCAAGGAGGGCCATCCAAGGCTTGAAGTTGGTCACCACAGATTAAGCTTCAAAACACCAGTGGAAACATACAAGAAGCTAGTAATGGCAAGATTTCTCCCACTGATTATTGTGATGGGAATACTAATGTTCTTCATACCACATTTCAATAATATGCAAGTAAAAAAAACGTTAGCTTTCTTTTTTTAAAACAAAATTTGATGCAGCTTTTATGTCGTCTTATTATCTTTGCAGAGATGCCAATCTTATTTTCTACCGTTATATAAAACAAACATCTGACTGAATAGAGATAATTTTAAACCAACTGTAAATCTGCAAGAGCATAATTTGGGTCTTAACGATGCCAATTATGTTTGTAGCTGCATTAACTAGATCCATTCAAGTACAAGAGGTTAGTTTATAGCTATACCTTCGGAAAAAAGCAACTTTTCAGTCTCCTTTTCCGATGACCATACTGTCTCTTTATTAAAGGCACTAACCTGTGGTGTTCTGCTAGGACTCCTCCTCATATGAACGTGGACAGGTGTGCTCTCCGCTACGTGCACGTGAACCGGTGGCGGAGCTGACGGCGATCCTCTCGTTTTCATAGTCTTCAGATGTGTTACCGCGACATTTCGGTCGAAAATACGTTAAACTAAAACGAAACACCGTCAAGACGGAGAAACTCTGCGACGTTTTCAGCTATTTTGATCGCGCCAGCTTCTTGAGTCAAGGGAAAAAATCTCAACTTCTGTCTGAGGGGCAGAACGGTTGTTTCAAGTAACAAACGGTAGCTCTGATTGGCTAGCTTGCAAGATCTCGCTCTGTGATTGGTGCAGACGGGCTTTAACTAAACGTTGCCCGGGGTAACCGTTGGACCTAACAAGCCATCGACGCCGCGTTCTTGAAGCTGTTTGAGCAAAAAACAAAAACAAAAAACGGTTAACCCCGTGAAAAAGGGATAATATAAACTATTGTTGGTATGATTATTATTTCACTTTGATGTACACAATAAAAAGTCTTTTATTTAAAGCTGGCTTGAAAAGAACTTAAACGCAGTACGGGAGAAAAGTTAAAAAGGCACAATTCTGTTTATCGAAAATCTTGGACGTTCTTTAAATGTTTGTCGGAATCACACTTGTGGCGAATTCCCAAGGAAAACCAGTTTAAATTTATATAATCGTAGGGTAACGCTTGGACCCTCGAGGAAACTGCTGCGTTTCCGTTTTGTTTGACGTTGCTTCCGTCTGTTATGAGCAGGATGCTAATGCTAACTAGCTTAGCATTAGCTCGGCTTTGCTAACCATTATCCGATTGTCTGAACATGAGTAGTAAGCTAACGCTAATGAGCTTTAGTAGCTCATTTATCAGCTAATGCTTGATCCTTTAAAAGTTCAAAATTCTTAATTTGCGTATATTAATGATCGTTGCTTAAATGTAACATTTGATAAAGACAGTTTTTTTTTTATCAGAGTAACATTCCGATATAGCTTGTAAACACCAACAGCCTTTGAGCTGTGTTCATCAGCAATGAGGTCAACGAGCCTCCTGCTGCTGCTCGGAGCGCAGTGGGACCATTTGTTGTTCCACGCCATCGTCTTTGTGCTCGTGTGTTTCCACGCCACGGAGTCGTGCGCTCCAGGGCCTGCGGAACACGGAACCAGCACCGACACGTTGATTTTATGTAGGGCGTGCGGACACGAGGTGGCATTCGGCACGGACATCCACTTCGTCCCCAGCCGCATGGCGCTGTCCAGCCGCAACGACACGTCGGTGAACGGCCGGAGGATCCACGTGCAGCTCTTCCAGAACCCCCAGGGATACCGGTTCGAGGTGATCACGTTCAGAAGAGCGGACGTCACGAAGCACTGGCCGGCCGACAGCCATTACTCCTGGTACCCAGGGTTCTCATGGACCGTGGCTACCTGTCCTAGGTGTAGAAGTCATTTAGGTAGGTGTACTGAGCGCAAACGTTGGCGTCCGTGGATAAAACCCTTTAACTTTAGAGTTTAAAAATGTGCAAACATTGGACAATTTACTTGACTGTAAACCTCACGAATCCCAGTTAACTATTTTTGGAAGCCAGTTATCCCAGTTACAGCGATGCCACATGTGAGAATTGCATGAACGCATTAATCTTAGCACATCATTTTACTGCAAGACTAAATGAGACATGCAAATCTGAAATATTAACTTTTAACCATTTTTCTTTTCCTTTACGTTGTTCTTTCCCTCCAGGTTGGGCCTTCCAGCCCAGCAGCTGGCCAGACACCATCACAAACAACAGATTTGAGGAGTCAGAAAACACCTTCCTGGCTTTAATCACCCACAGAATATTGAGGGAAGACTTTGCCTCAGGTCTGCTAATGACGCCAAAGTCCTTCACAAGCTGATGAACTTGAGTTTTGGTGCCTTTACCTTTCCAAATATATATTTTCAAAATAAAATGCCATCCCTTTCACCTAAAGACTCATGCATAAACACTTTAGTTTTATTATTGTAGCAGTTGCACACCTGAAACTGCAAGTGTAAATAGGCAGAAAATGCTCAACCAGGGCGCAAAACTTTTTTTTCACACTTTTTTCTCTTTATTAAAAATGTCATTTCAAATCTTGTGGATATCTGTAAAACAATACAATGAAAAAAAAAATCCCATAGAAATGGTGTCAATAACCACTCACCCCAATAACCAATACACTCCTGCCCATTCCCAGCTTACCCCCACCCCCAACCCCAAACATTACAAGTCAAAGGAATGAGCTGGTAGTCGATAACCACGGGGGGAAATAAAAATACTTTTAAGGGGCACTACGTCCCCCTTAGAGAAAAAAATATATATTGAAAAGGTCTGCTAGCACTAGGTCACTACACCATGGCTTCTGTTGATTTACCACACAATCTTAAACAGGAGAAACTGTGTGACATGTCTTCATTCTACTGAGGATACTGTGCTGATTCTATTTTTTTTAATTTTATTATTTTTGAGATGTCTTCAGGGATGGTACTCACAAATTAGGGCAAAGTACCACTGGCCTTGGATGAGTCAGAGGAAAACATAACATGGCAGCGTCAGGTGAAGAGGCTTCAGAATGAAAAGTGAAGCACATTTGGATAAAAGTAAAAAAAAAAAAACAAAGCCAAAAAAAAAAAACCTTTGCTCCCAAACATGAGTGGAAAAATTAACAGGGAATAGAAGGTAAAGGGTCTTGCAGGTGATAGTTCTTAGTCATCTTCTCCCTCGTCCTCCTGAAACCATAAAATAATAATCACTGAGATGAATACTGAGAACTAAAAGCTCAGACTGTCACAAATGTCAGCGTTTTGCTTTACCTCTCCTTCCTCTCCTTCATCGTCGTCATCATCCTCTCCATCTTCATCTCCCTCCTCATCTATGTCCTCCAGACCCTCCTCATCCTCTTCATCATCCTCACCTTCGCCCTCTTCATCATCCATGTCAGGAACCTAGGGACACAAATCATCTTCAGTCAGTTTTCCAAACCAAACCCAGAGTTTCTACTTCCTAAGCGGCTCTAACGGTGAATGAAACCATCCAACGTCGATTCATTTACGCCACAAACACCCGACCGGCGGCGGTTTCTACGATCGGGCTGGAAGCAAACATACCAGGTAGTACTGCAGGGGGTTTGGCCAGATATCATCCTTGATGACCTCCCCAAGCTCGTCGGCCCCAGCGTCAGCATGATCAGTGAACCAAGTGAAGAAGCTCTCGGGTTCTTCGTGTTGCCTCTTCCTGCCGGCTTTGTTCTGCGTCTGACCGGCCCGCTTGGTGAGGTCCTGCACACACACGGGAGTAATCAAGTCCGTCAATCACACAAACGTCCAGGCGGGTCGGCCCCGGAGGGCAACAAGCGACAACGAAGCCGGGTTCCGGTAGACGTACCTTTCCTGATTTCCATTTGATTTCTGTCGACTTTGAAGATGGGTCTCCGCTCTCGTTCAGGTGGAACTCTTTGGAAAGTAGTTTGTTTTCGAAGTACGGATTTTCATCAAAATACTGAAACGAGAATGGAATCAGGCATGAGCACCACACACACACACCTCTTAATCTTTAATACCGACCAAAACAAGAACAGCTCATCACTTACAAAATCTATTCTGTAGCCTGACTTGATGTCTTCAAACTCTGTCACCTCCACTCGGCTCAGGTAGTGGAGCGCTTCTTCGTCCTCCTCTCCCAGTAGAGCAGATACTGTTGCAATAAACAAGAAATTTTAACCAATAAAGCTGAAATTGGAAAGCTTGTGAGAAAATAAATGGGTGGATGGGTGCAACTCACCTTGTGGATGGTTGACAAACGTGGTGACCCAGAAGTTGGGGATTTTGGCGATGAGCTCTGACCTCTTCTGAAAAAACGGCTGACGGAGTTTGTTGTATTTCTGTTCTACTTTGAGGATCTCCTCACTGGCCTGCTCATTCAACCTGGGGAAATAAAATATACAAATATTATAAATCTGCAAAGACATCAAAATAGTTTTCCCCTTTGAGACACGAGAAGCAAAAAAAAAAAAAAAAAAATGCACCACGGGCAGGGAGCTGAAACTCCAAGTTTTTATACCAGCTACAGCTAATGTCTCAAACAAAGTAGATTTAAAAAAAAAAAATCTGAATTTACTGTAGGACAGATACCTGACCTTTGAGGACGGTGAGACAATAGATCAAAAATTATTCTCTTTTTGAAGAAATTAAAAACAAAATGCGCACATATGATCTACAAAATATTAGACAAAATGTTTGTGAAGTGCTTAAATATCATTATGATGTAAAGTTAATTGATAAATCTAG
Organism: Fundulus heteroclitus; assembly: GCF_011125445.2. NCBI lineage: Eukaryota > Metazoa > Chordata > Actinopteri > Cyprinodontiformes > Fundulidae > Fundulus > Fundulus heteroclitus. The sequence goes on from NC_046372.1 coordinate 24,106,547, forward strand.
CTCCAAATAAGCGAAGGAGCAGTAGGAATAAATTAACCTTACCTGTCAATTTCATTTTGAACTTCATCGATGTGTTCAATAGCTTCTTGCTGCTCTTTCTCTGTGGAGGGGGAAAAAATAAACAGAATAAGTTAAAATAAATAAATAAAAACCTCACAACTGCACCAATGTCCTCAAACTGGAGCGAACGCCATTTGTTTCATCTTTTGTAAACTAAGCTCCAACTTGTTTGGAGCACAATAATGGAAACGCGAGCGGCATTTAACATGCTCGCGGTGCGCAGCGGACGCGGGAGTCTGACGGCGGGACGGGGCGCTGGAAGCGGCCAATGGCTGCAGCGCTCTCCGCTCAGGCTCTCGCCGTTTCCTGCCGGCTGCTGCAGCCCGCAGGGCCGCGTGGTTTAAATGTGGGACAGCAGCGGAGTGAGAGCGTGAGCGGCCGGGCCAGCACGCGCACACACACACCCCCGGCAGCCCAACCACGGTGCTCACGACACAGCCGCGGTAAAACCGTGAGGTTCTGTTATTTTTAAAACCACGAGTAAAAAAAAGTGGGATTTAAATTTCTTATAAAAAAATAAAACAACGTCGTCTGCTAGCGTGAGCCAAGACTACAACAACAATACGAGCGGGCTAAGATGCTAACGCCCGCATGAAGCGCTAGCTAACCCGTGTCGGTCACTAAAAAGCCCCGCAACAATGAAGCGAGCCCACTTCCACGCGGCCTCCGGGGTATTCCGGAGCATAGCGCTGGAAAGCGGCTGTTTTAAAACCCGACCACCCGCCCCGCCGTCGACTTAACCGCCGTGCTAACATGGCCTCTCGGCAGCAAACAACGGGAGTAGCGGCATGCTAACACACGTTAGCCCCTGGAGAGAGAGAGGGGGGAAAAAAAAACACGCAGCCGCCGCTTCTAACGGGCACCAAAGGCGCCCCGGCGGCGTTAGGCCGAAGCAAAGCGACGTTCCGGGCAACCGCGAACCAACTACGCAGCATCTCACATTCATGCAGGCAATATTAGAGAAGAAAGTGAAAATGGCGCTGAACAGGAGGCCGCCATTCCCCTTACCGGAGGTCTCGTCCGCTCCGTCATGGTTCGAGTTCAGCTCCTTTTTACTCACTTTCGCCGCCGAGGCAGACATGTTTTATTTTATTTTTCTCTTCTTTTCGCTCGTCGGGAGTGACTTAAAGTCGTCTTGATGGGGGGGATGCGGATCTCCTTGAGCAGGAGAGCGTCGGAGTTCAGCGTGGAGAAGCCAACAACGTGCTGCTGCCTTCCACACAATGTAGCTGCCGAGGAGCGAGGAAGTCACAGGCAGCCTTTCATTACGAACGCGCCGCGCCGACTGGAGCCGACGAGCAGCTCCGCCTCTCAAAGTAGGTCTCACCACGCCGCTCGTTTACCCCCCATCTCTGCTCTCTAAATGACGCGCAGAGCGACCGCAAACTCCGATTAAGGCTTATTTTTTAATATAACTCGCACCAGATGAGTAACATTTAACCCGTGTTAAAATTTTAAAATTCTCCAAGGCCAGGCCAAATCTTCTGTTGGGCCGACTCGCACTTGCGCACTTATAAAAAAACAAAACGATGAATGTCAGTCGTAGAAGTGGGTTTCTTAGCCCATCAAACTAATAAAATTAATTTTTTTCTCTAGACATTTTATTCTGTTAAAATGTTTTTAAATAAGACAGTTTGTAATATTAGCCCAACAACTGGAGGACAGTGGCGGTTCTACACCAAAATTTAGCAGGGGGGGGGGGCAGTGTTTTTAGGGGGGCACAGAACAAAAGATTGGGGGGGGGAATTAACTAAACGGGACAATATTTAATTGTAATTATAATTCGCACCAGATGAGTAACATTTAACCTGTGTTAAAATTTTAAAATTCTCCAAGGCCAGGCCAAATCTTCTGTTGGACCGACTCGCACATGCGCACTTATAAAAAAAAAAAAAACGATGAATGTCAGTCGTAGAAGTGGGTTTCTTAGCGCATCAAACTAATAAAATTGCGTTTATTTGGGACATTTTCTCTCCAGACATTTTATTCTGTTAAAATGTTTTTAAATAAGACAGTTTGTAATTTTAGCCCAACAACTGGGGGACAGTGGCGGTTCTACACCAAAATTTAGCAGGGGGGCAGTGTTTTGATGGGGGCATAGAACAAAAGATTGGGGGGAAAATGAACTAAACAGGCCAATATTTAATTGTTTCATACATTAAATGAGCCAAAGAGCCAATTATTTTTTAAATTATTGTTAGAGTAAAAGTGTAAAGCTAAAAAAAATACAATTGGTCCAGTTACAATATCTTTGTCAGCATATATCATTGTGAGAAATTCATTTAATATCATGTCTTCTGTACAGGGGCCAGGACCAGTCCTACAGGAGCATTGGCCTGGGGGGAGCTCTTAAAATGACGCGCAGAGCGACCGCAAACTCTGATTAGGGCTTATTTTTAATATAACTCACACCAGATGAGTAACATTTAACCCGTGTTAAAATTTAAAATTCTCCAAGGCCAGGCCAAATCTTCTGTTGGACCGACTTGCACTTGCGCACTTGTAAAAAAAAAAAAAAAAAAACTGTGAATGTCAGTCGTAGAAGTGGGTTTCTTAACACATCAAACTAATGAAATTACGTTTAATTGGGACATTTTTTCTCCAGACATTTTATTAAGTTAAAATGTTTTTAAATAAGACAGTTTCTAATATTAGCCCAACAACTGGAACAGTGGCGGTTCTACACCAAAATTTTGCGGGGGGCAGTGTTTTTATGGGGGCACAGAACAAAAGATTGGGGGGAGGGATGAAACTAAACAGGCCAATATTTAACTGTTTCATACATTAAATGAGCCAAAGAGCCAATTATTTTTTTAATTATTGTTAGAGTAAAAGTGTAAATCTAAAAAAAATACAATTGGTCCAAGTAACCAATCAGTTACAATATCTTTGTCAGCATATATCATTGTGAGAAATTTATTTAATATCATGTCTTCTGTACAGGGGCCAGGACCAGTCCTATAGGAGCATTGGCCTGGGGGGAGCTCTTAAAATGACGCGCATAGCGACCGCAAACTCCGATTAGGGCTTATTTTTTAATATAACTCGCACCAGATGAGTAACATTTAACCCGTGTTAAAATTTTAAAATTCTCCAAGGCCAGGCCAAATCTTCTGTTGGACCGACTCCCACTTGCGCACTTATAAAAAAAAACAAAAAAACACGGTAAATGTCAGTCTTAGAAGTGGGTTTCTTAACCCATCAAACTAATAAAATTACGTTTAATTGGGACATTTTTTCTCCAGACATTTTATTCTGTTACAATGTTTTTAGCCCAACAACTGGGGGACCAGTGGCGGTTCTACACCAAGGGGGGGGTTAGTGTTTTTATAGGGGCACGGGACAAAAGATTGGGGGGAAATGAACTAAACAGGCCAATATTTAATTGTTTGATACATTAAATGAGCCAAAAAGCCGATTGTGGCTGGAGCTAAATGTGAAACAGCCTAATTTTTAAATTAGTGTCAGAGTAAAACTGTAAAGCTTAAAAAAAATACAATTGGTCCAATTGACCAATATGTTACAATATCTTTGTCAGCATATATCATTGTGAGAAATTTATTTCATGTCTTCTGTACAGGGGCCAGGAATATGGACGAATAGATGGATGGATGGATAGATGGATGGATGGATAAAAGGCTAGATGGATAGACGAAGGGAGAGATGGATGGATGGATGGATGATGGATGGATGGATGGATGGATGGATGGATGGATGGATGGATGGATGGATGGATGGATGAACCATCCCCAATAATGGATGGATGGATGGAGGGATGGATGAAAAGATAGATGGATGAATAGATGGATGGATAGACAGACGGATGGATGGATGAATGAACCACCCCAAATAATGGATGGATGGATGGATGGATGATGGATGGATGAATCACCCCAAATGACTCCTTTTTATGTGGAGGAAGACAGGAGCTCTTTTTGCAAAGGCAGAGCCTGGCCACCACATGCAGGAGGCTCATTTTAGTCGCCTGCATTCGGTGTTTTGTTCTTCAGGTTCTGACCTGTAAGGGATTTAACGCTGCTTCAAAACAAAGCAAAAACTGGATAATATAATGTTCCTTTTACCTGACTCCGCCAGATAGATTTGCTCCGCATATCCATCTGGAAACCTTCCGTTGAAGTAATTTTGGGAAGGGGAGAAAATACTGGTTAGCTGATTGGCCTATGTTGGTGATAGACGGGCCAAATGAACCAATCAGATTCGTAGTCACTCTGTTACGAGCGACGACGAAAACACAACCACAAGCCAAGCTACTCTTGCTGCTGCAGGTAAAGGCTCGTTAGCTCAGCAAAGAAATATTCTGTAATTCTGATAAAACTTGCTCGATAGCCACGCAAACGCTAGTTTTATCGGCTGAAACCGCCATGTTGTTAAGACTGAACTGACGCGCTTCCCGTTGCGTCACACCTCAACCCGCCTCAAAGCCAACGCTGATTGGACGTTCGTTTGGTGAACGGCTCCAAATTTTCTTTAACGGAGAGCAGCCAGACTGATCTGCGAGTGAAACCTTGAAAGCTCGCGAGATCAGGATGGTCTCACGAGGCTAATGTTCCTTAGTTAGGATATGCTGCTGCTCCAGAGAGAACTGACTGCCTAACTGCCTTTTTTCTGCCTGTGAAAGAACAACCTCCTCTGGTTAAACAGCACCACGATTTACAGCCCTTATCATAAGCATTAATATAACATTAATTATCACCCCTTAATGAAAGAATGTATTTAAACTTTTTTATTTTAGGACTAAAAGATGTTCCAATAAAGAATTTAAAACCATGTATAAAATAAAAACTGGGCCTGCAAGTTTGATGTTTATTGTAAATTTTTTACATTTACAAAAATATCCATACAGCTCCAATAGTACATCTGTTTAAATGTCTCGGGTTACAGCTTAATCACAGCCTCTCTATAGCCATCAATAAACTTCTAGCTAACTAACTTTCACAGCTTTTAAGTGTAGTTTACATTTGGGTTTTCCAAAAAGCTTAACCTTAATTTGTTTTATCGATAACAAAACTGGTACTGATGTTCTTGGGGATCATTTTTCTGCTGGAAACCCCAACTGGGTCCAAAGTTCAACCATCTGACCCGAACCTTTTCAATCAGAAGAAAGGAAATGCCTCAGGAAGCAGTGTTACTTTCGGCGTCCAGGAGGCATTCTTACCAATTCAATTCAATTTTATTCATATAGCACTAATTAACAACACATATCATCTCAGGTCTCTTTCCAAAGTCAGCTTCCATCAGATCCTCCAGGTTGGTCAGAAAGTTTCCTCTCTAAGGAAACCCAGCAGGTTGCATCAAGTCTCTCCAAGCAGCATTCACTCCTCCTGAAAGAGCGTAGAGCCACAGTGGACAGTCGTCTGCATTGTTGATGGCTTTGCAGCAATCCCTCATACTGAGCATGCATGAAGCGACAGTGGAGAGGAAAACTCCCCTTTAACAGGGAGGAGAACCTCCAGCAGAACCAGAACCAGGCTCAGTGTGAACGCTCATCTGCCTCCACCCACTGAGGCTTAGAGGAGACAGAGCAGAGACACAGAAAGCACAGAAGCTCACATTGACCCAGGAGTACTTTCTATGTTAGAGAAGACAGAGCAGAGACACAGAAAGCTCAGAAGCTCACATTGACCCAGGAGTACTTTCTATGTTAGAGAAGACAGAGCAGAGACACAGAAAGCACAGAAGCTCACATTGACCCAGGAGTACTTTCTATGTTAGAGAAGACAGAGCAGAGACACAGAAAGCTCAGAAGCTCACATTGACCCAGGAGTACTTTCTATGTTAGAGAAGACAGAGCAGAGACACAGAAAGCACAGAAGCTCACATTGACCCAGGAGTACTTTCTATGTTAGATGGTAATAGAGGATGATCTGCCTCCCCTGATGATGTCACAGCTAACAGAACGCCAGACCAGGTGTACCTTCTATGAAGAAATAAGAAAAAACAGTGAGAATATAAAGTTAAAACAGCTAAAATACATCTAATCTAATGTTCTCATTTGGGGTATGTACATTTTTGAGCCCATATGTGTAATTTTTACATGTCAAGCAAAATAAAGTCCTCCAGAATATCAAAGTTGTGCATCTTATTCTTGTTTTAAAAACTGACAAATGTTATAAATTGCAAATAGATCTCTACGGCAGCTTCACACGGCCACAAATAACGTGACGTTCTTTTATACAGACAAACCTACAGAAACATAAAGTAGTGATACTTTTTCTTTACGTTGTTCCAGTTTCTGTTTCTGTTAGATAATCTGTACAAATTAGTTAATATTTTGCACCAGAAAAATAAAAAAAAAGGGGGGGGGGATTTTTGTTGTTCCGTTTACTAGTCTGGGATTTTTGCCTTCTAGTGTCAAGTTATGTCAGTAAATCCAGAGGAGGAGGAGGAGGAGGAGGAAGAGGAGGAGGAGGAGGAGGAAGACCACAACAACCACAGGGCTGCTGTGTGTCCTTGTCAAAAGTCGCAGAGGGAATTCACTGCTGGCAACAAATCCAGCTCCTCGCTGTCTGGGAGCAGAGCTGAACGCCATGCGCCCTGCAACCCACAGCAGGCTCTGTCCGTCTCTGCCGGTGTGAGGGGCAGATTAAGCCCAGACCCCGCAGCCTGAGCCCCGCCTGGTCCCGAAGAGAGCAGCAGTTTGGGGTTTTTTGGTTGGTGGCAGAACGGGAACATGTGGTCCTGCAGCGGCCAATGCTGAGCCCAGAGCAGGCAATCAGCGCCGCGAGAGCAGAGCCAGCAGCGGCTTTCTGTGCAGAAAGAAATCCCTCTTAAAAAGACAAGACACACGCACAGAGACACAGGGAGAGAAAGAGAGAGAAAGAGAGGGGGAGGATTTGTTACGGAGCAGAAGATGGGGATGCAGAGGGAAGTGGATGTTGCAGAGGAGGCTGCAGGGAGGTGAAAACAAACATCACGACCAGCCCTGCGCGCCCAGCCCCAAGATGTAGGCGCTGGTTGATCCCAGGGTGTCTGTGAACGCGCCGTGACATCCCAGGACTTGTTGTGTTTCAAGGATAGTGAAGGTGGACGCCTGCAACCTGAGAAGCCCCCCCCCCCCCCCTCATCCACTTCCACTTAGGATGACAAATTAGTGTTTATAAGGCGAGGAGCGAAGAATCATCCCGCGGTTGGTGAACTGCACAGTCATCCTGTTTTCACCTGGCCGCCTGGAACTTGTTGTTCTCACTTTTTTTTTTTACGCGTCTGCTCTCACGCTTTTTGTTTTTGTCCAGGTCGCAGCCAGATTCCTCCACATGTTTTGTTTTTCTTCTTCGTTTTTTTTGCTGAAGGGGTCTTAAGCGACGGCTCCCCTTTTTTGCGCAACGCGCCGAGGCTTGGCACCTCTGGATGCGCCGTGGCTATCCGGGGATCAGATGTTGTCCACAGCTCAGCAGATGCTGCAGGACAGCCGCTCCAAGATCGAGCTGATCCGACTGCAGATCGTCAAAGTCACCCAGGCCGGCGGCGGTGGAGGAGAAGGTGGAGGAAACCAGAACCTCTCTGCTCATAGAGGTCAGTCCAGAGGGGAGGAAACACACACAAAATAAACCCTGGCTCCTCAAAGTGGGACCAGAAAAACAAAAATCTACTTTATTCTGTAGCCTCGATCATAAAATTCAGCACAGCTGTTTAGTTTTTAGTTTGATGAAGCACAAATCTGGCCAGGATGAATAACTCTGCAGTCATGCTTTGCTTTTCTTCTCGGTGGCAGAGAACAGCAACACCACACTTCAGGTCTGGGGGATTATCACTTTAAATGTTTATACAGTTTAGCAGAAAAGTTAACATTCGGATTGAAATTTATTTTTAATCCAACACCAGATCTTATCTCTAAAAGCTTATTATTAGAAGTGTAATTTGTCTGATTCTATTTAGATTCCATTAAATAGAGCTTGTCATAGATTAATAATATGCCGCTCAATGATGGCAGACAGATAGATAGGTATGGCACTTCAGTTTTGGAGAACATCTTTAAAAATCCTCCAGGCTATGTTTGTACTTATGATAAAACAATTGAGCTATGAATCAAAACAAGCGGTTTAACCAGGTAATTAGTTTAAAATGACTCATAAGTAGTTACAATCTTTAGGTGTTTGGGTTTTCATCATCTCCCTTTTGCTTATAATGTTCCAAAAGGTCCTGCCGTACACGTGCCTCACATTAGCTTTAGTTTCTTAGTTTATTTCTTGTGCTCTGTTCCAGTTTATTCCCTTTAGTCAGTTTTAGTTTTCCCTCTTGTTTAGTAGTTTCTTTGTACCTTGGTTCAGCTTCCTCTGTGTTAATTAGGTTCCCTGCTTACATTTTGCCTGAGCACAATCCTCTAAACAACTCACCTGCATCCAATGTCATTCTCCACTCTTCCCTCAGTATTTAAGATCTTTGTCATTGTTCTTTGCTGGATACTGCTGGTATTATCTGTTTTCCTGCTCTTCCTCTCTTGCTCCTGTTGTTGCTTTTAATTCTGCCGGTGCTCCACATCCAGTTCTTCCATAAATGTTCTTCTTATTCTTATCATTAAACCATCACCATCCTCGTCTCACATTTCTGTCTGTGCTTTGCTCCAACTGCAAATACACGCACTTTACCGAAATAGGTAACGTTTTCAGTTTTGTTCATTGTAATGAATTTTGCAAGATGTTACTTATTATTAGAAAAATAATCTGTTAGTTAGTTTTATTTTGCGAGTGAGTTGAATTTATGTTCCTACAACACCGGAAACAAAACATCCAGTCCAAATATAATCACATTTGTTTAGATTTTCACAGTATCCTAATTTCTTTACGGAAAAACCTTTGCCCCCCCCCCCTCCCCTCCCCAAATTTTTTTTTAATATATTTTAAAGCTACTAGCATGAAATAGATTTCGTTTATCACCTATAGAACAGCATGCAATGGTCTGTTTTACTGTTTTGTTGTTTAAATTAGGATTTAATCCAGATAAATAGTTCCAAAAAAACAAGCTTCAATGCAAGCATCCCTCTGGCAACATCACACTAGGGAACTAATCAGGGTTCTTTGACTAGATCTATTTTTAAATGTTTCATAGGTGTTCATCCAAATGGTTAAGGAGTATGTAAATAGTGGATTGTTGGGGAAAAAAACACAGGAAGTGAAGTTCATGAAGAGGATAAACTGAAAAGACTTCATTCCATGTTATAAAAGCACACAGTAAAGGGGGGGGGGGGGGGGGGGGGTATTAGGTCTGCAATCAAGAAGATTTCCAAGTTCCAGTAATGTTCCCTGCAGGACTGCTGCATCACCCTTTACTTCGCCAGCCAGATGGACAAATGATGAGCCCAGGCCCATTGGTAATGGTTCCTGTGTCACTGAACCCCAACTCAAACATGTAAAGATGAACCCACATGCAACTCAAATACGGCTGAATATTAGGAATAGGTACCTTTAACATTTAAACCAATTAGCTACCGATATCTGGTATCAACGGTAACTATTTTCAGTACTTTTGTTTGTTTATATGGTAATGAATGTTAGTATAATGATAACATATTAAAATGTTTCAATTTAACATAGTTATTTCTCAATACCAAATTACATAATTTATCAATTTTAATACATTGTGTGAATCCTCAGCACATAAGACAACATTTTTACCAAAACAACAGTTATCAGAGGCACTGAGAGAACGAGGGGAATAAGGGACTGAAGTTGTGTGTTATTAAAATTCAGGGAATTATTTCTGCTGCAACAGTTTCAGAGAAAAAAAACCCTACATATTATAAGCATTATATTTTATTCCGCTTTGTACTCCAGGACGGGACACATTTGCAATGTGGAAACAGAGAAGCTCTCCTCTCTGCTCTCTTTGCTCTGGCTGCAGGCGGTTCAGGACGATGCAGCAGCTTCTCTCTGGGAGACAGTCTGGAGAAGTGGCAAAGGGCTCACAGCAGCACCCACTGCTGCCTTGGCATTGGTGCTTTCACAGAAAGTCACCAATAACAGAAGAAAGTCGCTAGCTTTGTCACTAGTCGCTTTTTTGAAAATTATCTACATGTTTTAGTGGAAATAAAATACCACTGCACTACATCTTTAAAGCCTTCTTAGAGGCTAACTCATAGTAGCTGTTCAAGCAGCTTCATTTATCCTGTTTTATTGTATTTTTTCCTTTCACAGATGTTATACATTTCTCTAAAGACACATGCAAAATATAGTCTATGGAAAGATAGCTCTATAGATAAGCATGCCCTGTAATTACAGGTTTAAAGGTAAAAAAACGGTTGAAGTTTAGACCCATTCCAACATCTTTTTTGAATAAATTAGATTGATTATTAGAAAAATATGCCCTTCCTGGTCCTGGTCTAAGTCAGCGGTAAGTTTAAGGTAGATAATAAAACGACTTTGTAGTTTGGAGCGGCTCTGCAGCAGGTTCAGCCTGACAAGCAGCTGTGATCTGCTTCACTGAAGCTACAGATGTTCATGAAATATTCAACAAAAGGGACTTAAGTACTTGGAGTAATGCATCCCTGTGATATTATTCTCCTGAGGCTTCCTTACATGCATCGTATTTGTGAGATAAAATGTGATTTATTGCGTCGCTTTAAGGATTATAACAACAGAAAGCCAACAGAAAGCTGCAAAACTAACATTTTAATTGTCTGCTTCGTTTAGTAGAATAACTTGCTTTTCCTTCATAAATGACGGTTCAGTGTTTTCTTTACTAATGAAAATGTTAGAGGAACATCTGAGGAGCTCTTTTCGTGACTGATACTTCTGAGCAATAAAAGGAGCCTTCAGCTGGACCTCTTCTTCCGTTTCCTCCCAGCAGTGTCCCCGCTTGCCGTCGGTCCAGTGGACAAACGTTTGGCGGAGCTGCAGCTCTACATGCAGAGGGAAACCGACGCGCTGGTGCTGCACAAAGACGTGGTGAAGCAGCTGAAGGGGATCTCAGAGCTGGACCAGAACGCTCTGGCTGAGGTAGGACTCCGTTTTTACAGTCCTGTGGTAAAGTTTTTGCCCCCGGTGCATTTCGGGTCAGCGGTGGTTTTGGTTTTAGAGGCCATCTTTTCCCAGCTGTTGTTAAATCATGAACTCTGATCTTAACTGAGGCAGTGAGGCCCGCGGGGTTCTAAATAATGTTCTGGGTTTTTTCTGCACTCCTGGAACGGACCTCTGCTAGGATTGAGACCAAGGAGGGAACGTGTGAGGGACAGACGGGTTGATCTTTTAGGGCCAGGCTGGATTGGATAGCAGCATTTCTGCTATCCACCTGCTTTCTCTATTTCATTTAAGATAAGATAAGATAAGCTTTATTGATCTCACAATGGAGAAATTCACTCGTCCCATCAGCTCAATAGTCAAAAGTCAGAAGAAGGAGTTAAACAAAGTTATACAGCTATTTACAATTCTATACAATCCTATGTATAAAAAGGTTATTGCACATATGTTATTAAACACTTTATACATGGTTATTGCACAGGCATATTGCACAGGTTATAGCACCTTGTATAAATATCTTATTGCACATAAATTATTACAGTTATTGTTGCAGCTATGGTGCATGGTTGCAGTAATTGCTATAATGGTTACAGTTATAAAGCAGTGAAGTATGATCAGGTAGCAGCAGGAATAAATGACCTTTGTGTTGACAATAGCACATTATTGTACGTAGTTACTGCAAAAAAACACTTATTACAGTAATTGTAACAGTTGTAGTTATACGTATATTCCAGAGATTGAATTCACATGAGTTGCGTATTATTGTACATTAGTTATTGCACGTGACTTATTACGGTTATGGTTACTATTATATTGCAGCGTTATATAATCTTGTAGCAGCAGGAATGAATGACCTGCGGTAACCCTCCTTCTTACAGACAGGGTGTCATCATTATCGTCTAATTCCATTTATATATTTAAGTATTTAAGTTTCAGAAAAATGCATAAACAGAAGAGATCTGCGTAGGGGGTGGGGGACGCTTTTTCACAGCTACCTCTATGTGGATTTTGGTTTAAAGAGTCTTGGTAAAAACAGAAGTGATTATATGAATGCTGAGGTTTAACGTGACAACAGGAAAGCTTTCTCCTCTTTTCAGGCTCAGTTTCGGGTGCAGGAGTCCTCCCAGAAACTGGAACTTCTGCGACTGTCCCTGGAGAAATGGCTGCAGGAAAAGAACCGCGAGGGTCCGCGGCTGCCCGCCGATGGGATCGATGCCCCGGAGGGAACGCTGCCATCAAAGGACCCCAAACCGGCGTGTCCGCTCCCCTCCTCGCCGTCCGTCTTCTCCATGCGCCCGGCGTCTTTAACCGGTAAGCAGTTATCCTTAGTCAAAAATCAGCCCAGGAAATGGAAGCTGAAGGAGTTTTGATGTTTAAGTAAAAGGGACGGGCGTCTGTGACAGTCAGGTGACTGTAGATGGAAATTAGCCATAGCTAAGACCTTACATATTTACATATAAATGATTTTTAATATAAACTGTCCCTTTTAAGGGGGTTTATCTATCTATTGAACAGACATGCAGGTAACCAGAACATTTCTTCCTGCATCATCACATCCTGCCTTTCTGTTTACTACGCTGCAAAAAGGGAACTAAAAGTGAATAAAATGTTCTTGAAAAGAGTATATCTGTTCTTGATTTGAACGGACAAGTGTAACTGATTTGCCAATGGGAGAAGATTTCTGCACTTAAAAAAGGAACGACTCATCTACATCATCTCATTGCAAGTGAATATATCTCATTATTTTATTTTAGGGGTAAAAACACTCATTCCATCGACAGCTAATCTTATTTACAGTACTTGCTCAAATCAAGGACAAATACACTAATTTCAAGAAAAAAAATGACTTACCTTTTGTTTCCCTTTTTGCAGTGTATATAATCTGTAATCATAGTTTTAGAAATTATGTAAATACATATATTATTTTATTATTAAATGACTAATATAGATTTAACATAACCCAATAAACACAAATACATATTTTACATATTTACACGATACGCATACGTACCCACATGCAGACAAAGAAAGCACCGGTAATCGCCTTTCAGCCCAGGTTTCTATGCACACTGATTATTATATTTCTGCGTAATGATTTGAAACTTTTAATATTTGGACATTGCTTTAATTGCACATTCACATCCGGCCCCACAGACTGATGCAGAGCGTTGTTTCCTGGCGGCGCCTACCTTCTGTGCTTCCAGCTCCCTAACGGATGAACCTCCTGCCATAAATCAAATTATTTTTGGGTTATTGATCATTTCTTGCTTTTCATACATAATATGTAGGAAACGTAACTATACCCGTTGATCTTAACGGTTGAGATGTAGTAATTAGAGGGTCAGTGGGCTTCAGGTAACCAACTTTACTTATTGTATTTTCTTTTTTTGAGTGTTATTAATGGTTTGTTAGTGAGAATTGTTGTGTTACCCCAAAGTTCTGCACAGTGGCAGAATACAGAATTGGGTTCAAGTATAAACTTAGCTCTTTGAGGACAAAGATTCCCTTTTGATGGTTTCTTTAATGAATGTATTGGACCTGAAGTTTCCAGTTAACTCTGCCATTACGGCTAGAAATATACATCTTTTAATGCACAAATGTCGTCATTCAATTTATGGTTTCTAAATATCATACGTTTTCTTTTGGTTAAAGTTCAGGGATAATTTGTTATTTTCAAGCCACAATAGTAATTTGTTATTTTCTCTAACTACATCTGACATTAAAAAATAGATTTTAATCATATCCTTCAACTATTTTGTATTTATGTCATTGCGACAACAATAAGAAATTGAACATTTTAACCAAACTAGTTACGAAACAAACTCATTGATGAATTCATTTAGCATAAAATCTTCCTTCTTCACATCATTTTTTTATTATTTCCAACTGATTGATAATTTTTTTTTATTGAAGTCCAGTTTTGACCAATAAACGTTATATAAAATGCATACAGGAGAATATTAAGCCAGATTTTTCCATTTTTATTAAAGAAACATATATTTCCGTTGTATTTTCTGTCTCTTAAGAATTTTCCATTAACTCCTGTTGAAAAATTACAAATTTTCCAAGATAATGGAAAACTAGAGATGATCACAAAGAGCTGCTGCTCTCTTAAAACCTAAATAAATCACTTTTGATTTATTATTTATTTGCGCCACTGGTTTTATTAACACAACACAGGCTGGAGTGTTTTTCTTTACTGTATAAAAGCATTATTAATATTGTAAACTACTGTAAATATCATCTGGACTGATTTTTATTGTTACATTTTATGTTGTGTGTCAACATTTTCTTAATCTTTAGGATTTGTTGTTTAAATAACTATTTACACAAAGATTTACTATTAATAAAAAAAACACTCAATAGGTACAATATTAATTATTAACATTAATATGTTTTATGCTTAGCTAACTAGTATCATTAACCACAAGTGTGGTCATTTAAAATTGTCTCTATTTTCCTTCTGATAGGGAACTCATTACACATTTACTCAGTAAATTAGAGGTAAATTACAGGTAACCTATTTGAAAATGCTAATACTTCAAAGTTAAAAGTATAATACTGTAGTTAAATACAATTTACATTTAATTATTTTACATGTTAAATTATATATATATATATATATTAATTATGTGTGGTAATTCTTATCATTAAATGTATTATTTTTATTATTGTTATTGCCTAATATTAGAACAGCACAAGGCATTAATATATAAATATTTGCTTGAATTACAAAAAAATTATCATTATACGTAGACGAGTAGTAGTATTACTACTACTAGTACTACTACTACTAATAATAATAATAACAATAATAATAGTTTTTGTTATTATTATTATTATTACAATTTATTTTTGTGGTATGTTATTAATAATTTATTTTCAATTTATTATTAAGAATACTGTTATTATTGTGATATTATCACCCGTTATTGCTGTTATTAACAATAATAACTTTAAAATTTTATTTATTATCAATAATGATACCATTTTATAATTTTAATATTAAAAATTATTTAATTTTTACATCGTACGATTAGATGAAGTTTACCTTTTAAAATTTTCTCCAGGGTTTTTGTGTCTAATATTCAGTCAGAGTGATTCAGGCTGATTTATCCTCCGCTGACTGCTGGCGGCAGATAATCAGGACGTGTAATCCTGCTGCTTTTGGACAGTTCACTTGTAAGCCGGTCTCTCTCTGAGCTTGATGCTTAAAAAAAAGGCTTTTGATGATGTAATGAGGAGCAGATCTGTCAGAAGGGAGTAACGAGAAAGGGCGAGAACACTTGAGGTGATTCTGACCTCGTCTGCCGTTAATTCAGCAGAGAAATGGAGAAAATGAAGAGGCTCAGCGTGACTCTCTCCAGACGGGGGCTGATTAGAGGCCTGAGTCTGAGCCATTTATTCAAATAAAGGTCTAATTATGAAGTAACAGGTCTTCTTTGGCCACAGAGGAAAGACGTGGGCGTGATTTGATCAGCTAAAGAACTCACATTCTTCTTCTTCTGTAGGCAAAGTTGAAGTCAGACTTCTGGGATGTGAGGATTTACTGAAACCTCCTCCAGACTCGGAGCAGGAAAATCCTTCGCTTCCCTCTGAAAACGGTCCGGCTGTTCCTCACAAGACTGACGGCTCTGCAGGTGAGGAAACGTTTTAAATTCAATCCCCAGATGTTCAGTTTGTCGTTGTGTTTCACAGTTTACCGTCGCTGGGTTTGTTTTATGACGAGAACAGTGTGAAATTGCAGGAAAAGAACTAGTTGCTATAATTATTCTTTAGTATAAATTAGAATAGAATAACATGTATTGTCCCACAGTTCTGGTGAATCAGCAGCAAGTATGGGAAAGTCCACAACAGAAAATTGTAAAATACTGTAAAACAGCTTACTTGGGTTAAATGAAATGTACAACTGTGTTAAAACCTCTGCATCTATATTTATGAATAAAAACAACAACATTCTGTTCATAAGAAGGAAAGATCTGCACAAACAGCAGCAAATCAGCATTTAGCAAATCAGCACACAATTATTATTAGTGTCAGGACTTTGAAAAGATTATGCAAACGTCTGTGTGACTTTATTCTCATAATATCATAACTTTATTCTCACAAGGTTCTTTATTCTTGAACACACAATATTATGACTTTCTAATTTCCAAAAACTAAAAATTAGTTTAGATTAAGGACAATAAATCACTGGCCAGGGAGACATTAATTTCCACAAAACAAAAAACAACTCAGAACTTTTGAGAATAATTTCCCATTTTGCTAGAAAAAAAAGATGTTTTCTGATGTCAAAAAGTTTTAATTAAAGGTATAAATTTGCTATATTAAAACAAGTATATCTCTGACGGGTTTTTTTTTCTATTGAAGTGAAGCTACCAGGAGAGGAGTTGCTATACAAAACCTGCTGCCTTTTGCTAGTCCACTTCTTTGTAATTTCGAAACAATAAGTTATTTATTATTGTTATTATTTTACTGCTGTACCCTACCCTATTAAAGCATGCAGCTAGTTTTGAGCTAATGTTTGTACTCTTACATCCCTAACATTAAGAACGCCTTTCAGTAAGCCTTGTATCATCTGATCTTGACAGTAAATGTATTAATATGGAGTATTCTTTTTATACAAATACCTTTTCTGTATGTACAGTTTAAAAACAAGTTATTGAATGAAATTAGGAAGATAAAGGTTTTTCTTTTAACTTATTCTTGTAATATCACAACTTTATTCTCATATATGACTTTATTCTCACAATGTTCTTTAATCTTATGACTTTATTCTTGTAATTTGCAAAAGAAAATGTATTGCAGTCATTGTAGATTAAAGACAATACATTATTGGCCAGGGAACAGTAAATATCAACAAATTCTAAGGCTATGGTCATGATGGCATTTTGTGAGAAAAAAAATTGAATGTTTTCTATCATAAAGTTGTAAAAATCTTTTTCCATGAGTAAAGTCTGGAATCTGCTATATTAAAACAAGTATATATATGTCTGAGATCGTAAAGTCAGTAATTTTGGGTCATCTGGGGAACCCTAAATAGGTTATTCTTTTAACTTCGCTCCTCTCTAAGAAACCGTCAAGGTAATATTGATCAGTCATTGCATTATTTATTAGAAAATGGTGCAAAACATGTTCATTTTACAGTTTAAATATTAATCTAACACACTTATATTCACGATAAATTAAACATGCAGGTGTTAGATGAGTTTGAAATCTTCTCAAGGTTTAAATGAAGGTTAGTTACTATGATTTTTCCCTCTGGAAGCTGCTTTAGTAGCAGATTTCAGATGTTTCAGCTGCATCCATCCATCATGCATACCCGTTTCTTCTTCTTTCATGGCAGCAGAACGGAGCTCTGGCTGCTGTAGTGATGCCAAACGTCTTTGCTTCACCAAGGGAGGCTTTTTACCTATAAATCCTCCCTTCACGCCCAACCCTGGATGATTTATTTTATTGCTGTTAAAGTATTATGTACAAACTGAGGCCAAACATTGCAGAGGGAGAGGGGGGAGATGGATAGCAAGGACAGAAATTACAAAACCCAACAACAAGCTGCTGCAGAAAACTCCTCCTATGATCAGCCTGGTGAAAATGGACAAAGACAACCGTGGACACCTGCAAAGAGAAAAAACTAAGAAAAAAAAACACAAACAGCCACGTCAGCAGCAAGAATATGGAATGAAAAAGTTGACATTGATGGAGAGAACTGCAGGGCAACATGGCATAAATCTGAGTAAAAATGCTAAATATGTGGTGCAAGTCCTACATTCATTGATGGTTCCTTCAGATTTTTCTAATCTAAAATGGCCCTGTTTTAAAAAACTTGATTTTTTAGCTGTGGTCTGGGTTGTGATCGATTTAGTAATTTCCTTTTATTATTATTATTATTTTAGTATAAGGTGTTTAGGTTTTTGTCTTTATTTCTGTTTCTAGATCTTTCTTGTTTGTATTTCTTAGTTGGTCCCATTTCAGTTAATCCTGTTGTGGATTGTGTTTTTGTGTATATTTATGTGTATATTTAGTTTTATCTCCCCCATGTGTTTCTCTTCAGGTCCAGTTTATCTCAATTCTCCATCTGTCTTCATTGTTCTCAGCAGTTCTTCTCCTCCTGATTACCTTCACCTGTTTCTGCTTCACCTCCCCAACACTCCCCCCTGTGTTTAAACTCCCTGGTTTTCATTCCTCATTGCTGTTTTTTTTCCCCTCATGATTCATTTCTCTGCCCGGTTCCTTGTGCCAGTTGATTTTATTTGTTTAATTTCATTATTAAAAACCTACACTTACTAATTTGCCTGCATTTGGGTCATTCCTCGACCTCAACGTGACAAAACTGTGTTTTATAACTTACAATTTCCAATGAAAACTTGTCAGCAATTAGCTTTTTTTTAATGAATTAGTGTCTTTTTTAAATAGTTGATTTTAATAAATTATTTATTTATTCATTATCTTTGTGATATCATTGAAGAGTGCTCTATCTGTTCAAGGCAAACAGAGACAAATAGAGACTCTTGGTTTTGTTTTTACCCTGACTGAAGGATGCTGGGAGCTTGTCTCAGAAATGGTCACACATGTGCTCTGAAATGAATAAATTAAATTAATCATAAACAAATATGATGCCATAATAAGCTCTTAAAGTCAGCCAGGCTCTTGTCTACTGCTATGCAACTCAGAAGAGAAACTGCTTTAATTAAAGCTTTAAAAAGTGTAAATCTCAAACGGTTCTGGTCCACACTGCGTTTCCAGTTTTTCTGTTATTATCAACATCAACATTATCAATCTGTTGCTGTCTGTCTTAGCGGCCGAGGTCAGCGCGGTGCTTCGTCTGGACGGCAGAGTCGTCGGCCGGACCGGCTGGGCAGCAGAGAGCCGGCTGAGCTGGGATCAGGTGTTCTACGTCCAACTGGAGCGGGTGAGTCCGGTTCTGCCGACCCACACAGACACCGGTGCTGCCAGAAAACGAGCGCCGGCGCTTCGTTTTCCTGCGTAGATGGGAGCAAAATTAGAACGGAGCAGAATAGAAACATCCTTTATTGTCCCTGGGGGATAATCAGGCGTCCCAACAGGAAAATGGAAGCAGATTCACACAAGAATAAAAACACAAAACCCAAAAAATTATTAAAAAATATAAGCAATATAAACAAAAGAAATACTGTAAAGTTATTAAAAGGTGCATATTCAGATTCTAAGCAATGTGTGACTGAGTTGGATGATTCAGAATCAGATTTATGTGCCAACAAACAAACAAGATATTTTTAAATATAAATATCTAAACAGTGAAATCATTTTGTTTTGTAAATATGTATTTACAGAGGTGTAAAATAGTGTTTGACCCCGTCCTGATTTCTTTTTTTGTCATTGTTGTTATCCCGTCCTGCAAAATGGTCGTTATTGATATCATAACTAATATCATCCATCCCACTGACATGAAATCTAAGATATTCTCTCTTCTGCATTCTGTACTTTTTTTAATTGGGAAATTTGATTTTGTGTTTTTTGCATGTTTGTCACACATAAGTGTTTCAGAACATCAAACAAATTAAACTAATCAGTCAAAGACAACACAAGTAAACACAAAATGCAGTTTTTAAATGGTTTTTATTATTAAAGGGGGAAAAAAAATCCACCATCGTATGCAGTGTTTTTTTACAAAAGAGGAAGACAAGGTTGGCTTAGTGCAAATATGCGCGTTTTCAGTAATCTGATTGTTAAGTGTTTATCAGAGAGACAGACCTGAGGGGAGAAACTTTCTCTGTGGCGGCTGGTTTCTGTAAATGGTGCTCTTGACTTTATTTATTTATTTCAGACACATATATATACAATAAATGACAATATTTGTCCTTGTAACATAAATAAAAAAACAGTCTGAAAAAGGGTGTATTTGCTGGACCAATAAGCTTATAATGCCTCTGTAGCGCCGCCCTGTAGGTGAAGATCGAAACAGTTTGTGTCCCGGATGTTTGAGCCGTTTTCTTGGTGCCATTCCCCAGCTTTAGAAGATCAACACACATCTTCCTTACTTAAAGGACATGTTTGCTTGTTTTTCCTATTCTGAAGAATGGCTAAGAGAAATATTTATATACCCTTAGAGAAATAAATCATGTAATATTTCCGCCAAGGAAGCTATAATAAAACATGGAGGGTTCTGTTCATCGTAGTAACTGAATAATGAATAATTAAACACAATGGATCAAAAGGTTTAGAAAAAAGAAATCAGAATTTACATGAAAAAAACAACTACAAATTAAAATTGCTTACTACTTAAATTGCTCAAACCCATTTACAATGTCACCTTTTGTTACTTTCTTTGATGCAGACTCATCACTGGCATCATTGTAGTGTATTTAATGCTGATGCTGATTACGCCTGTGTTCAAAAATAGGAAACAAGCAGAAGGACAAACTACAAAGTTGATCTAGCAGTAGATTTTGGATTTTATAAAGCCTAAAATAAGCGCCCCGAGTTCACCCGAGCAGACTGAAGGTACCTTTTTATGTCAGCGGGGGG
Organism: Fundulus heteroclitus; assembly: GCF_011125445.2. Taxonomy (NCBI): domain Eukaryota; kingdom Metazoa; phylum Chordata; class Actinopteri; order Cyprinodontiformes; family Fundulidae; genus Fundulus; species Fundulus heteroclitus. The sequence continues at coordinate 24,127,087 of NC_046372.1, forward strand.
CAGAGTTTCGCCATTTTTAGGGAATTAAACTTAATCTTTATAAATATGAGACTAAACTTGTTCGTATCATTCTAGAATAAATTTTTAGCAAGCATAAAATGTTTATTTATATAAAATATACCCCAAACATCTGAGGCAGTTGAACATTTGTTCAAAACTCAGTTACTACATTTCAATCTCGTGAGCAAAACACTGCTATCTTTAAAAACTTTATTTCTTCAGACATTACATTAATGAAACAAAGAAATACATCAAATGTCCAAGCAAAATGAGTATGAGACTCCCAAAGCTAGCACTAAAGTCTAATGTTTTATCTAAAAATAACATATTAAGCCTAGTTTTATAACCTGCGTCCAATGGTAACTAAACCTCATTGGGAATATGACAATCTCTGTGATAAAATGGAGTTTTGATATTCTGGTAATTACAATAATCCACCATAGAAGTGAAAAATCCGGGTGCCATATTTTCTTAATTTTGACAAAATTGCACAGGCAAATAAACCAACAAACTTGCATATTATGGTATTTAAATGACATATCCTTGTCAAAGGAAACAGCAAGACTCATTATGTTCCTGCTGGATGCCAGAGTGAGAGAAGATAGAAACTTTGTCCAAAATAATTAAAATCAACCACATCATCCACATTTCTGTCATAGCGCCAAGTTTTCTGTTCAATACAAAGTTTAAGTAACTGATGGGATTCACCTGGGTTTTTGGGATAAATGTAGCTGAGAATCATTAGAATAACATTAGAAGTTTATTCTATGTTTATCTAATAGTTTCTACCAAAGTTTCTATAAGGAGTACTGGTCCGAGTACTGGACCCTGTGGTACTCCAGAACTAACTCTGGCGCATAAGTAACACCATTACCATGATCCAGCTGGTATCCGTCAGATACATGTTGTAGCTGTTCTCTTGATTTCTACACTGTGTTGGGATCTCTGTAAGAAAACACCAGAAGCCGCTGCATTCAATGTTGCTCTAACAGAACAACTGTGGAGCCAAGTTCAATGTCTGAGTCCATGATAATGTCACTGGTTTCTTTCACTAGTGCTGTTTTGGTGCTATGGGGAACTCTGAAACCTGACTCAGTTCTTCAGGTTAATAAAGCAGAAATGTTCAAGTACTCCTCTGTTTTGAAATATCCTTGGTTGATTAGATGTGCGTCTAAAACCGACCGAGTGTGGCTAAATTACAGAAGTCTTAAAAGCCTGGGATGCTTATCCAGGGACTAAATGTAGATTTAAAAGATTCAAAGATGAGGAGTTACATCAAAGGTGCCATGACATCATTGTAGAAACCTTTTCATGTAGTGGATATTGCTGCATATGTAAACTCTCCAATTCAAAAAATAACCTGAGCTTGTTGTTTTGTCAGGCCAAATGTCCGTCCTCAGGAAAAAAAAAAAAGTGTGGTTGCGGTAATGATATGCAGCTCTACCATATTTGGAGGCCAACCTGACCAAAGGCTTTAACCTGGCAGCACGATTCAAGCGGTGGGACATAAATACAAAGACACATAGACAGCGCCGCAGTGTGGCGAGGAGCCGAAGCAAGCTCCCCGCCACACCGCAACAGGAAAGTCATGCTCCTGCCTGGTCAGTTAGTCAGCTGGATTTTTCAGTTACGAACACACCTTCCTTACATTTGACAGCATTCAGAAATGAAATAAGCGTACGGCTAATGGCAGCGTCGCGGTTGCCACCTTCCCTATTAATACAGAAGCTTTTCTTTTTTTAAAATAAAATCTATTTGTTCCAAAACCCAGACGTGAATTCCTCCACAGGAAACCGTCTCCAGTAAAGACCCCATGAGCTCTCCTGTGATCCTCTCGTCTTTCGGGAGTGGGTGAACCACCCTCGGACAGTTCAGCTCCCCTTTTTAGGAACCGCTGTGAAGTGAGTTTTAGGTTGAATATATGACTTTCGTGCTCCGTGACGTCAACGCCGTCTGGTTCGTGTTCAAGCCGATACAAGGAGGCTAATCTGGGTCTGCCGTCTGCTCCGCCTTCCTCCTCTGGAGCGGAGCAATCAGACAAGCTAAGGGGACTCACAGCCAGTGAGCCGCTGATTGGAGAATATGAATTACATAAAAGGACAACCTACGTAGAAAGATAACCCGCTTTCTGATCTGACCGTTTCTGAGCAAAGCTGACCGCCCATGAGCTGCTCCTTTAGTATTCGCTTTAGACATTAACACAGCCTCATCAGTGCACAACAGACCATATTACACTCCCAAAAGCTCAGGAAAATTAAATTTGTTCATCCATCCATCACTTTAAAGGAAAAACAGAGTTAGGGAAGGTTTATTTTTGTTAGCTCAGCTTTTATAAGGCAGCCTAACAGGCCATTATATCTGACCGCAGCCTTAATGGCTTTAAGATACTTACAGATGGATTTGTAGAGCGGAAGTTAAAGATCGTTTGTTTCATTCTTGCTTCTTCCACACTCTTCTGCAGCACAGTTTATTCCTCATATTATGGGGCTTTAATAAATGATTCACCCAGTTTAAAAAAAACCTGCACAGGTCTCTATTAGGTGCCTTGTGTTTTTTTTTTTAAGTATAAACAGGAGAAGAACAGGGACCGTTGTTGCAAACTAAATATAAATCAGACTCTTTGATCTATTACAGTTTTCTCCTTTCTATCAGGTGAGAGTTGTCATATCTGGGACACCTTGCTGGTTGTCAGCTGGCTGGCGCCGGTTAGATGACAGGTATCAGTGATTTTGACGCTTCGTCAGATACGCGTCTGTTTTGTGACACAGACTATAAAAAAAACACACAGAGAAGGTCTAGCAGACATTTGCCAGCCTGGTTACAGCGCTCTGTGAGTCATTTCTCCTGCTCGCTCCATCGCACGCCACCCACACTCAGACGGGCCCTTCTGTTTCAGACATCTGAACATTTTCTAGGTCCCCGACGGCAGCACCATCACAGGCGACACGTTTTTCTTGTTTCCTGGATGCTTGAAACTTTGTGCGTGTGGCGTTGATGCAACGGCAGTAGCTGAAAACTGTGGTCGACAAACCTAAAAAACAAAATCTAAAAAAAACTGAGGTGCTAGTTGCACTTCCCTGTTATTTCTGGAGCATTTTTGCACAACGAATTTGGGTTGAATTGTATTAAAACTGATTTTTTTTTTTACATTTCTCTTTGGAATTAATACAATGTTTTTGAATGGAATTGAATTCATTTGAATTGAAATAACCTTTGCATAACCCACACTAAAATTAGACAGAGATGACAGAATACCTGCATGCCTCTGGGCTCCTGGAACAGCACACAATCTGCTGGATATGCTGGGAAACAGCAGGGGGCGCTGTTGTACCGCTTTTCAAAGATTCATAGCTGCTGCAGTTATATCAGCAACCAGCAGGTGTCAGTCTCCTCCGTGCAGTTTTCAACTGATCATCTGCAGAATAGGCGCATTTATTGTTCTTAAAGGTTCTTAAAGGTTGTTTTTCTTCCACAAGACGAGTTTAAAAAACATATATTTTGTTGTAGATGTGTAAAAATGTCATCCTGTGTACATGTCCTCCTGATCAACCCCTCAGTCACTCAGGTTACGTTTGTGCATCTGCTGAAAATCTGCCCACAGTCTCGAGAGCTGGAGGTTTGCGTGTTCTGCCGGCACCGCAGGGCGATGTGCGCGGTCCAGCTCCTGCGGCTGGAGGAGGTTCTGGAGAACCCGGATCACAGCCAGGGCTTCGACCTGGAGCCGCAGGGCCTCCTCCACATCCAGGTATCTTGGTCAGAGTGAACTGTGACGGTGACCCCGTGTCATCCTTACTGGGCGACCAGGCTATAAAACACAGGTGGGGAAAATGATGGCGCTGACGAAGGAAATGTGTGAAATCTGTTTCCTCTGGATGTCACAGTTCCAGTTCATGGACGCCGTGGTGGAGCGGCAGCCGAAACTGAGACGCCAACGATGCATTTTCACTAAAGAGAGAGGTAAAAACAGGCAGCTCGTTTGTTTTACTCCTGTTTCTGCACCAGTTTTGTATCATTTGCTGTTTTTGTTTCTTTTTTTCCCCCCATCAGGGAAGAATTTCCTCCGAGCTGCTCAGATGAACATGAACTTTGCCACATGGGGTCATCTGATGATGAGCATCCTCCCTCACTACAGCTCTTTCCCCGCCTTCAGCTCGCATCTCTCCACCACGTCCGACCTGATCGCTAACAGCTCCCCGCATCCGACGGAGAGGAAGCCTGAACCGGCATCTTCACCGCCAAGGTCAGAAGCTACAGCCCTGTAAAGAATGGCCTGTCCCCTTTAAGTTATCGTCCTAATATTTTAAAATTCGACATTTCTTAAAACCTTCTGAAAGTTTTTCAGTCATTTGCTCCAGTTTGTCCAGCTTATAGCTTTTAAGTGATGAATTATTGAACTTTCAATTTATGAGATTATGACGTGGGCAGCTTGTATTATTAGCCTTCATCGATGTGTATAAACCCATTAAAAGATATTTTACAGAGCTTTGAAGACGTAATCTCCCCCACTTCAGGTTATTTTCTCTTTTTGCTTTTGTATATATTAGCTTTTACTTCATAAATGATAAGGGAAATTCATTCCACCTTTTTCTGATATTAAAATGTGTTAGATGATCTAATGTGAGACAAAAAATGCAGAAAAAGAACAAGAAATGTGTAACGGGACTTTTTCAAACTGCTGCTCTGGGTAAAGGAAAAGGAGCAGAAAGTTTCAGGCGATTCAAGAGCCTCATATCTTATACATCTTTAGCTAGAAGATGCTTTTACAGCTAGGACTGGAATTAGAATTGGGAAGCTTTATTGTCATTATGTGACTTATAATCAAATCGCAGGGAATAATCGTAACAGTAGCAGCAGACCCATTAATATTGTATATTTCTGATGGGCAATGGATAAAAAGAAGGCTTTCATCGACCCGTAACGCAAAGGCCCAAAGGCCTCCGTCCGAACAGACGATGCGCTGGGTGGGAGGAGTCTTTGAGGATGAGGATAATCATATATTATTTTATTAATTCAGTCAGTGTTCTTGTTGTTTTTTAGCATCTTTTAGCTTAAATCAGCTTCACTAAAGAAACGTCAGGGACAAGGGGCTTTCACAGGGCTGTGAATACGTCTATGTCGTTCATAAAGAGTTTATGCTGAAATCTTTTAAAAATATATTATTGTATTTAGCACTGATACTGTAAATCCAAGGGAAGTAACCGATCTGATGTTGTTGCTTTATGTCTGTTCAGCGAAACACCGTTAATCAGGCTGAGCGTCTCTGAGGACCAGCTGCCTCCCATCGGCATCGAGCAGCAAGAAAACTCCCCCAATGGAATCGCCACAGAAGAAAAAACATCATCAGTGCCTCCACTGCAAGAAAAATTGGTAAATGAGTGTCCGTAGATCTGCAATGAAGGCTGATTTAATTCAGTTAAATATGAATCTGTAACTTTCTAATTATGTTTATTCATTTAAGGTAAAATAACTTTTTGTTTTGTAATTCAGATAACTGATGATAATAGGCCCTGATATCCTCCAGCAGCCTAAGCCTATAGCAGCATAACTATAGAGATAGCTCAGGGTAACATGAGCCACTCTGACTAGAAGCTTTGTCAGAAAGGAAAGTTTTAAGATTAGTCTTAAAAGTAGACGGGGTGTCTGCCTCACGGACCAAAACTGGGAGTTGGTTCCACAGGAGAGGAGCCTGATAGCTAAAGGATCTGCCTCCCATTCTACTTTTAGAGACTCTAGGAACCACCAGCAGACCTGCAGTCTGAGAGCGAAGTGTATGCTGCTGCTTAGCGACTTATTTTTAGATACAGACACAAACACTAAATTCAAACTCAACCTTTTATTCAACCAACTTTTTACCAAAGCTACAAGTTTTTATTAAAAAAATAGAATGCATGCTCTCTGAACTCCATGAAGGGGGCGGGGCTTGGTTCCTGGGTCTGCGTTGTGATTGGTTGGGAGGATGTAATATTAACCTACATGGCTAGAATGCAAAAGGAAGGAAAACTGTCAATCTATTGAACTTTTTATTGATCCTTTTATTTATATCATGGATACACGTCTATGGATCGATAAATATTGTTATTGAATTATCGTCTAGCCCTGATAAACACTGTTCTGAAAAAGGCCCAGCAGAAACTGGACTTCCTGCAGCAACTGCAGAAGTCCTGCCTTCTCCGGGAGATGCTGATCATCTTCTCCGCCGCCATCGTTCAGTCCGTCCATCACTGTGTAGTTTGGGTCATCCACAAAACAGGACCGGTCCAAATTGCAACGAGAGTCTGCAGAGAGGATCATCAGGGCTGACCTTCCCTACATCGAGGACTTGGACAGATCTAGAGTCAGGAGGCATAGATTCACACCGTGAATATTTGCCCTAATCCAACATTGTCTTCTTCTTTAGTAGAAACAATGTATATATCAATGAAAAACTCAAGAAATAGTTTCCCCACTAACTTTTATATATTTAAAATGTGCATCCAGAGGAAAGTGAATCAAATTCCTCATTTGTTTGCACAAACCTGCACAATCAAACTGATTCAGATCTTTTTAATTATTTAGTGTTAGAAATAAAAACTACAGAGATGGGCAACTAAAATTCTTTTAATTTGTTAAATTTCTGAGGCAGAGGAGGTTTTAATAAAAGTATTTTCACTTCTCAGGGCCGCTTGTTGTTGGTTTTACAGCCTCTTCTTTTAATCTCACTTTATTTCTGAGAATTGGTAAAACAAGCAGAAGAGGTAAAAAAACAAACAAAAGAAAGACAATCTAAATTTGTTTTGTTGTTGTTTTTTTTGCAGATATCCATACACCATCCATCCAGTCCAAACACTGCAGATGGATGTGAGGATCAGCCTGTATCCACCCTGAAGTAAACAGTCACATCTACAGATCTACATGCATCTTATAAAGTGCAAACACCTGAACGAGGCATGACCATCTGTGTCTGTTTCTCTGCAGGATGAAGGTGGAAGACTTTAAATACACGTCAGTTCTGGGACGCGGACACTTTGGAAAGGTAACAGATAAAATGCTTGTTTTCTCTGAGCTCAGTATAAAACTTCCTGTCCTGACGTTTCTCGTCCATTTCTCCTGTGAGCAGGTGCTACTGGCTGAGTTCAAGAAGACAGGAAGACTGTACGCCATTAAAGCCTTGAAGAAAAGAGACATTGTGACTCGCGACGAAGCGGACAGGTGAGTGAAGCTTCAAGAGGTCAAAAAACTAAACTACACTAGATTTCAGGCTTTTGCTAAATAGCAAATGACATAATAACACTAACACGCCATGTTGGACTGGAAATAAGCTTGATAGTGAGCTGCAAGACATCCTATTGTTGTGTCCGTCCATCTGTTCATCCATCCATCTGGATGGATGGATGGATGGATAAAAGGCTAAATGGATAGACGAAGGGAGAGATGGATGGGTGGATGGATGGATGGATGGATGGATGGATGGATGGATGGATGGATGGATGGATGAATAGATTGTTGGATGGATGGATGGTTGGATGGATGAATGAATTACTAGATGGATGGATAGACGAAGGGAGAGATGGATGGATGGATGGATGGATGGATGGATGGATGGATGGATGGATGGACGGAGCGACGGACGGATGGATAGACGGATGGATGAATAGATTGTTGGATGGATGGATGGTTGGATGGATGAATGAATGACTAGATGGATGGATAGACGAAGGGAGAGATGGATGGATGGATGGATGAATGAATGAATGAATGAATGAATGAATGGATGGATGGATGGATGGATGGATGAATGAATGAATGGATGGATGGATGAATGAATGATGGATGGATGGATGGATGGAGAGATGGATGGATGGATGGATGAATAGATGGATGGATGGATGAATGAATGACTAGATGGATGGAAAGACGAAGGGATGGCTGGATGGATGGATGGATGGTTGGATGGATGGATGGATGGATGGAAGGATGGATGGATGAATGAATAAATGGATGGATGAATGAATGAATGGATGAATGAATGAATGAATGATGGATGGATGGATGGATGAACAGATGGTTGGATGGAGAGATGGATGGATGGATGGATGGATGAACAGATGGATGGAGGGATGGATGGATGAATAGATGGATGGATGAATAGATGAATGGATGAATAGATGCATGGATGAATGGATGGATAAATTTATGGATGAATGGATGGATGGATGAATAGATGAATAGATGAATGGATGAATAGATGCATGGATGAATGGATGGATAAATTTATGGATGAATGGATGGATGGATGAATAGATGAATGGATGAATGGATGGATGAAGGTCAGAGGTTCCTCTGAGGTTCCTCTAAGATCCAGGAACCAACATGGCCGCCTCAGGTCGATGTTTGTCTCCAGCCTCCTGAGCTTCTCCTGCTTTGGTCTCTGCAGCCTGATGAGCGAGAAGAGGATCTTCGAGATGATCAACGCCTCCAGACACCCGTTCCTGGTGCACCTCCACGGCTGCTTCCAGACCTCCGACCACGTGTGTTTTGTCATGGAGTATTTACCCGGCGGCGACCTGATGATCCACATCCACAGCGACGTCTTCTCAGAAGCGCAGACCAGGTCTTTATCGGACTCTTGACCTTCAGATCTCTGTTGCTGCTGTTTCAGGGCGGCTGGCTGCGGTTTAACCAACGGTTGCTCTGCACAGGTTCTACTCGGCATGTGTCCTCCTGGGTCTAGAGTTCCTGCACCTGAACAAGATCATCTACCGGTAGGTCACACTGTGGCCGCAGCGGCGCCGCGTCATCCCAAACGGTGGCGTTGACGTTACTGCACACGCGCTTTGGTTTTTACAGAGATCTGAAGCTGGATAACATACTGATGGACGCCGAGGGATATGTCAAAATCACAGACTTTGGGCTTTGTAAAGAAGGTAAACTTGATCGTGCACCAAATGCATCAATCGTTGGCCCGGTTCTTAAAGGAACCCTTGATTTTTATATTCCTTACCTGCGCTAGGGATGGGTCACGGAGATCAGACGTCCACCTTCTGTGGGACTCCGGAGTTTCTGGCCCCTGAGGTCCTGACCGACGACACCTACACCCGGGCTGTGGACTGGTGGGGGATGGGCGTCCTCATTTATGAGATGCTCGTTGGGGAGGTGGGTGGACTGCCATCTTTTCCAATCAGACGATTTTAGAGATTTTTTTTAATCTTGTGAACACGAACAAGAAAAACCCCTAAAGTCTTGTTGGATACCGCCCTCAGCTCGGTTGGTACCTGTGATCAAACGCCTCGGTTCCCTGGACCCAGTCTAAGAAACCTTGGTGTTCTTCTTGACCCGTCGGTGTCCCTGGATTACCGTTCAAAAGTTTTAGTTAAACAATTAGAAATATCTCTAATTGAGGGCAATAATTTTCAAATTGGACCTGGAGATGATTATTCGTGCTTTTATTTCTTCTTGTGTAGATTCTCTCTTTCTTTATTTTAGCAAATCAGCCGTCACTCGTCTCCAGTTGGTCCAGAACGCTGCAGTGAGGCTTTTAACATTGGCTTCCTGTCAAATTTAGGATTGATTTTAAAATTTTAGCTTGGACTTTTAGAGCTTTTAATGGACAGCCCTCCGTTTTGGCCTGAGAAGTCTTCTGGTCCTCGGGCCAAAACCTTCTGAAGGTCCCTAAGACAAAAAAGCAGCTGAAGACACTTTTATTTAGACAAGCGTTTACTTAAATGTACGTATTTTTTTTAAATTTGATCCTTGTTAGCTGTTCTTGAGATATTTCTATTTGGTATTTATTACACTCTGTAAAGCACTTTGTGATTTTTATCTGTGAAAGTGCTACATGTATAAAGTTTACTTACTTCTGAAATGTAATAATTTGTAACATAAACGCTGACTCGGCATGGCTCTGCCTCCCTGCTAGTCTCCATTTCCTGGTGAAGATGAAGAGGAGGTGTTCGATGGCATTGTAAACGATGACGTGCAGTACCCAGCGTCTCTACCGGCCGATGCCGTCTCCATCATGCAGAAGGTAATGGGGACAGCTGCTCGTGCTGCATTCAGGTGCAGCTGGGACATTTGGCTGTCCCAATGTCACAAAAACGCCAAAGTGATTTGCATTCTCAACTATAGGCGCATTTTTATTTAAGATTACGTCTAAACATCAACATTGAGTTTTAAAAATTTTTAAATATTATTTTTTTGCTGCTGACCAAAGTAAAAACAACCGTAAAATGTGTATTTATTTATTGAAACTAACAAACGATGACACTTGTGTACCGTGTCATCGTGTACCGCTAATTAAGATCCTCAATCCACACCAAGTCCACCCATCTCTCCACCAGGAGGTGCTCACCGATGCTTTCATTGGAATAAAAAGGCTCTGGAGAGGCCATAAAAACCTCCAGACTAATGTTCTAAAACAACTTTTCTGTGTTTTTAGCTGTTGAAGAAGAACCCTCTGAAAAGACTCGGAGCTGGAGAGAGAGATGCAAACGAGGTCAAAGGAGAGAAATTCTTCGAGGTAAATCACATTTGTTTTCCTGAACATGGAGATGAATACAAGTTCAGACGTGAAACATTGATCAGACAAACATGTCTGATCAAAGCAGCCTTGATGTGAAAGACCTTCAGCCCTATGAAGCATTAATCTGATGGTAACCTACCAAAGCATCTCAGATAAGCTCCTCATTCTTTGTGACCTTTGGGATTAAAGCTGGTATTTGTGACCCATGTCTGCATCTGGAAATGTCTGATTGAGTTTGATTTCTGCAGCAAGAGTTCTGATGAAAATCAACAAGAGGGATCATATTTCTCCAATTTTAGCTTCCCTTATATGGCTTCCTGTTAAATCAAGAATAGAATTTAAAATTCTCCTTCTAACGTATAAAGCCCTTAATAATCAAGCTCCATCATATATCAGAGCTCTGATTACCCCGTATGTTCCTAACAGAGCACTTCGCTCTCAGACCGCAGGTCTGCTGGTGGTTCCTAGAGTCTCTAAAAGTAGAATGGGAGGCAGATCCTTTAGCTATCAGGCTCCTCTCCTGTGGAACCAACTCCCAGTTTTGGTCTGTGAGGTAGACACCCCGTCTACTTTTAAGACTAATCTTAAAACTTTCCTTTTTGACAAAGGTTCTGGTTGAGTGCTAAGTTCTCCTACTGCTCTCCAATTTGCATTGTTGTTATTTCAGCTTTTACCGTTTTGTTCTCTGTCATTTCTCTTCATAGAAGGTACACCTGGTCTGGTGTTCTGTTAGCTGTGACATCATCAGGGGAGGCAGATCATCCACTATTTACCATCTAACATAGAAAGTACTCCTGGGTCAATGTGAGCTTCTGTGCTTTCTGTGTCTCTGCTCTGTCTTCTCTAACATAGAAAGTACTCCTGGGTCAATGTGAGCTTCTGAGCTTTCTGTGTCTCTGCTCTGTCTTCTCTAAGCCCCAGTGGGTGGAGGCAGATGAGCGTTCACACTGAGCCTGGTTCTGGTTCTGCTGGAGGTTCTCCTCCCTGTTAAAGGGGAGTTTTCCTCTCCACTGTCACTTCATGCATGCTCAGTATGAGGGATTGCTGCAAAGCCATCAACAATGTAGACGACTGTCCACTGTGGCTCTACGCTCTTTCAGGAGGAGTGAATGCTGCTTGGAGAGACTTGATGCAACCTGCTGGGTTTCCTTAGAGAGGAAACTTTCTCACCAACCTGGAGGATCTGATGGAATTTGACTTTGGAAAGAGTCTTGAGATGTCATGTATCATAAATTGCTGTTATATAAATAAAATTGAAGTGAATTGAATTGATTTCATGAAACTCTGCAGTCCATCGACTGGGAAGCCCTGATGGCCAAGAAGTTAAAGCCGCCCTTCGTGCCGTCCATCAAGGAGCCCACAGATGTCAGCAACTTCGACAGCGACTTCACCCGCCTCCAGCCGGTCCTGTCTCCTCCCTCCAAGCCCTTCAGCCTCTCTGCAGAGCAGCAGGAGGCTTTCGCGGACTTTGACTTCTGTGCTTTGCATGGCTGAACGAAGGACAGAGGAGACCCAATTGTGGGCGATGCCGTCCGCTTCGACGGGTAACAAACAGGTACCAAATATGCATGTTGCCAAGTATAATCATCCAGTGTTTCCTCCAGTAGCAGAAGAACACTGACGTTATCATTTTTTCTAGTGCTGTATTAGCTGGTCATTAATACAGTAAACTGGTGTAACACCAACCCCACTCTGGACTCTGGTAACCTCGTTTTGCTCTCGATTGTTACACCATTCAGACCTCAGTGACTGATTATCAAAGAAAACCAGTTGTCAGAAAAAAGAACAAAGTAAGCATAGCATAGCGGAGCGTGGTATTGATCCGCTTTAACAAGCAGGACTTTCATCTTTCAATCAGATTCGATCTCACTGGATGACATTTAAAGAAAGTTCTCCTGACCCAGTCTTGACTGTGTCTTTGAATAGAAAAAGATCTATGGCCATTTCTGCAGCTCAAACATTTACAGACGGGACAAAGCAATCAATGCATCTCCGCTGACTGTTCTCAAGTCACCGTCCAATCAACAGCTAGCTGTCGATTAGGTCAACAGTCGGTTATTTTTAACGGAGCAGAGGACGTGACAGTAGACGTTATCATCCGTGTGGAGGATTAGACTCTGATCCGACTTTCAGTCCAAAGCAAAACAAACAGAAACAACATCAGTTATCATAGCAGTTTTTCTATAAAACATACCTGGACCGATTAAATACGTTAAACTGAGATGAACGAGGGATGATTGAGGAAAATATAACCGTGGACGTCCTCCATGGGGGGAGGGCAGGGCTTCCAGACGTTCGTGTTTAAATCCGAGAACTTCTCTGTGTGACAAACGTCCTGTTAACTCTGTTTGACGTGTTTTATTCCTTTAAAGTCTCCTATTTAAATGTTCATTTTCAGATTTTTTTTATTTTCTGACTCTCGCTGTTGTTGCGGTGACCTTGACTGTCCTGAGAGGCGCCTGCAGATGAAATGTTTCATCTTTGATATTATTCTGTAAAACACTTTAATAGTTTATTTTTCTAGCTCAACAAGAAGACAAAATGAATCTAGAATAACCGCAGAGATGCAACGTATTTTACTAAAGATGGGTTCGAAACGTTCACTCTCTCTCTCGCTATTAGCTTTATAAAGTAGGAAGTTGCAGACAACGTAGATAATTACGCAGGAATATTCTTAGGTGATGTTGCACCAGCAGGATGTAATAAAATATAATCCTAAATCTGAGCTGATGGACTGAAAATAGATCTTAATTGACTTAATTAGTTAATTAATGGGATTGCCTAGAGGTTACAGCAGGGTGGTTGTGTTCTGGAGAGGCTGCAAATTCCCTGGTTCAAATCCCAAAGACTGCCACTTTGGGTCCCTGAGCAAGACCCTTAGCCCTAGAAGTGGCCCCCAGGGGCCACACAGTGGCAGACCCCAGCCCCCTGAGGGATGGGTTAAATACAGAGAACCTTTTCATCACAATCGTTGTTGTAGTGACAAATAAAGGTTAATATTATTACTGTCATGTAATTATAATTTTTTAATTTGGATCAGCTGTCTCTATGATGCTGACATTTAATTTAGCAACTGATTTTAACTAATTATCTTTTTATTTGTACAAAGTGCAGCTGAAAATGTAATAAATAAATAAGGTACTTATATTTTTTCATAAAAAGATGTGAAATCTCTCAAACAAAATACAAGATTTTAGCAAGAATTCAAGTGAAACTAAAAAGTTTTTTTTTATGTTTTAATTTACATATTTCTTTTTTAACACTCTATTCATAATGTAATTTACATATTTCTGACGTCTTAAGGCTGCATTTTATTTGACTTTGAAGTAGAAATCTTAGCTGCAAATGGGAAAATCAGTGGGATTTACTTACTGTTTGCAGTACTATTGCCAATACAAGTTAATAACAATGCATTTTACACAGTTTTACATTCAAACACTAAAGGACCATGCTCACGCATTATTACTCAATATTATATTAGTCACTAGTTTAACTAACTAATAAATCATTAGCCTCATAGCATAATTGCAAAAGTTCAATTTTGGCTTACTGTTACATTATAAATTAAAACCTGAATGTACTTACTGAAAAGTGTTTTTAATCTTTGTTTTACAAAAAAAAAAAAAAGTGACTTAGGCAATTTTCCTATGTGGCTAATCACATGTAACTTTCACTAAGATTAATATACAGCCATATTGAATACCATCGTGCATTTTTGTTGAAGTTCTAACCGGAAACGTTGAGGATCTGACTCCCGAGTTCAAACCGGACGAACCATTGGCTTTAGCTGGAGGGTCAATGGAAAGGGAAACGGTTTCAGTTGTAACATTGCTTTATGTCTTGTCCCTGATCAAAAAATTCAAATAAGTAAATCAAACATCTCGGGAATTGAAAATAAAATGTCAAACTTTTCTCGTCAAACCTTTTTCAGTATCAAATATGGCTGCCCCACTTAGATTGTACCAAAAATCAAAGTAAAAATTGCTTCTCTGTCAGCTTAGTTATGCTAATGGTAAACACTTTGCACAAGAATTTGCCCGTCTCACCAGCTTTCTGATGTGGTTCTGGCAACTTTCCCAGATCAAAGTGCTTCTAACTTATAATGTAAACAGAACAAAAAATCAAATCATCAAATCTGAAAATTAAAAAAAAAAGTAGCTATGGTCGCTGCGCGCATGCTAACTTCAGCGTTGTGCTCAGTCGGCCAAGGCTGCAGTAGATTATTGTCTGTTTTGTGCAATCCAGGGTCCAGCTTTACTGCACTGCTTTTACTGTTGCTCCCTGGCACTTTTAGATTATGTAGAGGATGGAAACTACATTTGGACTCAACAAAATGGCGACTCAATGCGCGCTGTACTACACTACTTAAGCCTGTCAGAAAAGGTTCTGCGTCAGTTTAGCTTTTATAAAAGCAGAGTTATGTAGTTCAGACATTTTGGCGGTACAGTATGTTGACTGTTTATTGTGAGTTTACTTTTATTGCTCATCCTTCATCTGATACAGCAGTTTGTGGAGGGACTACCTGGAAACAATCGCTAAGCTGCCTTATAAAGACTCTGATATGCATAAAACAGTTATTGTCACACCCAGTAATTCAGATAGACGTCATATGGTCAAAGCAAACCTCTCACAAGTCAGAACAAAACAAAAACTGGCAACAAGAAGACAAACAAAACACTGGGATCTGTGTTTAATGGTAAGCACAATGCAAACTGTTTGGCAGAAGTTAGAACTAGTTTGTCCTAAGAATTTGAAGCAAATAATGGAACTTGGCTTTTAATTTGACAAAATACAATTAACTGTAGTTAAATAAATAATACTATTTAACTCTTTAAATGACTAACTTTAATTAATTTAAATCTTTACACCGTGGCTGTTTCATAGCTCAAGATAAACTGCATTTCATGGTAGTCGGGAAGGTTGCAGACACCTAGAGCATGATAAACCATTTTCAAAAATTAGCTTTCTTTATAGGAAAATAGATAACTAGATATGTGTGGAATAGCTATGAGCAGTAAGTATCTTATCTGCAAGGGAAAGCAATCAGAGTGTTTTTACTTTAGAGCATCAGGGAGAAATTAATAGTGGAAAAGTCAAACTAACTGCGAGCATAAGGGTCCATTCAGTTAAGTCAGATTTCTTTGTCATTTTATACCATACAAGGTGATCCTCTGAGATCACGGCCATATGAGTTTTTAGATCACATAGCTGGCATTGTGAAATCAAAGGGGTCGGGTTTAACGGGCACATATCATGCAAAATCCACTTTTTTAGCCATTAATACATTTTGTTGTGTACTTGGAGTCTCTAATATAGTAAAATGGTAATGTCGCCTATCCAGGAGCTGCATAGATATCTTTATATTCTTTTTGGGTCATATTTTTTAAGGCCTTACAGTTTTCTATTATGTTTTTTTGAACTATTACATCACAGTACTTGCTACAAAGCTGCTAAACAAGGTCATGGACTTCCAACTTATCAGTCTTGCCAATTTGCCATTTTTACTTCTCGAAGCGATTTTGTAGTTGAAGCTACAAGTGTGAAAGTCGTCATTACGCCGCCCCCCAGCATTCTCCAAAAAGGGCCAAATGGGGTAAAGTACAATACTTGGCAACCAGGAATGGGGCGGGGTGTGAAGTGCCTCATTTAGATTTAAAGAGACAGCACCAAAACTAGTTGCTCTCAGATGCACCTAAGAACAGGGGTAAAAAGATGGAACGTGAGGGTAAATTAAAGATGAATAAAGACCAAAATACTGCAGTTCCACTTTATATAGACCAGAACGGACTGATTTAAATGTGAAAAGGAAGAACTGAAAAGTATGATATGTCCCCTTTAAAACTCGCAGTTATCACTTATTGGTGGTTTTCCTGGGCTTGGCTTTAAGTCGTGCTCCTCGTGCCAGCTGTCCAGAAAGTTGATAGCTACTTAGAGTAGTGCTAATACCTAATCAAAGGCTAGCTCATCATCTTAAGTTTACAGCTATTAACTCTTGGTAGCTAACAGTGTTAGCTTGTTAACGGTTACTGTTAGCTACCAAGAATTAATAGCTGTAAACTTAAGATGGTGAGCTAGCCTTTGATTAGGTATTAGCACTACTCTAAGTAGCTGTCAACTTTAACTAACTGTGAGTTCAACTATGAGTAGCTGTTAGCTTTGAGTAACTGTTAATTGGCTCAACTTTGATTAGCGGTTAGCTTGAATGAAGTAGCTATAAGCTTAACTCTAGGTAGCTAATAGCTTGACTTTTAGTGCTTTCAATTTGTCCTCGGTAGTCGTAATTCTCAACCTCCGGGTCGGAAAATTTACCTGAAACGGCACCTAAGGTCGGAATTATGAGTCAAAAACTCAGTGCAACAGGATAATACCCGACTTCTTTATTCATGATGGCTACAACTCGCAGCAACATTGAGTAAAATATCATATTTTGGCTGTTTGTAACAGCTCTTTATTATTTATGTAACATTTAGTCAGCTGTACATATGCTACCTTTTAGAATTCATCAGACAGGATGTTTTAGCTGTTTATTTGTACAAAATACCACCTAGAACAGTATTCTTATCATTTTAACAACAGGGCGAGCGTCCATGTTTTTTCCTACTGTCCGACAGAGGTAAACAGGAATGCAAAAAGGTGGCGAGATGACGTTATCCGCGACTCGTTTGTCACGACCTCCGAGACAAAAGAAACACACCACTGAATTAGCAGTTAGCTTAGAGCAGTAGCCATAAGCTTAGCTCTGGGTAGCTGTCAGTTTGACTGTGGGTTGTAGTTAGCTTGAAGGAAGTCGGTATAAGCTTATCTTTAGCTAGCTCTTAGCTTGACTCGGAGTAGCTTTCGGATGAGTAGCTATTAGCTCAGTGGTTTGCAATCTTTGCTGTCCAGAGTAATTTTTCTTGTCTGTCAAGCTAAAATAAAACAAATATACAGCCGCAATTGTTACATGACATTTTTGAAAAAGAGACTATATATATATATATATATATATATATATATATATATATATATATATATATATATATATATATATATATATATATAAAACATTTTATTTCCGTCTTTAGCTTTTAATATACAAAATCATAAAGGTTTTGCAAAAAGAGCAAAGAAAAGTTTCCAATCTAATGAGAAGAAAAAAAATGTATCTAAAAAATATCGTTGGTTCTTTTAGTATCCTTCTGTTGTTAAAAATGAATGCAATTATTCCGTGAAAAAACTGCTAAAAACCTGCATTTGATATTTATCTGTTTAAAGTAATTTATTAGTTCTTCCTCATTTTTAGCCAAATTTACTAAGAAATATTGTGGAACGTCCCAAGAGCCACTTTTGGCTCCAGAACCATCCTGTTGCAGACCTCTATTTTAGCCTTACTAGAAGTTGTTAGCTTGACTTTAGCTGTTAGCTAGGCTCCCAGTGTAAAAAAAAAAAAACCTGACTCTTCATAACTACTCCACAATCACCCAAACCAAAAATATAGAATAAATTGCAAAGACATATTCTAGCTTGGTGGTTATACGTCCTTGCTCATTTTAGTGTTCAAGTGGTAATCAGGTTTTCAGTTGGAGTCCCTGAAATCTCTAACAGAGTGGGATTTGTTTACAACTAAAAACTTATTGATATAACCTGGAGCTTATGATTTCATTTTTTTGTCTGTCAAACCGTTATACAAAATGTATTCATATGTCTAATGTAAATGAATGAGTCAAGTTTATTTATACCAAACCAGCCATTCTAGGCCTTTTAAGCCTTCTGTGAGTTCAAGACAGATTTAGCTTGCTTTGTGGCCTTTGCTTATTATATTTACTTATTTACAGTAATTAACCTTTGTGGAAAGTTTCCGTGTCGCCGTTTCTATGCATCACTGTGAAAGGCTTCGCTCACTGCCTTGACAAATCAACAAGTTAACCTAATGTCGGATTTTAAATGTTTCAAAAACACATTTCACATATTTAATACACTTACTTGTAGAAAAGACAAGTGGTAACATATCAGTCTCTTCCAGACCGTCTGTATTTATTTATTTTTTGCTCTAAGCCTAGCGGTAGCTACGTGGTGCCGTGGTTAACTTGTGCTCTAGCAAGCCTGTAATAGTTAACAGTATTAAGAAGCCATAGATAATCTACTTTAGCCATAATAGTAGTTAAATGTCTGCATATTTATTTTTGCAAATGAAATGTTGTCATACTTTGCAATATTATGGCAAAAATATGAAATGATGAGGGGAGGTATGAGGAAGAATGCTGAGATTTCCTGTTTTTTTTAAATGCATCATACATGATATTCCTTTATAGGTTCTTGATATGTTTTCAAGCAAAAAGTTTAAATGATGCATATAGTTCCCTTTTCCTATCAGTTTCTGGGAAGTTTCCTTCAGTGTCAAACCAGAGGGGAGTTACAGCAGCAGTGAAAGGCAAATGAAAATTATATATACAAAATATAAAAACAAACAAATTAGAGGCCAGATTTAGTACAACATAAGAAAAAAACTGTACAATTGTTAAAATTGACATACTCAGATTAAAGAAATGTGCACCTGATTGGGGTGATTTAAAAAAAAAGTTCAAAATGTACTTGTATATTTGTGCATAAAAAACAAGAACAGGCTTTTTATAAAAACGAAGCAAAAGCATGTAAAATACTCATTGAGTTTGGTGATTCTACTGGGAGGAAGGATCTGTGATGACGCCTCTGTGTGCACTGAGGATGCAGAAGGAGCTGTTCGACGGCGTCATGCATGCACAGAGAACACACTGTCCAGCAGTGATGCTATTTCTGCTCCTAGGACAGAGCCGGCCCTCCTGGTTAGATCATCTAACCGCTTCCTCTCAGCTGCTGCTCCAACAAACCTTAGAAGATGGCTGATGCCACCACAAAGTTAAAGAAAGTCTTAAGGTTTATGTCAGTAGTTTGTTCTCAGAGCACTTTACCCTGCAGGAAATGTTTGATAAATTTACATTTATTACATTCAGTGAGAGCAGCTGAGGAACAGCTTTTGTCCTGAAAATTAGAAATCCCAAATAAATTCAATGTTGTCAAACTTAGAGATCCCAAATTATTGCCGAATTACAATATAAAAAATCAGAAGCTTTCCTTTAAAGATGATCTAAATGACAGTTTGAACAAATATTTTTTCCATATTCAAGAAAGGTTAGAAAAGTTAACTCCATCTATCAAAAATCTGACGATCTGGAAGGAGGAAATGCAACAATCTGTTGATTTTGAAATTTTTATGCATTGCAACTTTATTTGTAGGCCTGCTACAAAGTAAATGTGGTTCTGCTGTGAATGATGGAGAAATTATTGATACCACTTTACAATAAGGCTCACCTTATAGATGGCTAATAGTTTATGGATATGTTATTATTTAATCTGTAAACACTATAACGCATTCGTAAATGTTTATAATATATCAATGAGATAAAAATTGACCAGTTTCTTGCCAAATAATGAGCCTAGTCTGGTCAACTATATATTTCTGCTATAGTTGCTTATATTAAACATTTCAGACTAAGTTACTACCTTTAAAGCACAACCCGGTCAGTTTTATCTCTTGCTCGCCCTTAATTAATGCACAATAAACATTTATTAATGCGTTATAAAGGGTTTAGAGATTAATTAACATATCTATAAACTACTTATTAGCCATCTGTTGCGGGAGCCTATTATAAAGTGGCACCAAATATTTGGTACCAATTTATTCCTGACATTTTAAAATAAATAAATGATTTAACTCTTCCTTCACACCTGTGGAGTCAGTCAGCAACATCATGGCGTCTCCTGTTTTTCCACAACATGAAAAACCAGAAATTAAATAAAAAAAAAAACTTTTTATAAACAACACAAATATTAGAAAGCCTAAACTTTCCAACTATTCGGTTGTTCACCCTTGTGACGTTTAATCAGTGCAACAGGAGGCGGATTAGACGGCGGTAAACCCGCCTGAGCTTCATGTAAAAGACAAACGTCGGTTAAAACTGAGACCAGGAACTTCCTGATCGCTGCTGCTGCTCCGGCTTCTCCGTGTGACTCGACAGGACTGAAGCAAAAATGCACAAAATAGTTTTAAAACAGAAAAACCTGAAGACAAAGGGAATAGATTTGTTTGTTTCTGTCCTTTTCACATTTTCAGCTTGATTTCATGCTACTAAATTTTACTTGCACAGAATCATGTTAGGGTAACCTAGGAAAGCGTAGCTCGACATTTAGCGATTTATTGTAGCACTTTAAGCTCCTGCTGCTGAATATTGAATATTACATGTTATATACGTTTGTCAGAAATGTATTTAAATGTCTGTGTGAAGCATCCTGAGTCTGTACAGATGTACCCCATCACAACATGCATATCAAATGTGTTTTAATGTATTAATAAATACAAACAAATCAGTACAGTGAATAAACTCTTTTGGCTCCTTGTTTCTTCCTGTGGGATTTCATCCAAACGAGCTGAACAGTTAAAAAGAAAACACTTAAAATCAGTTTATTCAGCCTTAAAGGCGTTAGCGTTGTAGTGTCTGAACTCAACGAGCCGACCTGAGTAAATTAACGAGCTTCAATCAGACGGAGAGGCTTCCGTTAAATGTCCTGATCCAACATTACGTCTTGTTTTCTTCGTTGTTGTTGTTTTTAGCAGAACAGAAAGTACTAAGCCGGTTATTAGCTGTGCTTATAAATCCACGGCTAACGCTGAACAGGTAAACACCGTCCTGAGCGTACGCGCGTCAAAACGCCCGCAGCAACAAGCCGATGCTGTGACTGTTGATGTTGTGCATCGACCGGCCGACGCTGGGGAGGCCGTGATGACGTCTGCTGGAATCAGCTGTAAACACAGGAAAGGTCCCTAGTTACGTTAAACTTGGCACCTTTTTATAGGTGGAGAACAAAAAAAGGCCTCTAAGGGTGCGAAGCGAGCCGTCTCTGGCGCCAGAGCTCACACTTCTTTGGCCGTACGCTTTAACAGATGCATTATTTAAACAGTAATGCTCAAAAGCACTTGATCCAGCTCTTAGTAGTTCTCTTTGAGGCTTCTCCAGACTCGCTGAAGAACTTTTTATGCTTTTCAGAAGCTTTCAAACAATAAACAGGGTTCCCACACCTTGGTGAACATCAAATTCAAGGACCTTTCAAGGACCAATTTCCTCAAATTCAAGGACCACACGTGGCGGCATTTACCTACTGTGACCGCTGAATAGGTTATCATATTTTAATACAACGCAAATTCAATAAAAGACTAAACGGCATTGAAGTTGTTGGGTCAGAAGCAATGCAAGAAAGTGGACTTAATTTATAGCCTACGTTGATATTGATCATATTCATAGCCTACATTTATATCCACAGTACATGGCTATGCCATACTACATTACATATAAGATGTGCATTAGCCTACAGTTTCATGGAATTTTATGGAAAAAAGTGCAGCATTGAGATGTTCAGAATTATATCAATTTGTTTCACTTACTTTCATCTTTGATTAAGCTAGTTTTTGACTTTGACTCTGAAAAGTCGCTAAATATAGTGACAAAGTCGCTGAGTTGGCAACACTGCATTAATGTAACCTATTGGACGCACGTAGGCCTAAACTGTAGCCTACCAACTAACGAAGAAGAGCGAACGTACTTTTGCAAATTAAAAGTCTGCGGAATCAACATAATTTTAAATGATCGTATGGTAGTAAAATAATGACACGAGTCGTCCTCCGTGTGAACTTTCAACCCCACAAAAAAATTCAAGGACTTTCAAGGACTAGGTGTTTTTTGGCTGTTTTCAAGAACTTTCAAGGGCCTTGAATTAATTTTTCAGTTTCACAAACTTTCAAGGATTTCAAGGACCCGTGGGAACCCTGAATAAAAAGAAAGATGTGGCTCCTTGGAAGCGAAATCTATGCCAAAAATAATGATATTCTCCTGCAAACAGTCCGTGTGTCCTCCATTTTAAAACCCTAAATTGGACAGGTGGGGTTCAGGCGGGGTCCGGGGCGTGTTTCTGGTAGACCTGCTCCCACATCACCGTCCTGCAGACGCAGAAGAAGTCCCACAGGTTGCAGAAAAGGCCTCGGTCGAACGGGTTCTCCTCGTCTCCGCAGTTCTTCAGGTAAGAGATCCGGTGACGGGACATGAACTCCCAGGTGGTGCAGTTGGTGGAGACCAGGTAGAGGTGGCAGCCCAGCAGCAGCAGCACCACGCCGGAGAAGACCCCGACCAGGGCCAGCGCCGCCAGCAGGAGCCCGTTGGCTCTGAGCCACGGTTCCCACGCCGCAGCTGGAGAAACGCCGGAGCTGAAACACACGCAGCACAAAACTCAGTGTTTTAACTCAGGATCTAAATCACAATAAATCTGGTCTTTAAACGAGACGCCTGGAACATAATATCGTTAAAAGGGCGGGTCGTTTTTAAATTTGGGGTTTAGAGATTCTGTGGGTTTTGGGAGAACCGATCCGGGCGTTACCGGATCTCAAGACATCCCAGAAAGCTTCAGGAAGTGTTTTTCATAAAAAGCCTGTTGTGATGATCTGTTTCGGGTTGTTTATGTCGTCTTGTGTGAGGCATCGTACTCCGGTAACAGCCAGCGGAGCATAACCCAGAAACGCTGCAATCAGATCTGCTTTGCCAACTGGTTCCCAGTTCTGATTTCCCATTGATAAGCAAAATAAAAGTCAGATGGCTCGTTCCCTACGGGCTTAAAAGCTTTCTGCAGATATCAATGATGTCTACAGATTACAAACATAATCAGCTCAGAGGTTTCATAAAAGACGATAAGATCTGCCGTCAATAAAAGCTTCACTTAATTAACTCTTGACCTACTGGCCTTCATATTCTCTCTTGGAAGCTTTTAAGAAATGTTGTTTCAACTTTTTGTTCTCTGTCATTTTTCTCTTCATAGAAGGTACACCTGGTCTGGCGTTCTGTTAGCTGTGACATCATCAGGGGAGGCAGATCATCCTCTATTACCATCTAACATAGAAAGTACTCCTGGGTCAATGTGAGCTTCTGTGCTTTCTGTGTCTCTGCTCTGTCTTCTCTAAGCCCCAGTGGGTGGAGGCAGATGAGCGTTCACACTGAGCCTGGTTCTGGTTCTGCTGGAGGTTCTCCTCCCTATTAAAGGGGAGTTTTCCTCTCCACTGTCGCTTCATGCATGCTCAGTATGAGGGATTGCTGCAAAGCCATCAACAATGCAGACGACTGTCCACTGTGGCTCTACGCTCTTTCAGGAGGAGTGAATGCTGCTTGGAGAGACTTGATGCAACCTGCTGGGTTTCCTTAGAGAGGAAACTTTCTCACCAACCTGGAGGATCTGATGGAGTCTGACTTTGGAAAGAGCCTTGATGATGACGTGTATCATGAATTTGAGCTATATAAATAAAACTGTAATTGAAAAATGGCTGCTTTTACTTTTCTCCTTTAACGGTTCAGTGATTTTTAATCAAAATGTTTGGTCTCTAACGCCTTAAAACATATTTAATAAGCTCAAAATACTCTTGTTTTACACATCTTAGCGGTTTCTCCTGATTATAGCATAAATGAAGCGGTGGCAGATTGAGGGAATAAGTGGTGGTGGAGCAAAATTCCTCATCTTAAGATTTTAAAAAGATTCAAAGATTCTTTATATTTTGCGCATATTACCGTGGTGAAATTTCTTTTCAGCCACTCCGGCTAAGAGTACACGTAAGCAAACAAACAGGCTATGAACACCGGTTACAGTGGGGGTTTTTTGTGATAAAACATCTGATTTAAGCGAGGCTTTAAAGCCATTTGGGCCTGCAGATCACCTGAGTGTTCAAAGTGCTCTCGATCAGCACGTTACAGCATCGTCTCCTGCAACGTGCTCTCTCTAAAGGTCAGCGGGGGTTAGCTAACTCAGTCAGACCCAGGAGAGATAAACCTCAAGAGCACAGTACACCGGCAACCCGACACCGCTGCCCTGAGGCGTGACCGGGGGGGCCCCGCGGGGCCCCGCGGGGCCACAGCGGCGCCGCTCTGAGTGGACGTACAGGGCGATGCGAAGGGCCCACAGCAGCACCAGCAGCTGCACCAGCAGGTAGACGACGAACCAGCGGTGGTTCCTCTCCCCGACGCAGTTCTCCATCCAGGGGCAGTGGTGGTCGAAGCGCCGCACGCAGCGTTTGCACGTCTGGCAGTGCTTCGCTCTCATTGGCTGCTGCTCGACACAAACAGGAAGACAAACGGTTCATTTCTCAAAAAAGTTTCAGCTTTTCTTTAGGGTTACAGGCTGCTTCTCAGGACCGGAGCAAATGCCTTTAAACCGGATTAAAACCAGCCAGGCAGACTGGAAAAACTGCTGAAACTTTCTCCATCTGTCACAAACTCCCATGTGATTTATTTGGATTGTATAACAGGCCGACGCTCAGAGCTGCATGCTGATGAGGGGAAAAGAGAAGAATGCATGTTGAGTAAAGTCTGAGGCATTCAGGACGACGTCATTCTGTTCCGTCAGCCCTGGGAGAGGGAAGAAACTCCTCTGTTCCTGCAGAACATCTACTGGCCTTCAGGCTGCAGAGGTCACAGGAGGGGGGGGGGTCGTCAGGGCCCACTGTCAGATGTTTCTTGGAAACCAGACATGTTTTTATTGGGCCTAAAGCGGCCTGTTCTAATTTACACAAAGTTGCAGCATTGCTCTGGTTACTGACAGATTTCGGTCCAGGCCGTTTCCTTATACTCACAAGCTGGAGTGGATTCTCAGTCATCCGGGAAATCACAAGCGCTTAAATAGAATCACTTTTTCTTTTCAGTTTGCTTCTACTTAAGCACTTAGGATTTCCTTGTGTGTCCATTTTGCTACACTGCACTTCTCTTATGGACATCTCTGGTTTGATTTCTTGCACATGTAGACGGGACGGGTTGTTACCGATGTCAGGTGTGAGTTTTATTCCAACTGCACCTTTATAAATACATTTACATGGAAAACCGATGTGTTCAATTCTTATTGGGTCTTCTGTTCCTAAAAACCCTTTTCAGGCTTTGTGACGGTCCCATTTTTAGGAGTGTTCCTGCTTTTTAACTTCGTTTCTTTCTGGTCCTGGTGCCTGACCATTGCAGCATATATTGTGCACAAATTTAATCTCAGGAAAGTGGACAAATAAAAGGACAAAGGGAGAAAGTTAGACCTAAAAATCGCAGATAAGGCCTGGAACAGGACCTGGGAGATGCATTCTTCTCCTAGAGAATCATTCTGGAGCTAAAATCCTGTTTTCTTTAGATCAGGGGTGTCAAACTCATTTTGGTTTAGGGGCCACATTCAGCTTAATCTGATCTCAAGAGGGCCACACGAGTAAACCTATTGAAAGATTAAATAGAACTAATAAAAGTGGACTTGTTGTTGATTTTTATATTAAATGAATTTCACTTTTATACAATATATTCAATTATTATTCGTTCAATTAACCAAAGTACATGTTTTTTTCAATAATTGTTTTATCATTCTCTTCCTTTTATCTCCTCTTTCTTTCACCTTTTCTTTTTTCTTCTTGTTCTTCCTTTCCTCTCCTACTTCCCCATTGCAGTGTCCATATCATTTGAGATATTCCCTGCATAATAAAACTATTCACATTCATAAATCAAGCGGAGCACTATGGCAAAAGCCGTGCTGCTCCACGTGTGAAAGTCAAATGTGTTGGGCTTCTTTTAGGCATTAAGACAACAATTCTTATTGCCACAGGACACTGTTTAAAAACTAAAAAAAATCATTGTTGAATAATGATAATGCATTTAGCCACCGGGCCGGATTAAATTGTTCGGTGGGCCAGAACAGGCCCGCGGGCCGTATGTTTGACACCCCTGCTTTAGATGAAGTGATGAAAATCACTTCTAAAAAGGTAAAACCAACAAAGTTACAGTTTCTCAGGTCATGTGATCAGAACTTAGTCACCTAAATAATAAAAAAAATCCCCAGACAAGTTCAGCTCCTGAACAAAAGCAGCCAAAGCCCCAAAGAAAAGCTCTGAAAGACCGAGAGAAACCCCCAAAGCAGTTCAGACATCACTGGTTGGGGTTACCTGCAGCAGACAGAACCCGCAGCGCCGCAGCCGAGGGGTCGACGGCTCTGCAATCATTGACTCCGTTTCTTCATGTGAACCTTGGCCGGTCTACGTGTGAACAGACAGATGTGGGTCAGCGCCGCCGCCCGCAGTGAACTGTCACCTGAGAAACTTTCACCCGCCTGGCAAACGCTCCATGTCGTCACTCACAGCAGATCCTCACCGTGTCAGTCAGAACAAATCCAGGATCCATTAAGGAGACGGCGAAGTATAAAAGCACCGACAGCAGAACCAGCAGGAAGAACAGCGCCGGCGCCAGCAGCTCCCCTCGCTCCTCGCATCTCCGCAAATCTGTGCACACACACATTTACTTCAGAGCTGCAGGTTCACCTCTGAGCTGCTTCTGAAAGCTTTAACGTCACATTTGGGTTCGCTTCTTCGTCTTCGGTTCTTGGGTCAGTAAAGCTGGAACACCAGAGACGGTCGGCAGTGAAATGGACCCATTCAGAAGCCCAGAACCAACCAGACAGACGTTCAGTGGGGTTCTGACCTCTGGTGGACACACTGCTGTTCAAATATCAGGTTTTGGTCTTTAAGTACTTTAAAAAACTCTCTCACCTATAATCCAAACGCACTATAATGCCAAGAGGATTCGATCATCCGCCCAAATAACGAAAATCCGGTTATCCGATCACTTCTACTGCCGCAGAGACAGGGCAAGGCAAGTTTATTTATACTTCTCAGTAACAAGACGATAAAAAAAGGTGTTAAATAAAATCAACCATTAGTGGAAGTGGAAGCAACTGGGAATGACAGCAACTCAGCCACCGAGCGGATCGGCCGTGTAAACCCGTACTTTAACCCGTCCAACGAGCCCAAAGAGCTTCACACTACAGTCGTTCACACCCTGGCGGTGTTGAGCTACGTTAGGAGCCACAGCTGCCCTGGGGCGGACTGACAGAGTTCCCATAAACGCTCCAGAACCTTC
This sequence comes from Fundulus heteroclitus, assembly GCF_011125445.2. NCBI lineage: Eukaryota > Metazoa > Chordata > Actinopteri > Cyprinodontiformes > Fundulidae > Fundulus > Fundulus heteroclitus. The sequence continues at coordinate 24,154,561 of NC_046372.1, forward strand.
TGGACCACTTTCCCAGAACAGCTGAAGCTGTTATTGCTGCAGCGGGTGGACCAACGTAATGTCAAACCCTACGGATTAATGATGGGACGACACTGAAGTTGATTTGTGAGTTAAAGGCAGGGGAGTAAAATACTTCTGGCAACCTAGAATCTGTTGCTGGACTGAACGTCTCTAGAGCTTTTCTGCTCCTACTGTCCTCTGAATGAATGCAGCTGCATTAACGAGCAGCATGCAGTCACACCCTGATGTACTGATTACACATTATTGTTCAGCTGAAGTTCTACGTTTTATTTTTTAATCTTTTCAACACGATGGTTAACATCTGTTGCTGTGCTGTGATCTAAAAACACACCTTAGGCTGAGGCCAGCTTTATTTGCTGTTTAAAGAGAAGCCGCTCAATAAGTCGACTGGTTTAAATCCTACTTAAAGGACTTTTAGTGTCAGTAGGTAACTTTACATCAGAGACGACAAAAATCACATGTGGGTTTCCCCAAGGGTCCATCCTGGGTCCCCTTCTATTAAAAAGCCCCATTTACACTACCGTTGTTAAACCGATCCATGTCAAGTTCGGACCGAGCTTGGATCAGTTAACCGTGCCGAGGTTGGTTCTGACGACCGTTTACACATCATGCTATCTTGGTTCCTCGCCCCCTAGTGACGATCTGCGGTACTACTGCTCTCTGGGATTGAAGGAGGGAATCAAGCAAAAAAAAAAATGGCGGCGCCCGTAACATTCAGGCAGGTATGCTTCGTTATAATTGTGATACGTCGTTGTTTGCTGAGAGTCAGGCGAAGAAGGCAACCTTTGGTGAATTTAATTGACAGAGTCGGCTTTTGGGAAGTGGATAAGACAAACGAACGTCTAATCAGGATTTACAGACTAAGGAAACAACAACAGACGCTGAGTTTCATCACACTGCTAAGAAGAATCATCTCTGGAAACCGTGTGGCACGGTAGGGAAGCTGGTATTTTCATGAATGTCTGAAATTTCTGACTGTGAGGAGATGACGCGGTCTGCTCATGCGCTCTTTGGTATCAGAGAACGGAGCCACCTATCGAACTGGTCTAGATTTAGCGCGGTTCAGTTGTGTCTGGCACGGTTCAGTTCAGTTTGCGATCCATTTACACTCAATAGTTATCTTAGTTACTGAGCTCAGACCGTTCTCGACACGGTTAATAAAGTGTAGTGTAAACTGGGTAAATATCTATATGCTCCTCTAGCTCAGATCATAAAAAACAACAACATCAGCTACCATCACTATGCAGACGACACACAGCTCTACGTCACCATGTCACCAGGTGACTATGAACCAGTTCAAGCGCCGTTTAAGTTCAACCGTTAGTTTAAGTTTGTAGTCCAACTGTTTTTTTAAACGCTTTTGCTTTTAGTTTCCATTTTCCTACGTTTTATCTTGTTTCATTTTTTTATTCTTACTTGCTTTTCTTCCGTTTTATTTTCCAATATTTTAATCATGTAAAGCACTTTGCGGTGTCCTTGTACTAAAATGTGTTATCCAGATAAACTTGCCTAGTTGCCACCAAAGGTGACCCACGTCCCTAACGGGGAGCAGCAGCGCCCCTGGAAACAGGAGATCAGCTTAACTCACATTTATCTGCCTTAGAGGAGCGGAACAGATTTAACGGAGCTGACTTGATGCCGTCGTTCAGGTAAAGGTAGTTTAAAGGAGCTCACCGGTGTTGTGCAGGAACAGAACCAGGGTTACGACCCAGGTTAGGACGGTGTGACCGAGCCGAACCAGAAAACCCGACCGGAACAGGTTCTGGACCATCTTGTTACCAACCCGAGCTCTCAGCGAGGTCCCCAACAAATAAATGAATAAATAAAAAACACAAAAACGTGTTTAACTGAACCAGGAACTCATTTCAGAGCTAGCTACCCCCGCTAGACCTGACAGTAAAGCGTTGCGCTAAAACACTTCCTTGTTTTGGTATGGTAGCCTTCGCAGGACAAATTGTGCGAACGCAAAACATTTTTTGTTTCTTTGTGCTTTGTGTCCTACGACGGCGTATTAGGGCCATTTTAGACCAAAAAAAAAAAAAAAAAAAAAAAGTACATTTCCGCCTAAAAACTCAGAAATTTGGAGATTAATTTCACATATTTTCCAGAAAAAAATCGGAAATTTTCTAATTCTGAAAAGTCACAAATCTCTTCCTAAAAACTCAGAAGTTTTGAGATTAATTTCACAAATTTTCAAGGGAAAACTCGGAAAATTTCGGTCGTTCATAGGTCGCACATTTGTGGGGAAATAAATCAAATATTTTCATGATTAAAGGCAGATATTTTTAACATTTAAAGTAGGATATTTTCCGACATTGTTAATTCAGAAATTTGCAAGAACAAAACTCTGCAATTTATTAGAAAAAAACTCTGAAATTTGCTGATATTTTAAAAGCAGATATTTCTGACAAATGATGCCTGAAGTCCTCTGAGATTGAAGTAGCAAATTAACGAGATGCGCTTCTAGACGTTTCCCAAAGTCTGCGGTCGCTACATGCGCTCTCTCTTCCTTGATGAGGTTGACTTCTCTCGGGTGCAGAATTGACATTATCCGCCTCGGACTTATCATCGTTTGTGAGGAAGAACCTTCCACATGGCTGCATCAAGTAGGTGGCATTATGCTTCTGTAGTAACTAATGCATGGGAGTTACAAGTCACATCTGAATTTTCTGGCAGACAGCTCAGTTAGCCAGTCTTTTAGTTAACGCTAATGACATGGTGCTCCGAGCACGGTCTGTTAAGCTTTGGCACCAACTGTTTAAATATTGTTAGATAATGTTCTGATACAAAGACAACTGTTTGTTATCCTTCTATATAGATAATATGTTGGGGTGGTGTGATAAACAACAAATAAGTGGTGCACGTCTGTGCAAAATTGACAGTCAACCTGTTGCCACTGTTAGATATCCACTATTGTGTTACATCTTCACAGAAACGCGCGGAGTGACCACTGTGTCCGAATTTCTTCGTGAGCGCAGAGTTCCAGAAGAAGTCATCAACCGTTTGGAAGAGGAAAAGGTAACAGATGAGAGATCCTTATATGAATTGCAGTGATAATGGTCTAGGTTTATGAGTGGTGATTTATAAAAGATAATAGCACATGAATAAAACATTTATTCCAGCAGGATAACCGCAACACTTTAGGGCATATATGGCCAGTATGTAGGATAAAGAGCCATTTTTGTCCTAGTTTAGAGAGGATGTTTTATACTTTATCTAAAATTACTCGTATTTTCATTCTCCTGTAGCAATTTCTAATCATAATTTGCTAATGAATGTGCTTTATTTAGAATTAAACAGACTTGATGGGGTGCAAACGTAGATTACCAAAATGTGATTAAGTTAGTATACTCTAATAATAACTATGGGCTCAGAAAAGTGTAGATGAAAAAAATGCAGAGAAGCATTATTTATAAATTTAACAAAAGTTGTACTTTTAGTGCACTTCATTTAAAATTATACTGAAATTGCATTCTTTTTCTTTAATCCAATTTTTTAAGATCATTATTCATTTGAGTACATAGCATTAAAACAGAAACTGAAAATGTCCGCTGACGTATATAAAAAAAACTCCATCCAAAAATGTCAGTCAGGCCTCGCAATGGCTTCTTCTTTTACTCTTCCTTCAGCTTCTCCATCTCTGTCTCAGTCTCCTCCTATCTCCTGCTCTCTGTGTCAGATGTTTAAGTATTCCTCTGCATCCTTTAGAGATAATGGTACATGAACATTTTGTAGCTTTCGGAGCAAGGGTGTCAGAATTGGTGACGCAGCACCGTGCTGTTGAAAAAACAGCTGATAGCCGGCCCTTAGCCAGTCGAGGAGTATCAACCATCTTCCAGTCTGATTTATTAATTTGTCTCAGGCCAATTAATAACTACAATTCCTTTGAATATTTAACCCTCAGTTTCCCTCATCCAAACTGCTAAGCAATAAAACCTCCTCTATTTGTTGTTTTGTATAATCCACCAGGCTCTTACTCGCAATTTTTGGATCAGTTCTCAGACCTCTTATGTGATTTGGTGTTAAACACTGACAAGGTTATTATAGTGGGGGAATTTAACATTCATGTTGACACTGAATGTGATAACCTTAGTGTAGCCTTTAAAACTTTCCTAGATTCAATTGGTTTTGCGCAGAATGTGCATAAACCGATGCACTCTTGCCTTCATACTTTGGACCATGTGCTGACATATGGCATTGATAGTGAAGAATTAACAGTATTTCCTCACAACCCTGTCCTATCTGACCATTTTTTGATAACCTTTGAGTTCAGTTTAAAAGAGTTCTTCAACCCTAAAAGAAGGTTTCATTATAGTAGATATTTATCAGATAATGCTGTATCAAACTTTAAAGAGTCTGTCCCCCTTTTAATATCTTCAGTATCACAGAAATGCCCTGCAGATGGCAGCAATGTTGTTTCTTCCAATTCACAAATAGATGCCTTTGTTGATGGTGTTACTCCCTTATTGCGTTTTGCATTAGACCCTTGAAAAAGAAGCTGATTATACAGAGGAAGCTGGTTTAATTTCGAGCTACGTTCGAAATTTGTGTCTATACTTGCACAATATGAGTAAATTGGAGAGAAAATGGCGCTCTACACATCTAGAGCAGGGATTCCCAAAGTGTGATGCAAGGGTGCACGAGCTGAAAACTGTAATGGCAGTGTGACAGTATTTTTCCCCCCACACCATAAAGACATATAAATAAACATATCCTTTGTCAAGATTAAATTTAAAAACTGTAAATTTAATCAATAATTTTTTTTAATTATAATGACCCGTATTAGGCTTTATTGCTAAATGCTGTTGCACACTTACTGTTTCTTTAAGTTAGGTTGTTTTGGGGTCATACTGGAAGAAATGTGTGGCTTCCGGGGGGAGGAGCGATGGTTCAGGGGACTGGCGGAGTGAAAGCTGTCCCATTCTGTTCGTCCTAAAATAAAGTGTTAGCAGCAAAACCTCAGACTGGTGCTTGGGTGTCATAATGGCACGTTACAGTAATCACATGAAAATGTATTTATTTAAAACAAATCTTCTTCTACGCTTCATTTTAAGATGAAATATCTGCATTGTGCTGTATGCGCACATGGCTTGTGATCTCTGCTTAAATCATTCTGGCAAATATGCTCATTTGGCTGAAATCATGAAACTGTCAGGCAGGTGAGACATTTAAGGTCAAAGTTAGTCATTAAGAAGGAGAGGAAGAGAGTGAGAGAGAAACTGGAGGCAACAGAAGAGAGAATCGCAACGGATCCGGGAGAAGAAAACGAGCTAGAATCAGAAAATGTCTGTTTCTCTCTCCTGAATTTACGTCGTTTACATCAGCAGAGGAAGAATTTAATTTGGGCCGAAAGTTTTATTTAGAAGACTAAAATGAGTGACCATCTCTATGGATTGCGCAGCGTCTACAAAGCACTGCTCATGGGGCCGTGATTGAACCAGTGACAAGCTCTGACGTGCATGTCACGCACACACCGCTGCCATTACCGCTCATGCTGGGGGGATTAGTGGTGATAGATGCAATTTCTTGATTATGCTCACGCACAGAGCTGTTTTACTTTTTATTGTGATTCAGACAGGCACAATTCAATTTACAGATGCAGTTTAAGCGCATATTCAGACAGAAACAGGTAAACCGGAGATGGGGCTACGGAGAGCTGAGGAGTGTTGCTATGGGTGTGTTTTCCTGCTGGATGTAACCGCTGTAAAACAATAAGAAACTGTAAACAGTAACTTTTTATTCCTCTGATTAATAACATCTTTATGGAGCGCTCTGTTATTGTTACTCTGTGCTGCTCTACCGAAGTGTAGCTTGCTGACTCGCTCATCATCAGACACAAATCAAATCAAACTTTTTCATGTTTGTATTTTACGGCGTAAATTGTGAGTCAGACTCAGATTAAGAAGCTGGTACATGAAATAAATAGTCAGAACACACACAGGCAGATCATTAGAGTTTAGTCTGAGAATCCACCTGCTTCAGAGACGTTTCAGGTTGTGGAGGTTCGACCGATCTTTCTCTGGCTTCTGCTGTGGATGTTCTGTGTAACTTTATTGCAGTGTGAATAAGATTATTTTCCAATTTTATTTATATAACCCTTGTTATGATGTTTGAGCTGTAACTGCAACTGCCATATATATATATATATATATATATATATATATATATATATATATATATATATATATATATATATATATATATATATATATGTATATGTATATGTATGTATGTATGTATATGAGAGAATATCATTATGATGATATTCTCATGGCCTCAGATAATGAACTTGTGTCTATACTTGTCTTAGATCTCAGTGCTGCATTTGACACAGCTGATCACAATATTCTCCTACAAAGACTTGAGCATAGTGTAGGGATTAAGGGGAAAGCATTAGGCTGGTTTAAATCAAAATGGAATCTGTCGGACAGATTCCATTTTGTTCATGTTAATAATAAATCTTCCTCAAACTCTAGGGTCACTTGTGGAGTACCACAGGGTTCAGTCCTTGGACCAATTCTATTTACTATATATATGCTTCCGATCGGCAAAATTATCAGACAGCATGGGATTAATTTCAACTGTTATGCTGATGACACTCAGCTATATTTATCCATAAATCCTGATGAATCCAATCAATTACTTTGACTGCAGTCATGTCTTGATGACATCAAAAGCTGGATGACTTTAAATGTCATGCTTTCAAACTCTGACATCAGGGTCTATTTCTCTCACTCTGCTGAGTTATCCATCAGTTCTCCAATCTACTTTGCTTGATTGTTATTTAATCTTTTGTCTTTTTGTTCTGTCATTTTTATCTTCATAGTAGGTACACCTGGTCTGGCGTTCTGTTAACTGTGACATCATCCAAAGAAGACGGCTCACCCGCTATTACCATCTAATGTAGAACAGATTACTGGATCAATGTGTGCTTCTGTGCTTTTTTGTCTGTCTTGTTGTGTCTCTGCTCTGTCTTCTGCAACCCCAGTCGGTCGAGGCAGATGACCGTTCATACTGAGCCCGGTTCTGCCGGAGGTTTTCCTTCCCGTTAATGGGTAGTTTTTCTTTCCACTGTCGCTTCATGCTTGCTCAGTATGAGGGATTGCTGCAAAGCCATCAACAATGCAGACGACTGTCCCTGTGGCTCTACGCTTCTCCAGGAGTGAATGCTGCTTGTCGGGACTTTGATGCAATCTACTGGGTTTCCTTCGAGAGGAAACTTTTTGACCAATCTGTATAATGTGATCCAATCTATATAATCTGATCCTATCTGTATAATCTGATTGAATTTGACTTTGTAAAGTGCCTTGAGATGACATGTATCCTGAATTAGCGCTATATAAATTAAATTGAATGGAATTCAAATTAACTACTGTAGTAGCCAGTTCGAGAGTTCTCTTGATAACTACATTCATTGTTGATAACTACATTATTCCTGGAGTTGTTTCTCACTCGGTCAGTTTAGTCCCATCATTTTTTGCTATATATATTTAAGAATATTTTTAATGGGAACGTGTTTCTTCAATTAATTCTTTGCAGTAATGTGTTGAGAAAATTCTATGCTATTCCATCTACAGTAAGATCTTTTTGCTAAACTGTACCAACTATACTGATTGATGTACATTTAGTTACTTTTTTCCTATAACTTGTATTTTATCCATAGACAAAGACAGTTCAGCTCAAAATTATTCTAACATCTGGCAAGTTTCAATTTAAAATCATAGTTTAATTTTAACAGGGTGTTACTCTGTAAGTAATATTTATGTTTTGGAGTGCAATTTGATCCAAAATTTGGACACTGAATGTATGAAATAATGCTAAAGGGGACAATATGTGTAGCCTTATTAGAAATCAGTGCATGTTATCATAGAGAGAACTATATTAACTCTGTCGCATTCTTTCAACAGATCGACAATGATGTCATTCCTCTTATGGAAGACGGGGACCTGGCCAAATATATTTCTTCTTATGGAGATCGCTTGGCACTGTTGAACTTTTGCAAAGCCCAAAAAACAATGAAGACACAAAAAATGGGTCTGTTTGAAAAACTCCGGGCAAAACTTCAGATGCGAAAGGAATCTGATGCAAACAAAACCACAGACAAAGACTCAGTCCCAAAAGCAACAGAAGAAGGGGTACTTCCAGTTCCTAAAAGGAGAAGAGGGAAAGCTAGTCACAGAACAATTGAAAGTGGTTGGCTGCACTGTGAAAATGGACAGGTAAAACATATCAGGGCAAAATACGGAGGAGGCACAAGGGCAGTACTTATTGGAGTACAATGCGGCATTGATACTGTTCTACAAAAAGGCAAAGAATTATTTTTCCCAAATGGAATATCAACCAAAGGCCACGAATCACACTTTAACTTTGAAGTGTGGGATTACAAACAAAACCCTGTCCAAGACAACCTAACCATTGGTTTGATCTATGACACTCTTTGCATGTCCAGGCTACGCTTTTACATAGCTACCTTCCCCAAGAAGGATGTGGAGGACGATGGAACCCCGGATAATGCTGTCATAAAAGTCCTTGAAAATTCTGAGCAGATTAATGATGACGATCAGGATGTGTTGTTGTTGGACGATGTGTATGTCGTTCAAGTGAGAGAATGTGATGCTGGTCAGGAGAGGAACATTAACTTTCAGGAAGAAAATGATTCCCTACCACAAGAGCAAGATGATGGTTCCCTTCACAACATCACAGAAGTTTACTCAATGGACCACCCTTCATTAACACAACCTGATTACCATGGTGACACAAGTACTAACCTTATCTATGATAACTATTCCGTTATAACCATAGAGCAGGAGAGTACTTCAAACGTCGCATCCGAATCATCTGATCTTGAAGTCACATTTGGCCCATGTGTCAGTGAGCATGAAGGAGATGAAGATGACACTGAACCATATATTTTCCATGTGTTGCTCCAACAGTCTCCCTCCACTTCTAATGTTTCCAGTGATGTGGTCCAACAGTTCTCCCCTCCAATGTCAACAGGTGCAAAGATAGATCACTTGTTCATCCACATTTTATAAACAACTTTGTTTTACATTTATATGTACCCATTTTTTTGCGATAGACAACATTTTCTTTCAGCCAAGGAAAAGATTTCAATATTGTTCATGTTACAAAAAATATTTACATAATTACTTGAAATTCCTCAAGGGGTACAGCTTCATGTTTTTCTTATAGTTATACATCCCTTTCTGTATAGCAAAAACAAGCAGCATGATTTATACATGGAGGTTTAGGCCATGTAAAGAGGACTCCAGTTATGGAGGATTTATGTTTTTGGTGTATACACCCTATTTGATATTTAATTTGTATGCATTTTAAAAATGTTTAAAATCTTTATTTGTAAGTTCAACTGAACTGTTTAGTATATTTAGTTTTTTTTGCTCATATGCTCTGCTGAGTAGCACAAGTGCACCTTTATTTTCTCAGCACAATTGTTTAAAAATGTGCTTCATATTTTGTTACAAAGGGAATATGCAAGTTGTCATTCATATTCAATAAATGTTTGATTACAGACAAGAACTATATAGTCTGACAGTGAATGATTTTAAAAAGTAACAAAAATAATACCAAATGCTAGAAGGACACCTTTAGTTGAGAATCAGAAATCTGATTAAACTTCTAAATATATATTTCTTGAATATACAGATATAGTGTCAATGTGAATTATCTGGTGTTTTCCCAATTTTTGCTCCAACAACCTGAAGCTTCATGTAATGTCAAACAAACTTGTCTTTATTTAGATCTTTTTATTTTGCTTTGGACTTTTCTTATCAGCCTGTCACCTCTCAGCCACCAGCCACTATCCAATCAGCTCAATCAACATCAAATAGCCCAAATCAACTCCACCCGCTGACAGTAATTACTGTCAGCCGTGCTCACCTGTTCACCTGCCTACATTTACATGCCTCAGCCAACTCATCCATGCCAGAACCTCTCTACTCATTTCATCTCATCTTCTCTTGTTTGATGTACTTCAACTCTACCAGATCCTGTGTGCTCAAACAGCTGGACTGTTCTGTCGCTTCTCTAAAGAAAGTCACCTGTGTCTGCATGCTGCAGTTCTGCCTGTTTCCCCGTGAGTTCAAGCCACCCGCACTGCACGTTCTGGTGGTTCCCGGGTCCACATTGCCTGTTCTGCTCTGTCACTGCCTGCATCCTCTGGTCTCCTGCTCATCCCTGCCATGGCCATCAGCCATTGTACAGTTTGTCAAGTCTGGTCCCCATCCTCAATAAATATTTTAAATTGTAACACTGTACGGCTAAATATCAGGTTCACCAGCATTATTCATTACTGTACATTCTGGCTTTAAACATGAATCCATTGCCGGCCCACAGTTACAATCTGGTTTAAAAGTTTATTGAAGGAAGAACCAGACTTGACAGAATAATAGCTGATGGTGCAGGTGGGCAGAGAGAAGCAGAACAGAAGATTCAGGTAGTAAACAGACCAGAACAGGCGATGTAGATCTGGGAACCTGCAGAACTGCCAGAGCAAGTGATTGAAATTCATGGGGAAACAGGCAGAAATGCAGCATGCAGACACAGGCAACTTTCTTCAGAGAAGCAACAGAAGATTCCAGCTGCCTAAGCACACAGGAACTGGTAGAGTCAAAGCACATGAGATGGGATAAAACGAGAAGTTCTGGCAGGGATGAGTTGGCTGAAGCAGGTGTACTGTATGTAGGCAGGTGAACAGGTGACCAGAGTTGATAGTAACTACTGGCAGCAGGTGGAGCTCATCTGGGCTAATTGACTGCTGGCTGAGCTGATTGGACTGTGGCTGGTTGCTTAGAGGTGACAGGGTGAGAAAGTCCAGAAAAGTCCAAAGCAAAACAAGCAGATAACACAAGGCTCTTAAAAAAATCCTGTTTTCACCAAGGCATGTGAACATGGAGGAACAAGTAATGAATCAAGTTAAAAACTGTGTTCAAATTTGTTATAACACATCTTATTTACTTTAGCTGTTTCCCTGATTTATAAGAGAATCTTATAAGAGATTTTTCAGTATGAGTTAAACTGAAATTAGACACCTTTATTACAGGTTGCAGTTGTTGAAGGAAAATAAAATTAAATTAAAATCGGGATTCTTTGCGGCTCAATTAATTACAGACTACGATCACACAACTGCACACCAAGGTAAAAAGCTTATTTGTTACATGATAAATACGATGAATATGGAAAATTAAATAAACATATAGAGAATAGTAAAAATAATTCTAACAGTAGTTTATTGGAGTACAGTGTTATAGTGCAGTTCGTATATCATATAACTGTTGAACCCTAACCAGGCAATTCATGAACAAAAAAAACCACAATATTGCTTAGATGGGTGTGCTTCTTCACTGCTTTAGTAAACATCAGGAAGGTTTTTAACATTAGCAAACATTAATTATTTAACTGAATAAGAAATAATTATGATACCACTGCCACCATATAATAGCAAGGATGCTGAAACTGGAAAATCAATCAGCATGTTCAAAGATTTTCAAGTAATACTGCTCTAAGTGAGGTGTACAATTCAGCTGCATTATAAGCATCTGTAGGAGCCTCCCATTCATTCTCCTGCATTAGTAGTAGACACAGCTCAAAGACAGTCTCATCACAGGGAAACTGACTCTTGGGTGTGCACTCCTCCTTGCATACCGCAACCTCCTCCATGTCCACTGTTTTAAGACAGTCCTCAGCATCATACTCCTGAGGGACTGTGTACATGAGGATGGGTCGACCTCCAGCAACTTCTTGTCCAGGTCTTGGTCTGATATAGTGGGTATTCCATGTTCTCACTACTTCATTCACATCTCTCTAGGGATGAAAACAAAGGGTTAGGACAATATATAGGTAGATTATTGTTTGCAACAAGTAATGATAAAACTGAGGTCTACCTGGACCAGGTTGAGAAAGCAAAACTGGACTAAGCTTTTATCCAAAAAGCTCCCAGAGAAATGTCCATTCTCTTGAAGTGTTTTGAATATGTTCATCCAGAACTGAATGCTTTGTTTTCTCAGAATTCCCCACCAGGATTCTATGCGCTGATTGGCAGTGCTCCGTCCATAAATGAAACTGCTGTCTTTGGCAAAACTGTCGGTGTGGTTTCTTCTTAGAAACACCTGCATGTTGGCAACATGTCCATTTTCAGTTCCATTGTCTGCCCGGATCCTCTCTGGACACCCACCCAAACGTGTGACACATTCTATAAAATAGTTGGCTATAACTTTTGGGTCATTGTTTGTTGTGTAAGCTTCCATCCATAAAACAAAACGGCTGAAGCCATCAATGCATCCATTAATCCCAATACCATAGGGTTTCAATTTATCATAAGAGTCCATGTGCCAAAGAGCGTTTGGGCCTTTAGTGTTGTACTGCCGCCTTCTAAGACGACGAGTTCTTCTAAGTTCCACACCCTCAGGATCAAGGAACTTGATGATCTGTCGTATTGTGTCCTGCTGTACCACAAGTCCATTCTGAACTGCCCGAAGATGCAACCAGCGATATCCTTGCATCTGTCCATCATGCTGTAGTTCCTGCTGCAGAAAAGCTTTTACGTCATTCAGATCTGAATGGTGTTTTCTTCTGAACAGTCCCAGTTCACGGCATTGTCTCTTTAACGTCCGGATACTTAGCATTATTCTGTGATTCTGTGCCAATAACATTAGTATCTCTTTGTTACTAAATCCAATGGAGAAGTATAATTTAATTAGATCATCCGTCATGGGCGTCATTTCAGATCCAGGTCTGTGAAGAGATAAAAATAAAGTTACCATTTTTGCAGAATATTTTTCTACATTAAATTCACTAATGGTCTAGCTGTTGAAGTACTGTCACACTAAAAACATAAAAAGGACTTAGTTAGTCCCCTTTTAAAAAGCAAATAACTTTATATTCTATTTATCATCCCCATGCCTTACTGATATAAAAAGCTTATTGTAAGAAATAAATGAGAATAACATTAGAAAATATGCAAAACTTGCTGTCATGATCTATACATGTATAAAATCTAAGAACACCTTTTGTATATTAAAAATTACAACCCTTGAATTGCAATAATTCCTAAGTCAAGGATTCCCTGATAACTATTTGAGGACTTAAGCCAAAATTATTATGGCTTCAATTTGTTGCTATAGTAATGACATTGTTTGTAAGTTGTCATGATTATTGTGACAATACACAAGTGTGTTTAATTCAAAATAAAGCACATTCAAATACATTAGAAGAAGCCATTGTGAGGCCTGACTGACATTTTTGGATGGGTTTTTTATATATATATATACTGTACGTCAGCAAACATTTTCAGTTTCTGTTTTAATGCTATGTACTAATGATCTTAAAAAATTGGACTAAAGAAAAAGAATGCAATTTCAGTATAATTTTAAATGAAGTGCACTAAAAGTATAACTTTTTTAAATTTATAAATAATGCTTCTCTGCATTTTTTTCATCTACACTTTTCTGAGCCCATAGTTATTATTAGAGTATACTAACTTAATCACATTTTGGTAATCTACGTTTGTACCCCATCAAGTCTGTTTAATTCTAAATAAAGCACATTCATTAGCAAATTATGATTAGAAATTGCTACAGGAGAATGAAAATACGAGTAATTTTAGATAAAGTATAAAACATCCTCTCTAAACTAGGACAAAAATGGCTCTTTATCCTACATACTGGCCATATATGCCCTAAAGTGTTGCGGTTATCCTGCTGGAATAAATGTTTTATTCATGTGCTATTATCTTTTATAAATCACCACTCATAAACCTAGACCATTATCACTGCAATTCATATAAGGATCTCTCATCTGTTACCTTTTCCTCTTCCAAACGGTTGATGACTTCTTCTGGAACTCTGCGCTCACGAAGAAATTCGGACACAGTGGTCACTCCGCGCGTTTCTGTGAAGATGTAACACAATAGTGGATATCTAACAGTGGCAACAGGTTGACTGTCAATCTTGCACAGACGTGCACCACTTATTTGTTGTTTATCACACCACCCCAACATATTATCTATATAGAAGGATAACAAACAGTTGTCTTTGTATCAGAACATTATCTAACAATATTTAAACAGTTGGTGCCAAAGCTTAACAGACCGTGCTCGGAGCACCATGTCATTAGCGTTAACTAAAAGACTGGCTAACTGAGCTGTCTGCCAGAAAATTCAGATGTGACTTGTAACTCCCATGCATTAGTTACTACAGAAGCATAATGCCACCTACTTGATGCAGCCATGTGGAAGGTTCTTCCTCACAAACGATGATAAGTCCGAGGCGGATAATGTCAATTCTGCACCCGAGAGAAGTCAACCTCATCAAGGAAGAGAGAGCGCATGTAGCGACCGCAGACTTTGGGAAACGTCTAGAAGCGCATCTCGTTAATTTGCTACTTCAATCTCAGAGGACTTCAGGCATCATTTGTCAGAAATATCTGCTTTTAAAATATCAGCAAATTTCAGAGTTTTTTTCTAATAAATTGCAGAGTTTTGTTCTTGCAAATTTCTGAATTAACAATGTCGGAAAATATCCTACTTTAAATGTTAAAAATATCTGCCTTTAATCATGAAAATATTTGATTTATTTCCCCACAAATGTGCGACCTATGAACGACCGAAATTTTCCGAGTTTTCCCTTGAAAATTTGTGAAATTAATCTCAAAACTTCTGAGTTTTTAGGAAGAGATTTGTGACTTTTCAGAATTAGAAAATTTCCGATTTTTTTCTGGAAAATATGTGAAATTAATCTCCAAATTTCTGAGTTTTTAGGCGGAAATTTACTTTTTTTTTTTTTTTTTTTGGTCTAAAATGGCCCTAATACGCCGTCGTAGTGTCCTGTCTGGTTGTGCAGAATTAAGAATTATTGTCTTAATGCAAAAAAGAGCCCAACAGATTTTACTTTCACAAGTGGAGCCTTACTGCATTCGCTATAGTTGCTCCACTTGATTTATATATGCAAGAAGCTTTATTATGATTTATGCTGGGACTATTTCATGTTCACAGAAACGAGAAGGTAGAAGAGAAAAAAAGGAGAGTTACTGAAATATGTAAACCTTTTAATTGCATTATAATTTATTAAATGAGTCCGTCATCTGGTGGTGTTCAAATTCAGGTTAAGGGAACTTTATTCTCCGCCACTGGGCAAAAAGGACCTCCAAGATAGAGAACTAAGGTCAGAACCAACGCTGAACAAAAACGAACACAAAGGTCCGTCTCACATTTACCAATAAAAAAGACTAAATATTCTGTGGACCGATGAGACAAAAGAGAATAAAAAGCCTTCAGTTTGAGCCATGAGCTCAACTCACTGGGGTTATGCAGCAGGACAATGGTCCAAAAGGACATAGAAAGGCTCGGATGTTGAAGTGGCCTAGTCAAAGTCAAGACTTAAAACTAACAGTGGTAATGTTAATAAATCTGTATATAAGACTGGGCCGAATTTTCTCCACAGTGATGTCCAGGAATGAAAACGCGGTGGTCGAGCGATCAGGTTTAGGGACAGCATTTAAAAAAAAGAAAATTTGTATTTATTTAAGCTATCTTTGTCTGACATTAAAAACTATTTTAAGGATCTGAAACATTTAAGTGTGAAAAAAAAAGCAAAAGCAGAGGAAGTCTATAAATTACACTCGGTCAGCTGTTTTAGTTTTTGGGTTTTTCTGGACCGGTTCTTTACGCTGAATCCTTCCTGCTGTGTTTAGTGTTTTCTGTTTATGCTGGAAGCTCGACTGAAGAATCGGGGAAACATTTAGAGGTCGAAGCATTTTCAGGCGTTGGCGGAGAGTTTGATGTGACTTTAATCTTTCTCTGAAGACGACTCCTGGGAAAATTACTGAGTAACGACTCTAAGCAGAAATGTTTTATGGCTGAATGAGAAATTTACGCAAACCTAATAATCTGCGTTTATCGCACGCTGTTGTGAAACCGTGTTCTCTAACCTGTAAATCTGGGCTGCCAAGGTGATCCCTGCAGCCACGCGGTCCTGGGTTTGAATCCGGGTCAGAGGTTCTGTGGCTTCCACAGTCATAACACTGATGATCGGTCAGTGTGAGCGCAGGCGCCTCCTGAAATGTTTCATAGGGGCCTCTTAAAGTCTTGGGGTGGCACTGAAACTAAAACTCTTAATTTCAGGATTTCAGTTGTTGTAGTAAATCTGCCTGTAGAAAACTATCAGAGATCCTTTGGTTTATTGTTTGATTTTTAATGTTACTAATGATCTAATGTGCATAGACCAATAACGGTACAGTTAACATTGTGCACCTGTATAGTCCTCCTCACCTAAAGGTCAACTAGGGAAATTACAAACTGCCCAGAACAGAGCTGCCAGGTTGGTTTACATTGTTCCATAAGTACAAACACCATCAGTACGTCACCTTTCCTGGTTAATGGTAGAGTACAGACTGGTTTGCAATACAACAAAACTTTTTTAGAAACACTGTCTACTCTTTTCAACCTGTTTTCTGATATAATCAAATTGTCAGACGGGATCAGGTTTATTCTTATGTGACAAGGTCAGCTAACGGTGGTCAGATGATGTTACCATGTCCAAAATCAAACGCCTTAAAGAGAATAGTTATTTATTATGCCATCAGCTATTGGAATCATTTTCCACTGAATAGTAAAGTATCTTTTAAATATTACATGTTTACTGTGTGAAAGTGATGATATCTGTAATCAGAATCAGTCTGATTCTAGATTAAGTCTACAATATTTAATTAAGTGATTCTTGTTTTGTCTTGTGGACCCCAGGAAGACCAACTGGTCCCACTTAGGGTGACAGCTAATGGGGATCTTTTTTAACAATACACAATAAACATTTTGAGCTGAACAACAATTCCTTTTTATTGTGTAATTATATTAGGAATAAGGTGTACATTTATTAATTTAGTGAAAAACAAAACAATTACCAGGGGAAAGGTAGATACTGGTAGATAGAAATAAAAGCATGATAGAAGGTCAAGAAGAGCGGCTGCCTTGCTGCTAAACTGATGCTACATTAATTTCCACGGTCCAGCTGTGGGTTCTGGGTCGGCCCCCCCGGTGAGACGGGCCTGGAAGTCCTCCAGAGGGAAGCAGCCAGCAGACTCTGGTCCAAGTTTCCCCAGAGGACAGAACCCCTCGGTCCGTCTCTGAATGTAAAACCTGTGGAGGAGAGAACTTCAGACAACGATGGCCGCAGTTTGGGGTCCGATTGGACCTTAAACAGCAGACGGTCCTGAAGGAGTCCACCATGAACCAAAGGGAGCCTGTTAAAGTCAGGACAGATAATCCTACAGCTTTACAGCTTAAAAGGAGAGTTTGTGTTTAGAGATAAAAAAAAAAAAAATCTGCATTTCTAGGTTGAATTTCTGGTTTTAACATCCATGAGAATGACTAGATTTTTCTTTTAGGAATGATCAGAAAACAGCAAAACTAAAAAAGCTACGGTACAGAGGATGAAATATATTAGATCAGTTTCTTAAACATAACGTGTTTATTACACCAGCTTTGATATTTATGAACTCAGAGCAAACGGTGGCTGAAAAACGAGGAAACCAGGCTAGTTTAGAGACGGCTCCAGCAGTTGTCAAGGCAAGGCAAATTTATTTATATAGCATAATTCAGTACAAAGACAATGCAAAGTGCTTTACATGATTAAAATATAGCAAAATAGAACAGAATAAAAGCAAGTAGGAATAAAATGTAGATAGAAAATAGAACAATAAAAAAAACACTAGTGGTGTTTCAGTTAACTAGAACAGTTGAAGGCAATCCTAAACAAATGTGTTTTTAATATTGATTTAAAGGAACTCAGGTTTTCCGCACCTTTACAGTCAGATTATCTTTAACCCGTCAGTGGACTAAAATAATCCAGAAATCCAAACGTGGAACAGAAAGTCGTCATGAGAGCCTTCCAGTGTTGTGAATATTTGTTTTACAGCTATTTTTATACTTTTAATTCACTTAAAGACAGATTATGGGAGGACTTTAGATAGTTTAAGCTTCTTTAATATTTTAATTATGAACCCTGAATGAATGTTTGAAATTAGATTTATTGTAAATTTGCTTTCATTGCAAATGATTTCATTTAAAACCCAAGAACAAAGTTTTTTTCCACTACTTCATTTAAGAATGTTGAACAGAAACAAGTTGCGTAACCTGGAGGACAAGAACCAGTTTTCCTCCTAGAGCAGCTCCTGTTTTTAGTTTTCCATTCCTGTTGGATACCTGAGATTTATTCTAGTATTTCTCCAGCTGTCAGCTTCTTTTTCCACAACAGATAAACATAAACATGTTTGTAGTTTTCAAGGTTAAAAAAATATAGAAACAAGCAATTCAAAACATAATTTAAGTGCAGCTTGGGCCACTTTATACTGTTTTTAGATCCAGACAAACACTGAATTCAAACTCAACCCTTTTATTTAACCAACTTTTTACCAAAACTGCAAGTTTTTAAATACATTATATTGCTGCTTTTCCATCCCTGTTAAAGTACCTGAGATTTATTCTAGTATTTCTCCAGTTTCTGTTTCCACTACAAACATGGTAGGAAAATAAAATAGAAAGGATACCAATAAAACAGAAATATTGATTAATAGATAATCATCAACCAATTCAAAACATAATTTAAGTGCAGCCTGGGCCATTTTATGCGTTTTTTTTAGCTCCAGAACACAATTAATTCAAACTCGACCCTTATTTAAACCTACTTTTTACCAAAACTGCAAGTTTTTACATATATTGTTAGGTTTTCCATCCCCATTAGGTACCTGAGATTTATTCTAGTATTTCTCCAGCTTCCGTTGTCACTACATATGAAAACTACAAACATGGAATTTATGTACAAACCCACAGAAAAAAAAAAAAAAAAAAGACAAACACAGACTTTATACAATTAGGTATTTATTTGCATCAAAATGGTCCATTAAAACAATACTTGGGCTTCCTTCTACACACAAAAGGTTCTCATCTTGCATTGATAAGTCATTTTTTCGGCCCTTCTAACGGTAATTAAAGTGCAAAATGCTGCTCATCTATTCCCAAACAAACATGTCAGTGAATCCATGATACATTTCCCTTGAACCTGAGGTGAACACCGTAGACAACATTCCTCTGAAAGGCACACACACACGTGCCAACAAACGTCTCCGCTCTGAAAATAAAAGCTCCACCGCGCCGCTAGTTAGTGTCTGACGGACGTTAAAGGCGATCGTCCGCACCGCCAAGTAGAAAAAGCACTATCGGTTCGTTCTCTTTTTTTTTTTTTCCTACTTAAAGAGAACAATAAATACAGTAGCGGTGAAAATAAATAGTCACATTCATTCATTCAGGACGGGGTGGAGAAGTTAAGACAGTTTGTGCAAAAAAAAAATCTTCTCGTTTCTCTCCAGAGGCAGAACTACGGAGCGCGTTAATGCTACACCTACAACAGCTTCACGTTTCACAGAAAACACAAACATTTGGTCCTTTTCAGCATTCAGTCGCCTTTCTCCTCTCAGTCTCTTCGTATAAATAGCAGCGATCGTCGTCGTCTCGCCGCCCTGAGCTCACAGAGTCCATAACTTCCTGCTCAGCCGTACGCCAGCTGACATTCACAGAATGAGACGGCCGCACGAACCACCCGAGGATTCCTAACGCGGGCCCTAGAGTTTGGAACAAGCAGAAGTACGAGGCGGTGGGGTGGTGGGGTTGTTATCGGGGCGTTTTAGCGCGATGTAACCCCCAGCTGGGACTTCAGGTGCTCGTACACCACGTAGCTGATGCTGACGGCCGGGATGACCTTCAGGAAGTTGGGGGCCAGGCCCCTGTAGAGCCCCGCGGGGCCCTCGTTCTGCAGGATCTGCCTGAAGACGCCGCTCATAGACGTCTGGTGCTGGTTCCCCTCCGTCACAGCTGCCAAAAAAAAACCAAGAACAATTAGCCTCAAGCTGCTAAACGTCGCTCAAAAAGGATAAAAATGGACCCGGCAGAACAATAACAGCTCCCAGGAGGCGGGACGATTTTGGAAAATAATCTAATTGCGATTTTTTTTCTTAATATTGTGATTTTTTCCCCAGTTTAATTTATCATGTCTTTTTAAACATATACAAACAACAAATCAATTTGTTTCTGTTCCTCGCTGTGCAGATTAGTTGCTAAAAGACCCACAGCATCTAAACTCAGAGCAGAAATGATTGCGTTCTGCCTACGATATATTTCAACCAAAATTGCAATTGTGACTTTTCTCTGCATTAACCACAAGCAACAAAAATGGCCTCTAAATAAAGATGTTTGTAAACAAGACTATTTAAAACAAGAACTTTTAATGTTTCTATTAATCAGAATATTATTCAAGAGAACAGCTTTTAGTTGATTTGGACGTCAATCCTTGTTGAACATAAAGTGCAACCAACAAGCAAGTCTATGTATTAAACTGATTGACCTGTACTTAATGCTATGTATGATTATATAAACTCTAAAATAAGTAATAAAATTAGATTATCTCACTGCTGCAACTGTCTTCCCTTCCATGTGGAGGCAAACCCACTTTAAACATTTTACCAACACCTAATGGACGTGTCTAATTCCCTAATTGTTACATAGCCAAAAATTGTAGACTCTGATTTGGAAATTGCGTTTTTTTTTTTAAAATCATGATTATATTGAAAAAGCGATTAATTGTCCAGCCCTACCTTGAGCCTGCATGCGGGTCCGGACCAGAGCCAGAGGGTAGCTGGCGAGCTGACCGCAGGTGCTGGACACGGTGCCGCAGGCCAGCAGGACGACCACGCCGGGGTCCGTGGCGTTGGCGCCGTACTGCTGCAGGTAGCTGTTCTTCAGCGTCTGCAACCCAGAGGCGGGAGGATTAACACCCGGATTAACACATAAAACCCACCGGAACCAGAACCAGACGGACGGACGGACTCACCTCGTACACGGCCAGGTCGATGCCGGCGTAGGGGATGATGCCCAGCATGTTGGGGACGTAGCCCTTATAAAACGCGCCCAGGCCTTCCCGCCTGAAGATCTGCTTGGCGCAGTCCGAGATCCCGGCGTACTGACCCGTTCTCCTCAGGGCGAGACGGGTCTTCAGAACCTGAGAACAGAGACGGGTCATTAAAGGCGGCGCTCCAAAGCTGCGGCGTGCAGCAGCGTTAAATAAATAAATCGATGCTCACCTCCATGGGGTAGATGGTGCTCTGGGCGATCACGCCGGCCAGAGAGCCGGCCACGAATCTCTCCACGATGCTCAGCGTCTCCTTATCGCTGCCGATCAGACGCTTGATCTGCAGAGAGAGAGAAAAAAAAAACACGTCAGTGAACGAGGAACAAACCGGAGATGCCGGTTCAGACGCCACGGACGGAGCCGCTGCCGGTACCTGCTCATAGGCCATGAACTTCAGGGCCGACTCGGGGGCGATCTTGATGACGTTGACTCCGTTGCCTCGCCACAGCGACCGCGTGCCGCCCTCCTTGATCATCTGCGTGAGTCCCGTCATGAGGCACATGTTGTTGGTTCGGGACCCATAAACCTGAGAGGAGGTGGGGAGGAGAGAAACATCCAGCAGGTAAATAACTTTAATTTAAACCGAGAACATATCAACAGGCCGTAAAACACGGTGGGGAACTGGTTTCTAATCAATGAAAAGGTCAAAGTCAGCTTTCTCTGACGTAAGCGGAGCTGCTGACGCGTCACGCTGGGCACAGGCCGTCCCTAATCTGCCCCATGGCAGGAAAACTTTGGAGCCAAGGGCGCGCCGCCCGCTGCTGAGCCCTGATTGGCTGACGGCGGACAGAGAATCAGAGCGTGGACTCTGCTCATCCAGCTCTTACACACCGACGGTTAAACTTTAACTCCTTTACGGTTTCCAGATAACCAACGGTTGAGCAACGGCTCTCTGGGTCGGTTCCTCTCACCTGCATCATGACTTTGAGGCGGTCCAGCGGGGCGGTGCAGGTTCTGGAGACGGCGCCGGCTCCTCCGCCTGCGACCAGATGCCTCCACCACATCCCCGTCTGCTTCTCCTCCGTGGTGAACTCGTCTGGTACCATCAGGTTCTCCCCCACGTCAAATATCTGCCAAGAGAAAAACAAGATTCATTCAAATTAATTTTAGAGAAACATCAAAAAAATCAGCCAAAATAATAAAAAAAAAAGACTCACTGAAGATTCACTGAATGACTCAAATCAGGGGTGAATCACATCTCCCGCTATAAATCATGACATCTAGGGCTGAACAATTAATCACATTTTCAATATAATCGCGATTTTAAAAAAAACCCAATTTCCAAATCGCAGAGTCTGCAATTTTTGGCTATGTAACAATCAGGGAATTAGACGCGTCCATTAGGTGTTGGTAAAATGTTTAAAGTGGGTTTGCCTCCACATGGAAGGGAAGACAGTTGCAACAGTGAGATAATCTAATTTTATTACTTGTTTTAGAGTTTATGTAATCATATATAGCATTAAATACTGGTCAATCAGTTTAATACATAGACTTGCTTGTTGGTTGCACTTTATGTTCAACAAGGATTGATGTCCAAATCAATTAAAAGCTGTTCTCTTAAATAATATTCTGATTACCGGTAATAGAAATATTAAAAGTTCTTGTTTTGAATAGTCCTTGTTTACAAACATCTTTATTTAGAGGCCATTTTTGTTGCTTGTGGTTAATGCAGAGAAAAGTCAAAATTGCAATTTTGGTTGAAATATATCGTAGGCAGAACGCAATAATTTCTGCTCTGAGTTTAGATGCTGTGGGTCTTTTAGCAACTAATCTGCACAGCGAGGAAACAAATTGATTTATTGTTTGTATATGTTTAAAAAGACATGATAAATTAAACTGGGAAAAAATTGCATTAAATCGCAATATTAAGAAAAAGAAATCGCAATTAGATTATTTTCCAAAATCGTTCAGCCCTAATGACATTTGTTAGCAAATGTCGACCAACCTGACTTTAAGAGGCTTAAATCTTAGCGATGTGGTAAAATTGGAGCTTTTTCAGAATATTTTTGTTTCGGGTAGCTAAGGGCGGCCATCTTTGCTGCCGTGACCTCCGAGGCTCCTTGGAGACACGGGATCCGGTGAGCGGGGAAAACCTGAGTCAGCATCCAGGCAGACGAGTCGAGCCAAGAGGCCACGACACAGATCAGGATTTAAAATGATTGACGGGATTATTACGAGGGCTTTGACGCAGATTTTTAATTCAGGTTCCTCGAACGGGAGCGCTTAGATGTGCAGGACGGCTTTCTTTAAGACGATCAAGGTCAGGAACCGTCTGCTTCCGGTTCTTAAAATCGACTCTGATCCTTTTAGCCGGAACCTGAACTGTAAGCAGAGCGTTCTGTGGACAGTAATCACAGGAGGAAGGGAGGAAAAAAGGCAATAATGAGGCGAGAATTTTACTCTGTTGCCTATGAACCCGTGACCGCTGTCAGGATTTACTGTCCACATACTTCACAGAGGGCTCGCCAGTAACTCACAATGTTCTTGGCCCTCCTGTTAAGGGTCGCCTGGCTCTATTCTCGGCTCCGGCGCGTCTTCACACGCCTAAAATAACCCCCAGCAGGAGCAGAGCAGCAGGTCTGCGCCGGTTCTGACTGCTGCCCTCATTTACATAACAGCTCAGCAGGTTGGAAGATCTTCCCAACATAATCCCCACGTTTCTTCCCATGGGCCTAACGGGGCTTAATGGTGACGCATTACCTGTGCAGACTATGATCTTTTTGCTCATCAGCGCCCTGCATGTCGCAGAAATCACCCTGATTGATTAGCTTAGCCTGAACGATAATGTACGAACGTAATGTGGCTAAAAACGAGTCACCTGAAAACTTATCCAACATGGGAAGAAGCAGCTCTTTTTAGGAATTAATTAGTTAAATTAACACTTGAACTGCTTTGCGTTGTTAAAAGTTACAGGCAGAATGATGAACTAACCGTGGAGTGTTTCCAGTAGAGGATGATCTCAGGAATGTTCTCGGTCTTCTCCACCGTGGCGTGTTTACTCCAGTCTTTACTGCCGATCGTTATCATGCCGTTCTTATCCATACTTTAAAAAAAAGAGACAAATATTAGAGTCTATAGACGAGGAAAAAGAGCATCTAGAGCAGGGGTGTCAAACATACGGCCCGCGGGGCGGATCCGGCCAATTTAGTCCGGCCCTGTGGCTAAATGCATTAACAATATAAAAAAAATAAAAAAATTCTTCCAGTGTCCTGTCTGGCAATAAGATGCCACAAAGAGCTCATCAGATTTGACTTTCACAAGTGGACAAGATAAAAGGAAGAGAATGATAAAACAATTATTGAAAAAAACATTGAAAATATGCGGTCCTATATTGTCCACGAGGGGCGCTGTGTTTTAATTAGCAGATTAAGCTTCAGGTGTGGAAAAATTCAAATCATTTCTTAATTTTTATCTGTCTGATGTATTTTGTCATGCAGGACAGTGTTTTTAAGTTCCAAAAAATGTGAATAAATGTTTTTCAACATTGTATAATCACTGTGATCAGTTCTTATGCATAATGCACAAGTAAATGTTTAACTGAGTAAAAGTATTGTTGAAATTGCACATACTTTGCTTAAAAACGCTGAGGTTATTCATAATATATTGTGTAAAAGTGAAATTAACTTAATATAAAAATCAACAACAAGTCCACATTTATTAGTTCTATTTAATCTTGCAATGAGTTTACTCGTGTGGCCCTCTTGAGATCAGATTAAGCTGAATGCGGCTCCTAAACCAAAATGAGTTTGACACCCCTGATCTAGAGGGAGGAAAAGTTGTTTTTTTATTATTACCTCTTAAGGACGGTCTCTGCATGCTGCAGGGAAATATGGACGCCCAGGTCACGGAGAGACTGCATCAGCTCTTTGGGGTCGATGCGGCCTAAAAACAGAAAGGAGGCGATAAGAAGTTGCTCAGTCAGAGCGAAACAAAAAGGCCAAAGCATGTGGAAGAGCGGCTGCACACCTGCATTCCTCCTGTCCAGACTCTTCACCACCAGCTTCATGTCTTTCTCGTGGTCCTGCAGGTAGTGGACGAACTCCTCAAAGTCCAGCTGCCCGCCCGCCTCCTTCTCTTCCCTCTGTAGACTTTTCTGCAACCACAGGTTAGGAGGTCAGGTTAGGAAACATCTTTTAAAAATCCAACTTTAACTTCACAAAACAGAGGCAACGCGCCATCTTGCAGGAACATCCAGAGCCGAACCGTTCGGTGAAACTAGAACCGGCGGATCGAAATGTACAGCATGTCGGACCGCTAATAAGTCGTGAAACTGGAGATTTCAGGGAGTCCCTGCGTCGACATGCAGCTCTCCTTCGCCGCCATCTATCTTTAACGGGTCTGGATCGACCTGCCAACCTGTTTTAATCGCGTCTGGCCTTGGGCCTGCTGAGCTATAACGGGGACGGCTAAGCTGGCTGTACTCCAGGCTGCTGGATGGGGCAGATATGTGACCCGCAGACCAAAGAGCGCAGGCATATGACTGTAACCATACCCTGCAGGGACATTTCGACCGGGCCCTGCAGCTCCTGCAAAAAAGCACGAGAGGCATAAATCTGAATCAGGACACGCCGCGGCATTGATTTCAGGACTTTATACAATATCGCTTATGTTCTGCAGGCCATTAATCTCGTTATCTTCAGATAGAAACTCAATAATGTGAGTCAGGACCATAAAAAAAAAGGAGCATTTCAAATTAATCATCTTCAACCCCATCTGTAGAAAGTATTGTTTCACTTTATACCTTCGCCAAAAAGATTTAATTTAACTGTACAAATGCATGTGTGGGACAGTAAAGCATTTGTAGCAAAGCAATAAAGTTTGTTTTTCGACTATCCAAGCAAACGAAACGCCTTAATTTTAAGTGTAGATGCACCAAAAAAAGGTCAGATTTTAATATTAAAAGCTTTGTGAAATAGTCCAGTTAATCAAGTAGTTTATGATTTCTTTACCTCGTCATTATTATAAACAAAAGACAATGATAAGTCATTTTCTAGATATTATCAGAGTAGGTGTGTGTAGAAAATAGCAGATAGGTGAGTAATACGGCCAGAAGCTGCGTGAAAAATTTTAAGTATGAGAAACATTTGTACAACAATAGCTGTAATAATAATAATAATAATAATAATAATAATAATAATAATAATAATAATAATAATAATAATAATAATAATAAAAAATTCCAGTGACTTTTGGGGGCATTTTAGCCTGAGAGGGAGGAACTGGCCTGACCCCGATAACCCGCTGCAGAAAATCCTCTTTTCCGCGAGGAATTTCCCGGTTAAACGAACAAATGTGACGTTTTTAATGGGTCGTTATCAAAAGGAAACCACATTTAGTTGAAAAGTAGCGAAAAGTAGTCACAATTTTACTTAAAAACCCCGATTCAGACCGTTTCATTACTTGTATTGGAATAGTTTTGTATGAGCTTTGACGCTGTGAATTTTCTAGAAACCGGGTCTTTTCCGCTTTGCGGCCTGCACTTCCGCCCGCCCAAATAAGGGCTTTGAAAAATGAATGTAAATCTAAAATCAGAATATATATGAAGTATACTCAGTTCTAAAGCGGGTTTCTTGTGTTTTTTAGTTAAAGTCAGAGAAACAAGTGTATAACTGCGTCGTACCTTTCTCCATTTTTGGTAGGTGGACAACTCCTCGGAGGGCAGGAACACGCTGAGTTTGTTGAACAGCGACTTGAGCTCCGACGGTAGTCCGTTAGATTCGAAGTATTCCACTTCCACCGGGTCCGAGTTTGACACGGGGACGTAAAGGCACAGGCCCAGCATGCTTTGCTTCGATTAATTTAAAATAAACTATAATAAATAGATAAATAGCAATCCGCGGCTTCTTCCTGCGCGGTCTGATACCAAATGCCGGTCACACGCTACACCGGCTTCTAAAGAATGTCACGAGGCTCCGCCCATTCCAGGAATAGCTGCACGTAATTGGCTAACCCCACCCCCTGGGAGACGTCACGTTACTACTAGCCAATCGTTGAAGCCCTCCATTGATAGAAGGGGGGCTGAGTCAGATGACGGCGGAAGGGGACCCCTATCTTGCGTAAGAACAGCGGAATCTGTTGACCAATCCTGTCATAGCTTATGGCTGTCACGTGAAAAATTGACCAATCAATAATTTTTATATGCCGGTTTAAAATGTGATTTAAAGAAGCTGCTTTGCACTACAAGTCAAAAAAGAAATGAGATAAAAATAAGACAGATTTAGGCCTAATAGTAAGTCTAAAATTAAATAAGGGGGAAATTATTGTTTTTGCATCAAGACAATTCTAAAAATATCTATATGATCTACAGATAAGATTATTACAAATGAAATGTTAGTTATTTAAATATGCTTTTCTAAATAGCTTTTAAAAAATCCAAACTACCAATGAATAGGTTATTTTTACTATTCAAATTAATAACATAAAGTTGGCTTTATCTGAATTATTTATGCATTTGAACAATTATGTATTTGAAGTTGTTTTTCAGTTTCTTACTAACAGTAGAACACTTAAAAGATGACACACATCCAAAATCTAAGAAGAAGCCCAAAACAGTACAACCACATTACTGCTGAGCTAATTACTTACTGAACTCCCCAGTGTTAAATTAAAACTCCAAAGTTTGAATTCTTTTCTATTTGTACTTTTTAATTTTTATTATTATAGTTACCCAAGTGAAAAGTTCCATCATTCTTTATCTACCAAAACAATATTTTACAACACAAAAACAACTAGGACTGTACAATGTTGCCAAAAAAACATAATTGTGATTGAGATTTAATTTTGACTTTTCTCTGCATTAACCATAAGCAACAAAAATGGCCTATAGATAAAGATGTTTGTAAACAAGGACTGTTTAAAACAAGAAATTTAACCGTTTTTTTTTTTTTTACTAATCTGAATATTATTATTCAAGAGAATAGCTTGCTGAGTTAAACATCAATCCAACTGAACATAAAGTGAAACCAACAAACAAGTTTATGTATTAAACAGTTTGACCAGAACTCTATGCTGTGGTGAGACTCCTGAAATTTTCTGGTAAAAAGTAAAAGTGAAAGTGAAATAAACTCTAAAATAAATAATAAAGTTAGATTATCTCACTGCTGCAACTCTCTTCCCTTCTACGTGGAGGAAAACCCAGATTCCGTCTGTACAGTCTTTTAAATCCCTCCTAAAAACTCACTTTTTCACTTTGGCTTTTAATTTCAGTTAAGTTTGAGACTATCGGAGCAATTAGGTTGAGATGTTATATCATGTAGCTTTCTTTTATTGGATTTATATTTTAATTGTTTGTGTTGGTGTTGATTATCTGACAGCATTTATTTTCATTTGTTTGCATTGCACTAGTCTGTAGTGATTCATACGCGAAGCACTTTGGTCAACTTTGTTTTGTGTTAAATGTGCTGTATAAGTAAAATTGACATTTGATACTTATTGGATGATTATCCAGAGCTCTGATTACCCCGTATGTTCCTAACAGAGCACTTCGCTCTCAGACTGCAGGTCTGCTGGTGGTTCCTAGAGTCTCTAAAAGTAGAATGGGAGGCAGATCCTTTAGCTATCAGGCTCCTCTCCTGTGGAACCAACTCCCAGTTTTGGTCCATGAGGCAGACACCCCGTCTACTTTTAAGACTAGGCTTAAAACTTTTCTTTTTGACAAAACTTCTAGTTAGAGTGTCTCATGTTACCCTGATCTACCTCTATAACTATGCTGCTATAGGCTTAACTGATCTGGGCTAATTGACTGGTGACTGAGGAGACTGAGCTGATTGGATAGTGGCTGATTCAAGAAAAGTCTGGAAAAGTCCAAAAAAAAAGAAAAATAAAAAAAAAAATCATGACACTACTGGTCTCTAAAAGTATAATGGGGCCTTTAGCTATCAGGCTCCTCTCCTATGGAACCAACTCCCAGTTTTAATCTTTCAGTAAGACTCCAAGACGAGGCTTTAAACTTTGATTTTTTGACAAAGCTTGTAGTTAGATTGGCTTGGGCTTCTTTGAGGACTGTTCTCCTTACTCTGTGATTTTCACTCTAAAGAGGGGATGTATTTCTGCTTATTGTCTTTAAGTTGGTTTTCTCTCTCTCTCTGTTAAATTTCTATTTAAAACATCCTTCTGGCCCGTTACTGTTTGTTTTTATCTCTTTTCTCTTCGTTAAGCTGATGCAGATGGGTTTTTTTAAGGTTTCCTACAATTATAGCAAGTGACTCTTTATCTACTGTATGTAATACAAGCAGGGTGCTTCCATCCAGGGAACAAACACTAAATAAATGACATTACAGCGAACTCTGGAACCTCTCAGAAATGTGGGTTTGGTTGTTTTCTGTGAGGTGTTGTTGTGTTTGTTGCTGCGGTTCTGTTTGTGTTTGGCCCTGATGCCAGCATGCTCGCCCGATGAAGGTTGTTGCAAGTAAACTGCGTCACGAGAAAAATGGCCGTCTGAAAACAAAGGGGGGGAAAAAAAGAAAAGGTGCAGAAGAAGTGTCAGGAGGTTATCTGAACAAGTCTCTGCATGTGGTTCCAGCTTCAGTGAGGCCTCATGATGACCGCCTTCCTTTACTTTCTGCTTCACTAGTTTACCTTCAGGGAGTTTCTCAGTAAAACTTTCATCTACCCACTATTACCTCGTATTTACACCTTTCCATCAAGTTGCGCCTCACTTCATTTCTGGGAATAACTTGCAGATTAATCACTGTTATTGAAACAGTACAAAAGTCCTGCTCCACCCTCGTTTCTTCATATTATCCCCAAAGCCGCCCGACTTTCTCGTAATCTTTCCAAGATACTACACATTCATGTCAATTTTCTTTACTAAGAAATGTACTCTGAGGATAAAAACACAGCTGGCCATTAAGTTATAGATTACTACTGCAGAATTTAATAAAATAAAACAGTTTTAACAACACTCTTAAGAAAAAGGTAGGTAATTATAATTTGTTTGTATTTGTGTCAGTGACATAGAGACAAATCGAGCCGTCCACCACAGATAAATGCTGTGGTGGACAACATTTGACAAATGTTGACTTGGGTCCTTAATGATTAGAGCGTCATTTCAGTCTCTCTTCATTTCCTGTTTCCAGCTGGTTTTATCCTCACCAAATTTCCCTGAGATGCATGCAGTGCTCACACATGCAACAGAAACCTTTTGCTGCACCTTCTGAAGGACGGATTTGATCAAAAACATATGAATCAAAAGGAAAAAAATAACAACATATGCTCAAAACAACCTCAATTAGTTGCCTTATGCCTTATGTGATGTCATCAGGCATGCAGACTTTGAATGTAGTTCTTTCGAGGGTAGATTTTGTTGTGATTAAATAAGGATTCACAGCAGAAATAAGGAGAAGTGGCAGACAACCTAAAACTTCCTATGTTACAAATAATATCTAATTTAATGTCAATTTAATGAAAAACTATTGCTTGTTTCTTTAAAATGTCTTCCTCAATAGATCTCCAAGCTTTATAAAGGTCTACTACTCTCTAAATTAGTGTTTTGTCCGGATTTTTCATAAAAAAATGTATTAAAATTATTTAAATTTTTAACCCCAGATTTTCAAAAAGGCCCTCAGAGCGCAGGACCCCCAGAAGAACCAACGAAGGGTAACAAACCATATTGAGCTATCCCTGAAACACCCAGGTCCAGGTATGGATATCCCAGAGGCCTCTGGGGTATCGACACCTGGACCTGGGTATGGTTTTAACATTTGGAGCACACTGTGCAAAAATGTCATAATGTTTAGAAGTAAACTTGAAACTATAAAAGTATGCAGGAAACTAAGAAATCATTGACCAAGATCGTTTTTAGAATAACATCAGAAAAGTATTTTTGGAAAGAAAGTCTTAAGAAAAGACGGACGACGCCAGACTTCCTGTTACTGGACACATAAACGAGAGAGAATCATCAGCCGTGGAGCACCGGCAATAAGGATCATTAGAACCAGAAACCATTTTAACCTTTCTTAAACGGGTTAAACCCAAGGACTTTCTAACTGCAAACAGTCTGAATCAGCGGCGGTTTGATGACGGTTTGTCCTACATGGGCAGCTGCCCAGAGCAGCATTAAAACGGGGGAGGCACATAAACACCGGCTAAAAGATGCTAACTCACCTGTCAGGTTACGCTGTCACTCGCTCTAAGGTTTCCTGCGTGTTGATTGGTTGTTGAATTGAACTGATTCTAAAGCTTCTCACCAAGAAGTTTGAATCTTCTGGGTCATATTTCCAAGAGCTCAGCTGAATCCACAGTGAGTGGCGTGACGTGACGGGCAGCTCGTGTTTGCCTGAAGGTTTTACCTTTCATGGTCATGTTAACTGAGGTTGGCTGCAGCGTTAGATCTGACAAGCTCTTCTTTATTCTGTCCCAGCAGCAAAGCAGCTAAACACCAAGGACTTTTCTCTATGTAAAAATATTAAACAAGTTTAAGGAAAGAAAAGCTTCTCAGATTCTTGAGATTTCCCTGAAACCTCAAATAATGTCTTCAAACCTGTTGTGGGGGCGTCACAATTTCTTCTTAATCTGCAATAAAAGCATTATTTCAGAGATTTTCTGTCTTTCAACTTTATTTTGCTTCTTTATAAAGTAAAATGAACTTGTTATAAACTGTTCACATACTGCATTACAAAACTTGATAGTCAGCAGTCAAAGTAAACCAGATTTAAACAGCCAAATCCTTTGATTTTAGCACTATAAAAGTGTTTTTGTGGCTCTTTATTGTAAAAAACAACTGTGGTAGAGTCAACACTGAATGCATATTACTAGA
This sequence comes from Fundulus heteroclitus, assembly GCF_011125445.2. Classification (NCBI taxonomy): domain Eukaryota; kingdom Metazoa; phylum Chordata; class Actinopteri; order Cyprinodontiformes; family Fundulidae; genus Fundulus; species Fundulus heteroclitus. The sequence goes on from NC_046372.1 coordinate 24,186,307, forward strand.
GAACAGAGTATAAGTTAAGCAGGTTGCAGGTTGTAAAGTTCATCAACACTGCAGTTAAATCCCTGCATGAAGACAAACATCTGTCTTTCTGCGTCAAACCTCAGAGGGCAGAATGGGGACAGCGGCTGGACTGTGTGCGACAAACAGGATTCAGGAGCACTTTAACCTGCAGGATCAGACAAACAAACCGCATCTAACAGGAGTAAAACAGGCCAGAGGTGAGGCGGAGAGGCGTCATCGCTCACAGCGGGACCTCAGTGTGCCACACTTCCTGGGAAAAACACTTTTATGGATGCCTAGTGGTTGCTGTTTGGATAGACGCTCATCAGGAAACGTTCACCCGGTTATCTCACAATCTGGGTCATAATGAAATCTAGAAATCAGCACCGAAATGTGACAAGGATCTGACCCTAACCCTGGTCTGCCATTAGGTTTAATGGCACTTTTTATAAAAGTGTAGTCTGAAAACACGAATGAGTCACTTTTCTATGAGTAATCGTATTCAGATTTAATTTAGAAATACGTAAATCTTTCAAATAATCCATAACTGTAATTTTAAATGTTGATCGTTGTTGTTCTGGAAACTGGACCTATCTCTATGATTCAACTGAATGATTACAGCATTGTAAAAAAAAAAAGTGTTAATCCCCTTAAACATTTCTTCTGTTGTTGATTTTTTTTTGGCACACTTACATGTTTCTGATAATGTTTTACTATCAGACAAAGATTCCTGAGTTTACCTTAGTAAACAAGAGCCAGTAAAATGATGATTTCAAACCCAATAAGTATTTTTTACACCTTTGATCACAACAACTACAGTCAAGCTTTTGTGATAACTGGCAATGAGAACTTTGAACCGATCCGTTAAGCAGAATTGCTTTGCTGAAGGTTGCGCCACCGACCTTATTTAAGTCCGGACTTTGACTGGGACACTAAATAGCTTTGCTACAATGAAAGAACTTGAAGACCAGATGTGACGGAAATCTTTTTCACACAAACCCCAAATGTATTCCACTGTATCATTCAAAAATAATAATAAGAGTGTTGTTCTTTTATAAGTCTTAAAATAAGCAAAAACTCATGAATACTGGAATTGTTAAGTATTTTTCTATATACAGGTAGTTTCACTGAGACACGAGAGACCTGTTGGCACATATTTAAAAACTCATACAGAACAACAATAGAAGAGTAATACAGTGTCACACAATGTTAAAAATAACAAATAAAAGTAACAATTATTTAGGAGCTTTCTGACATTGTTGAAAGATTCTTTAAACGAGTAATAAAACCACCAACAGACGTTAGATCTGGTAGATTCAGTTCCTGCTGAGGATGATTCCAGGTTGAAGGAGCAACGCAACAAAACTTTTGTTATCTAATTAATGTGCAATAATCTAATTAATACACTGGGCCACAACCCGTGCAATAATCCTGATGTAGTGACTTCTGCTGCTATCAACACCTGAACATATGTCAGTACACATGTATGTATGTATGTATGTATGTATGTACAAATGTATACACGAATGTATATGCACATATATACGTGTAGGTACGTATGTATGTATGTAGGCGTATAGGTAAATATATATATATATATATATATATATATATATATATATATATATATATATATATATATATATATATATATAATAAAAGTATGTATATATGTTTATATGCATATAGATCACTATGTATGTAAATAAGACATCATATGCCCATTCCTATTTCTTTTTGTATTTTTTTGTATCCTTTTTGATCCATTGTATATATGAAGATTCACTGTATATAACTGAATGCACCTTTCCTACTCTGCACCTCTGCACATCTTGTATGAACCGGTGTAGCAAGTGAATTTCTCCATTGTGAGATCAATAAAGCCCATCTTATCTCTTATCTTATCTTATAAAGCACTTTAAAAACAACACCGCTGACCAACGTGCTGTACACCAATAAACACAAATAAAATACAGAAATATAAAACTAATAGAAATAGATAAAAAAGAACTTCTCAAACTGAGTTAAAAGCCATGGAGAAATAATGAGCACACCCTCTCATGATTGCCAACTGCACAGTAGAGACTGGAAGACAGGAAGTTTGGTGCGTCTCTGGTGACCTCTTCTGGCTGAAGAACGCCACTGCAGTCACGAAACCGGCCCACTGCACTTTCTGAGGAAAACTTAAACAAGCATCCGTGCAGCATTTAACATAAAAATCATCTTCTTCTGACTATCCGTAAATACACTTTAGAAAACACGTTTTGACTAGTAAAAACTACATTTTGACTATCCTGAATGATACTTTGAGATGTCTGCATTTTGTATTCTGACGAGTAAGAAGAACGATTCAAGATATCTTCAATCACAATCATAATGCCCTTGGGCTGCACAGTGGCGCAGTGGGTAGTATCGAGCTCGGCATGTTACTTCTTCTTATCTCATTCACTGAAGGCCCGACTCACCCGGTTCGGAGATTTGGTAACAAAGGAAGAGACTAATTATCAGAGACAAACATTTAAAATATGCATATTTATTACCATTGGAACTCCAAGGGAGACAAAAACACCTACATTACCCGACATGTCACGGCATCGTCCTGTAAGCCCTTTGTCTGCAGAGCCCCTCCTGATGAGTTTGGGGGGCCAGACATTGAGGCTCCAGGTTCTATCTGCTCCGAAACATAAAGGAGACTGTTCTCCCATGGGTCTTCATGAAGTAAGGCTGATTCATCACCCACATGTCCTTTCAGGGGTCAACCCAGATCAAATGAAGAACCATAAACCAGCTTTCACCCCGTATCTGTTCCCCATAAAACTCTGCTTCTCTGTGCATGGCGTCTCAGCAGAGCTTAAAAGAATGTAATTGCAACGATCTTCCCCCTCGGTAGACTCCCCGACAAGGTAACTCTTTATGGATTAAAAATACAGGTGTAACACAAAAAAAGATTATATATTTCCATAACAGTAGGGCTGAAGGTCCAGGTTTAAGTCCTACCCCTGCTCTGGGTCTTTCTGCATGGAGCTTGCATGTTCTCCCTGTGCATGCGTGGGTTCTCTCCGGGTACTCCGGCTTCCTCCCACAGTCCAAAAACATGACTGTTAGGTTAATTGGGTTCTAAATTCTCCTTAGGTGTGAGTGTGTGTGTGTGAATGGTTGTCTGTCTCTGTGTTGCCCTGTGACAGACTGGTGACCTGTCCAGGGTGAACCCTGCCCCTCACCCATTGAATGCTGTAGATAGGAACCAGCAACCCTCAGGACCCCATTAGAGATAAACGAGTATAGGAGAATGGATGGATGGAAATGCCTTTTGAGAAGTCTCAAATGACGTCACCTGATTGGCAGACAGCAGTCACTTGCCTCGACTTTGTTGCACTAGATGTTGAAGATGTCTTCTGGTTGCAGACAATAAATCATCCGTGTTTCTTAATGCGTGTCGAGCACGAGCTGCAGCACTAAAAATAGCGTTAAAAACATGAGAATTAGCGCTGAACATACTGGATTTTGCTCACCCCTGAATAGCAAACGCCACTAAAGATGAAACTTTCCACCAAAAATGCCACATAAAAGGCATGTTTAGACTGGTCAGGATGATAATTCTAGATATCTAAAAAAAAAAATTCTCTAGATATCTAGATATGAGATATCTTGAAAGTAATTTTGACTAGACAAAAATACAATTCTAGATATTTAAAACATAGTTTTGCCTAGTCATTATTTGCTTTCAAGATATCTGCCATTCAATTTGCACTAGTCAAATTTTACTTTAAGATATCTTAAGATACATTCAAAATATCTTGAATAACAAGGTAATTTGAGATATCCTTAATTGGAGTTATGACTAGTCAGATCATAAACTGAGATATCTCAAATGTATCTTATGGCTAGCCATAAATTTAATTGTTGATATCTGAAATATATCTTTCAGATAGTAAGTAATGTATTGAAGATATCTTAAATTGGAGCCCCCATACAAACTAATGGTGCATCTGACGTTATTTAGACTATTTGTAAAAATGCAATTAGAGATATCTGGAATTGGTAATTTGCCCAATCAAAATATCGATACATATATTTTAATTAACTATTATGTCTAGTCAAAAATCTATTTTGGATATCTGGAACGTAAGTGAGGTGAAGCCAATTTTATGTTAAATCTCTCTGAACGTCATCTAAAGACGCCTCACATCTTCTCCATTAATTATTATTTTTGGTCTGATCAAGAGCAGAATGTCCAGACTGCTACACAGCTACACCGGTAAACTGATGCAAAGATATTGTTCCGCTTACTTTATGTTTTGAGCTGTTTTGTCTTTGTTTATCTTTTTTTTTTTCTCCCATTACAGGGCATTACCTCTTGAACATCACAAAGAAACGCTGTCCTGTTTTGTTATATACTTGCACAAAAATTACAATAAACTGATTTGATGGGATTTAAAAGAAAGATTCAGAGTTCCACTTAGACTTTTTAGCTCAATGGCTGTTGCGCTGACCCGGATAACTGAGAATTTGAGCAGACATTTAGCTCAATGCTGCCCTCTGCTCATCAGGTCCTTCATCAGCTTTCATATGAAGAAACATTCAGGATAAAAAAAAAAATAGGTTAAGGAAAAGGAAAGACTATAAAGACAAAACTACAAAAGGAGGAAAAGTTTATGTACCGGTAATACTCCTTAGAAACATCTCTTTCTTTATATTTAATCCAAGCACCCAGACTGTAATCTTTTAAAGTGGTCTTGATAAATGTTTTTTTTTCTTTTATACTTGAGCTGGTTTTCACACTAATTTTCACAGTACTAATCATTTTTGTCTGTTTTTTAAGACGCCCAACAACTAATCATTCATGGATGAAGGAAGCAAAATTTCAGGGGATTATTGAATGTTGTGTTGAGACAGAGACGTCTGAACAACATAGTTGAACTTTGAGCGCGGCGAGCGCGGCGCGCCGTGACGAATGTACGCGTTGCCATAGAAACCGCAAATGCGCTGCGCTGAACCCCGCGGCCAGCGCAGCGCAAATCGCTTCCTGTCTGAAAGGCCCTTTACTTTAAGGCCCTTTTACTCAGCAGAGCTGACAGTTGTTTACGTACATTTAGAATGTGAGCCTTTATTCTGAAAGGTCATAACCGGAAATCGGATAGCGCCCAGCGTTAGCTTGACGTAGTCCACGGATAACGGCAAAGTTTTCGCCGCAGAGAAAAGCGGAGCGAGTCGTCTTTTTTCGACACGTTAACGTTGCCGAACCGCAGCTGGTGGGTTTCAGAGAGGTCGACATGAATCCAGGTGAGCTTCTTCGGTCCTCCTCAAGCGCCATTTTCAGCGTTTTCTCCGCGCCCGTTGCGGTTCTTAACCGTTTAAATTTTATGTGTTTCCCAGATTTCAGCGCCGAGTCACGTCTGGATGAGAAGAAGCAGCGAAGTTCGGCCGAAAAATCCCCTTAAAGTGTCGACGGTTCGTTTTAGCTTCGCCTCTGTTTTTTTTTTTTTTTAAACCAGCGGTTCGTTTGGCCGGTTGTTTTTTTTTTAAGTGAGTTTCTACGGTGAAATCATGGCGTTCTTCGTGAAAAAGAAGAAATTCAAGTTTCAGACCCAGCTGACCCTGGAGGAGCTGACCGCCGTGCCTTTCGTTAACGGGGTTCTGTTCTGCAAGCTGCGGCTGCTGGACGGAGACTTCGTGGCTACTTCTACCAGGTAAAAAAAACAACAAAGATAAACACAAGAAAACTCCCACAGAACGCATAAAATGAGTTTAAAAGTCGTTTTCTGGTCTTCAGAGCTGGTTTAAACAGGTTCATGGTGGTTTTTATACTCACTGTTGCAGGTTTTTATCCAAATGTCTGAGCCATTCTGCTTTATTTTGTTGCTTTTGTTAATTAAACTGTTCCTAATATGATGCCCCTGTGCTCACCTCACACGGAGCAATTTATAAATTACTTAGTTATTTCTCTTTATGCAAAAAATTGAAAATAGAAATAAAATAAAAAGCTAGGAATGGGTCTATTGTAGGCCATTAACGAGTCATAATGAGCTGTCCCTGAAAGGATATTGAACTGAGCAATATAGATTTTAGTTTTACTGGCGCCTGGTAAATAAAATCTGGACTTTAATGAGAGCGTCAAGTCATTTTAAGTAAAGATGCTCAAGTCCAAGTCATTAGTATTCCAGTCGAAGTCCAGTCAAGTCTTTTCTAAAGTAAACGAGTCAATCTGAAGTCATTGAATCCACGACTGGTCTAGTCAAAGTCCGGCCGCTGCCAGATGCTGTTTCCCACCAGAAATGAGGAGAGTTTAAGCTCCTTTTCTAATAATATGACATTTTTCCTGAGGGAATTTTATTTTACTGTGTAGTTTGATTCAGAAGAGAAATATATATTTTTTCTTAATATAACTGTGGTTCAAAATGCATTTTAAAATGGATCAATCTTATTGCGTTATCTCTCGTTAGAATAAAAATATTAGTTTTTCTCCTGAAACCTTGGTGTTTTATATAATTCAGGTTACCACACACACAAACAAGAAAAACAATCCCTGAATTACAGACTGTCTGCCGTAGCGGGCATGAAGTGATTTTTATTCTCCGTTTGTTTCACACCACGGCTGCTTGAAGTCTTTGCAACAGAATACAGGGGGGAGGAAAAGTTTTTGCCACCTTCTTTTCTTTTATGTTTGTCGCTTCAAACTAATTTAAACATCAGACCAAGAGAAAAACAGATTAAGATGCCATTATAATATGGTGGCGGCGGTAGAGTCCTTCCGTTTGTGACGTCTAGCTAGGGCTGGGCAATATGGATTAAAAATAAAGTCTCTGGTTTTATTATACCAAATGCAGTTAATCAATTTTTCCCTCCTTTTTTGTTTCACAAAAAGAAATCCAAGAAATTATTTTTAAAACCTGCTTTTATGTTAAGCATAAAACTAAATCAAGTGCAACTAAATCCAAGCTGTGAAACAAGATGGCCGCCCTGCCGTTGTAAACAATGAAGATGTGGCTAAATGTTTGCTGCTGGTGGTTTTACACTGTGAGCTGAGAACGGGCTTCACTTCTATGGAGGACTTACTCTGACATATTCAAAAACAAATATAGAGATTATATAAGTATATAAAGAAATAAATACCTGCTCAGTAAATATACACGCATAAAATAAATACACAAACATACACCAAATAAATAAATGTAGGCAGCAGTTGTATTATACAATGAGACATACATGTAAATATCTCTTTTAATTAGCTTATTTATTTATTCCTCTTTTTAGTAATCACCTCATTTATTTATGTATTTTTCATTATAATTGTCAACTTTACTAATTACTTAGCTTTTAAATATGGGACGAATTTGCCGCATGAGTTAGGGAGTTCATCCTGCAATTGATAGGTTGCCGGTTCAATTCCCCGCTCAGACTGTCTCAGTTGTTGTGTCCTTGGGCAAAACACTTCACCTCTGTGGCAGCTTCTGTCAGTCCGCCCCAGGGCAGCTGTGGCTGCTAACATGGCTCACCACCGTCAGGGTGTGAATGACTGACTGTGATTTGGGGATGTTGGACTAGTTAAAGCCATTTACCATTAAAATGTATTTATTTCTGTCTATATTTTAATATTTTTGTGTATTTTATTATTTATTTCTTCCAACTCTATTTATTTGTTTATTTATGCCTGTCCTTTTGAATTTCTGTGTGCATTTTTTGCCTCATTATGCAAATGAGGAGGGCAATGAGGGCAGTGGCAAACTAAGATTATACAAAAATGTAATCTTAAAAAATTTTTTTATTGGAATTAATTGATTTAATTGATTCTACCTCTAGCTGAAGCGGTTTCTGCAGCTGGCCTAAAGCACACCAGCAAGTCCACCTCTGCATGGCTTTAGTAAACTAATAAGACGACTTCAGAGTGGCCTAGTTAAAGTCCTGAGCTGAATGTGGTTAGGATGCTGTGGTTTAATGAAAAGGTGGTTCATGCTTCAAACCCTCTAGCGTGGCTGAATTACAACAATCCTGCAGGGCAGAGTGGGCCAGAGTCACTAGTTGTTGTTGATGGTTGATTGCAGTTGTTGGTGCAGAGTGTGACCCAACCAGTTATCATGGATGGGGGCAGTTACTTTTTTTAAACGGCGCCATGTAGGTTTGGATTCTGTTTAACATCTTCATTTTGTGTTTTCTTTGCCTGATATTTCCATTTGTTTGGTCTAAAACATTTAGACAAATGTTTAGCTTTCACTGCGTCTCATCGTGACCCAGGGGTGTCACCTCTGATGGCAGCTGGTGGCGTTAATATTAGGGCCGGTCATCGATTCAGATTTCAAGAATCCATTCGATTCGAAGATTTAGAGTCGATTCTTTACGATCCAATCTCAAATTGAATTGATTCAGTTTAATTTTTATTTATACTGCACCAATTCACAACACACGTCATTTCAAGGCTCTTTCCAGAGTCAAATTCAATCAAATCATCCAACAAACTTGGTCATAAAGAAAACTTTTTGATCAAGTTTGCTAGTTTAAATTTTTTTTAGCTGTTACCCGAGTTGCATAACTGTGTAGTTATGCAACATATTGATACTAGTACTGTTGCCTTATTCCACCTGCAATCCCAGGTGGATTGCAGCTTACTCGTCGTAAGCTGTATGCAACGAAATTTCGTTCTGTGTGCACTCTGTACAAACAAAATGACAAAGTTGTCCAAGAATCTCTAAAATCTAAGATTAACACTCAACAGCAAATTAATAAAGTAATGGTAGTTAATGCTGGCTCACACATTTAACTTAACAGTAGAAAATGGCTTTTAAAAAAAATCGGTCTATGGTTATAGGAATCGATGTTTAGGAATTAATATAATCGATTCAGAATTGGAAAATAGATTTTATTTATTATTTTTATCTCCTTAGATCTCTGCTCATTTCATGGTGATATTTTAACATTCAGCCTCGTTAATCACCGCTCCAGTTGTTAATAGTTGCTCTGATTGAATATCTACGTTTACACAAGTCGCTTTTTCTGTGGCCCTTTGCTGACTTCTGGAGATGAACCAGCATCTGTATCACCTCAGAGCCATGTTCTCTGGTTTTTCCTATTTTGAAGGGTGACTAAATTAAATCATGACTTTCCCCCAGGAAAACCTCATGGTTTCCTAATTACACATTTTCTAGACCCTTCGATCAACTTCAAAACGTAAAACATGTGTAGATAAAATGCTTTAGAAGAATGACTAGGGATGCCTACATGTTTCCACACTGATTAAATATAAATTAGGTTTTCTGTGGGATAAAAGATGAACTTATTTAAAGGCTTTAAACACACATTCATCGGGGCGCCAATAAGTGGGAGAAAAGTTTCATCCAAGAACTCCACCTAAAAACGTCAGTCGCTGCAGGATAGTCTGGCTTGAAACGTTTGAGTTCTGTTTGTTTCTGCAGCTCAGGCGGCAGAACGGAGAACATTTGAGTCACGTTTAATGGCAGGGTGTTGTCCCGTTAAGCCGGCGCTCTGCCTGCCTGCGCCGGAGACTCGTGAACCTCCAGACACACTCAAAGCCAGCCTCTAAGGTCTGAGATGAACTCGGCTGGGAAGGTTTTTATCTCCTTGGCTCCAGATTTTCCTCCAATTAGATCCCAACATCTGCAGCTTTGAAAGTGTTGCTTTGGAAGATGTTCGTTCTGCGTCTGTTCTCAGATAAACGGACCCGCTGGGTGTGTCGGAAACGGTTTAATGTTTGCAACCCGACTCCAAATGAAGCTCCGGCACCGTCCCGGGCTTAGAAATAGAAAAGATGATTTATCTATAGTAAGTCTGGGTGATTAGTCTAAACGGGCCCCAAAACCTTTAGTTCTAGCTGGTTCTGCTTTCTTTTTAAAGCCGCTCTGAAGCACAGAACCAGGACTTATCCTCACCTGGTTCTGGTGATGCTGTCGGCGGGTTTTAATTTCCTCGTCTTCTCTACCAGGTTTGCTCTGAACAGATCTTCCTGTGTTCTAACTAAGGCTGGGCGATAAATCAACTTATCAGTTAATTAGAATTTATCATTTATGAAGATGTAACTTTTGAGAAAATTGAGATTTTATTTTTTTGGGCCTCCATGTAACTTTGCTCCAAATCAGTCCTGCACTGCAAAAACAGAACTTTAAAATAAGTAAAATGTTCTTAAAATATGTGTATTTGTCCTTGATTTGAGCAGGTAAATAAGATGATTTGCCAATGGAACAAGATTTTTGACCTTAAAATAGAAACAACTCATCTCCATCATCTTGTTTCAAGTGCAGAATGTCTAATTATCTTATATTAGGGGTCAAAAGATTTATTCCATTGGCAAATAATCTTATTTACCTGCTCAAATCAAGGACAAATACACTTACTTTAAGAACATTTTACTTATTTTTAGATCTGTTTTTGCAGTGTGAGAGGGGAAAATATTTTGGCAAAAGCATCAAATGTTGAATATATATTGTTGAAATGCTCTAAAGAAGATTTTTTTTCTAACCATAAGACGAGACACTTTATTTAGTTATTTTTATAAGTTTCCGTTACACAAGCCAAGTGTAGACTCAAACTGCCTCATTATGTAAAAAGAGCAAACAGTTTATTTTCCACTGTTTACAAAGGCAGAGCCGCCATCTTGTTTTGAGTTAACCAGCTGGTATTTGGTTACGCTCTGAATTTAGGTCAACTTTCAGGCAAGATGATTGCAGGGGGAAAAGCAAGTTTTTAAGCATTTTTTCTGTTTGTTTTTACAGAATGAAGGGGAGAGGGGAAAAAAAGCGAGTAATCGGATTTGTCGTAGTAAAATTATTCCTAGTTCTTACCGTTTTATCAGCCAGGATGAAGCTTCTCGGACTTATCACAGATCATCTCACCGACTTCTGTAGTCAGCCCATGTTTCAGCCATACAACCGTCGGCTTTTATCATTTGTTTATTTAATTTTTTTCATGTTAAGATTAATTTTAATCATGTTGAACCGCATGGTGGCGTCTCTTCTCTCATCATGTTTGAGATCTTTAGCTTCTTAACCACCGTGGGATGATGATGGTTACGGCGCAAAATGAACCCAGTTCACTCCAAAAAGGAAACTAAAAGAATCAAATTTTTTTTAAATGAGTGAATTTGTCCTTGATTTGAGCAGGAAAGTTTAAATAACTTAAAACAGGAACAACACATCTCCATCATCTGATTCCAACTGCAGTTTATCTGATTATCTTATTTTAGTACTCATTCCATTGGCAGATAATCTGATTTACCTGCTCAAATCAAGGACAAATACACTAATTTCAAGAAAACTTTAATTACTTATAGTTCCCTTTTTGCAGTGTTGGATTATAGTTTATTGAGTTTTCTGAACTTGACCCTTAGAATAGCAGTGGCTTTAGCTCCAGAATATTGTGTTGGTGAAGATTCTCAGTCATCCAGGTCACGATCAGTCCAAAAAAGGTTAAAAAATAAAACTATTTTATTCTGAATATTCAGAATAAAAGTTCAGTTTTATTTATTTTTTACTTTTTTGAACTCCAAAGTATTGCTGCTTTTGTTGTAGTTATTGTTGCTGTTAAAATCCTATTTTCTCTGTTAAACAGTTTATTTTCCATAGCTTTAACTGTAGACATTTGTACATATGTTGATTCTTGTGGCTTTTTCAACAAACTCGCCCCACTGAGCAAAAAACTGACCGGTGGTTGCTTGGTACCGGTTAGTTGTAGCGTCGACAGCGTCGACTGTGGCACCATAAATCAGAACCAGCTGAACTGGACCAGAGGAAAGAACCACTTTAACCAGAAGTTTGGTTAAAACATTAGGGTAATGTTTACAGTTTAAGTTTAACTGCTGATGAATGCTGTTTAAAGATCCGAAATGTCTACAAAACATTCAGGAACAATAAATAGGAGGCGGTGACCCTAAAAAATCTGTTTGCAAAGACGATAAAATGAGCCGATCCTTCACAGAACCCAAAAGTACGACAGAACAGACATTTCTAGTGATATAATACAGATGGTACTGAGCTGGTTCTCTGGCTGTGGAACCTTAACCGTTAATTACTGTTATTAATTATATTTTTTTCATTATAACCAGTTCAGAACTGTGTCTGGCACCAGCCTTGGTTTTGGGTGGGATACCCCCGACCATGTGGCTTCTAGGGTTGTACGTCTGGTTTGTGGATGCTATGGTCTGCTAACAATGACCCGATTCATTTAGAATAAATAGCTGAAAAGAAATTCATTGAACATATGATTCATCTTTGTGTCACGATCCAAAGCGATTCACGTGTTTTAGGGTAAAAACAAGCAGCAGTTTGATCCGTTTCAGTTTTAACTCGATGAGACAAAGCAAAGAAATGTTGCTACGCTGCTGAGGAACCTAAATAATAAAACAGCCTTCTACTAAAAGTCTCCTCTACCAGTCCTAGTGCTGTTTTATTAAACTCTGAGGCAAAGAGTTCAAACTTACCAGGCTGCAGATGTTCTTAAACACTCATTCAGTAACCCAGCTTTATAGTTTTTTATCCTGTGCAATAAATAAATAAAAAATAGTATTCAAAGACTTTTCTTTTATAAACATTTATTGTTGCTGCAAACTGGCACCAGTATCACTTCTAGCAGGTTAACTGTGATGACAGCGAGCTAGCTCAGCTGCACTGCAAAAAGGGAACATGAAGCAGGTAAAATCTTCTTGAAATTAGTATATTTTTGTTGATTTGAGCAGCTAAATAAGACTTTTTGCCAATGGAACGAGTATTTTTAACCCTTAAAATATGATAATTAGAAATTATTAGATAATTTAAGTGCAAAAATCTTATTCCATTGGCAAATAGTCTTATTTACCTGCTCAAAAAAGGAAAAATACACTAATTTCAAGAAACTTTTACTTACTTTTAGTTCCCTTTTTGCAGTGTGAGATTTCTTTTATGGACTCCGAGTCGAGTTATTGGTAAGAAGGACATGAAAAAAGCCGCTCTGAGCTTTTGTATCACGTTTGAGCCTGATGAAGGTAAAGCTGAAGAGCAGAAACGGCAGATTCACAGCATGGCGCCGTCTCCAAGTGTAATAAGGTTAGTTTTGTCTATTTATAGCTTCTGTTTGCATTTCAACAACCCCACCATCTTAACCTCGTCATTTTAATTGATGACACAGACCTTACTCAGAGTATAAACAGGAAAAATCTCGAAAGAGATAATTTGATATGTTTGATAAGAGCAGAGAGGAATTGTTGTGAAGTGGATCAACTTTTATCGTTGCTAGGACCAGAGAACTGCTCCATCTGGGGTGAAAACTGCATCGTTTCACATCTGCTCTTAACAATAAACTCGCATCTTGCCCGAGTCGATGAGATCAATTCATGTTAGCGTGGCTAGAGTTAATGCAGCACTTTGTATTTAGTTTTTTTTATGCATGAATTGGTTGTAGGGTGGCACTGAAAATAAATAATAATCACCCAAAGAAAAGTTTTTATAGGCGGTCTGAAAATCTGAAGAGCTGTTGGAATACAAAAGAAAGCAAAGTTGTTTTTTTTTACATAGTACCAGAGTCGAGATAAAAAAAATCTCTTTCCAGTTTTAGAACCATTGTTTTATAGAAATGCTGATTTTCAACACGTGTTTTTTCTCTTTGGTTTTAGTAAAATTAGAACATTAAACCAAGGGAGGCTAAGGGTGTAACAATACATTGATCCACACCGATGTATCGCTTAAATTATTAATGGGCCAATTGCATTAGTGTAAAATGAAAATGTCGATCATATCGTCATTTTTAAGATGCACGTTTGTTTTGAAATTCACAAGGCATGAGACTAAAGAGAACAGGTGATTTTATTTTTTTTAATTATTATTATTTGAAAATTAGAAGAATGTTGTTTTTGCTTAGAAATAAAATGGTCAAATCATTTTGTTTTTCATGAGTTGATATCAATGTAAATAATAGTGTTAGATGGACAGATATCGCATTATATCGATCGCATTGATCAGAAATTGTAACAGACTTTGTGATATCAGCAAATATCGTCATCCAGACGAGTCGATATAACATTGTATCGCGATAAAGCCGCTGATTTATAGACTAGGGCTCTGCAGTCTGTGGCTCTTTGGACCTTCCACAGCGGCTCTTAATAACTTTGGCTACAAATTATATTTTTATGTATTTAAATATAATAATGATAATAAATGCAGGTTTTATCAGTTTTTTTTTCTTGGATTAATTGCTTTTAGTTTTCATAACAGAAGAATCGTAAAAGTGCCAGTAATATTTAATTTTAAACCAATATTTTTTTCATTATGTTGGAAACTGATTTTTTTTTTTACATCGTTATCATTATCTTGCCCTAGATCAAGGGCCTGCAAACTTTAAAGTATAAAAAGCTATTTTTTCCACATTCCAGTTGAATTAAACTCGTTCAGAGCCGCAAATGTTGCCTGGCTTTTTGAAAAAAGACAAGTTCTAATTTTTGATAAAGATCTACTGTAGGAAATATGAAAGAAACGCCCTTTTATGTCTATTTTGAGGACGGGATGTTGATATTTGTGGATAATGTTAAAAAAAAGAAAATCATAGTTTCCAATATTATAAAAAATTTTAGATTTTTAAAATTAAATATTACCGGCAATTTTAGCATCATTCTGTTGTGAGAACTAAAAGCAATTATACGATGATGAACTTTATTGTCCAAAGGGAAATTTGTCTTGGATACAGACTCTGGCTGCTACATAGTCCAAAATATGTCACACTTCATTCACACATAAAAACACTACTATAGAATTTCCATTTTAAGAAAATAAATAAATACATAAAGAAAGTTACATTACATTCACAATAAAAAAAAAAAGCATAAAAACCCATGTTTAAAAAAACTGTTAAGACATAATGAATACATAACAGAAGCGTGTCAGTTTAGTTTATAATTTTGGATACCATTGCCTATTCCACTATTTACTGTTTGATGCCGTTTATTGCTTTAATGGAAAGCAGAACAAATGAGTTCTTATAGCATTATTCCAAGAAAAAACTGCTGAAACCTGCATTTATCATTACATTTAAATACCTTTTAATAAAAATCTAATTTCTAGCCAAAATTAAGAGCCGCTGTGGAAGGTCCAGAGAGCCACAGGCTGCAGAGCCCTGGTCTAAAGGGAAGGTGTGAGAATCAAGTGTCAGATATTCAGATATTCAGCTCATGTGCTCCAAATCTGTCAGGGAGTAAAACCCGTCTGATGAGACGTCTTACAGAACGGCGCTTCAACATTTACCACATGAAGCGGTTTGGTCGGATCCTTGCACAGCGTCACGTTTTCCACGTTTTCCCCCTCCCTGCCAAACGGTGATGTGGCGGTTATGTAACGCCTCTGATCTCCCTCCCGCCGCCGCTATCATCATCTCTGCTTCTGAAAACAAGGCGCTCTCAGAGGAGAAGGCGACGGCACGGGGAGGCTCACGCTGCTTCGTACGCAGGCCGGGGCTTATGTCACAGACGTGGCCTTTGTACGCCGGGCCTTGTTCTGGCCGTGGGTCGGCAGCGGCGGCGGCATGAAGGCGCTCCTCGTGTCCCGGTTGGCTGCGAGTCTGGATGGCAGCGCACACAGTCACATGTTGTGAATGTGACCCGCTGGTTCTCAGGGGAAGTTTGTTTGGCTGCTCTGATATCAGCCATCAGTGTCACTCACTCCACATAACACAGCTGCTGCTGCTGCTGCTGCTGCTGCTGCTGCTGCAGGAAAACGCTCCAGATTATCCCACCGGGCTCCTTCTGGGTGCTTTTTATCACTCCTGTCGTTTCCTGAGCTCCAAGGATCACAGGACTCGGTCTGAGTAATAATGAGGGAAATAAGAAGTGAAGGCAAAAAGAAATCACCAGAGATCATTTACTGAGGGGAAAATATCAAATGTAGCGTCTGCTGCATAATATCTGAATGTTTAAAAGCTCATTTATGTTAACTATGTTCACACTGCAAAAAACGGAACTAAAAATAACACACATTTTTTTTTAAATTAGTGCATTTATCCTTGATTTAAGCAGGTAAATAAGAGGATTTGCCAGTGGAATAAGATTTTTGCACTTAAAATAGGAACAACTCCTCTCCATCATCTTGTTTCAACTGCAGGATATTTAATTATCTTATTTTAGAGGTCAAACTACTCATTCCATTGGCAGATAATCTTATTTACCTCCTCAAATCAAGGACAAATGCACTAATTTCAAGAAACTTTTGCTTATTTTTAGTTCTGTTTTTGCAGTGCAAAATACAGCTGCCAAGCAGAACTACACTGCAAAAACTAATTTTCTTAAACTGAGTGTATTTGTCCTTGATTTAAGCAGGTAAATAAGATGATTTGCCAATGGAATAACATTTCTGCACTTAAAATAAGAACAGCTCATCTCTGTCATCTTATTTCAAGTGCAGTATATCTAATTATCTTATTTTAGGGGTCAAATACTCATTCCATTGGCAGCTCCTCTTATTTACCTGCTCAAATCAAGGACAAAGACACTAAGTTAAAAAAAAATTGACTTAATTTTAGTTCTGTTTTTTGCAGCGTACCTCTGAACCTGCCGACGGTTTCTCTCCTGTCCGGCTACATAAAGGAGTAATGCATAAAATCCTGATTCCTGAGTTTAGCTCACCGACCCACTTTTTGAAAACCTGCTCCTTTTTGATCGATCACTTCTGAAGTTTTGTTCTAATCCCGAAGCCCTTCTGTATATTTGTAACAATTAGTCATGAAACATAGTAATAAATTAGCCAACACTTCCATCCATCTCTCCAAATCTGAAGTCCCTCCCAGTCCAGAAGCTGTATTCTTCTAGTGGAGCTATCTCTATCTCAGTTCGTACTGGTTTAGTTCACTAGATTGGCCCCATAACACCGACCTCCCTGTACAGGAAGTCGCCTCCACCCTCTGAGGAGACTGAGGTCCTGCTGGGTCTGCAGACCTTTGCTCAGGACTCTGGGGGAGCCTCCGCTGTCCTCTACGCTGTCGTCTGCTGAGCCCCAGGCAGCACAGAGGGAGACAGGAAGTGACTGATCAAGATGGATAGGAGGGCCAGGTCTGTCCTGGGTGGCCCACTGGTCCCTGAGGAGGTGGTGGGGGAGAGGAGGTCGTTAGCAAAGCTCATGTCCATCATGGACCACACCTCCCACCCACCCCACTGTAGAGGAGCTCAGCGGCTCCTTCAGTGGCCGACTGAGACAAGTCAGGGCAGGAAGGAGCTAGAGCTGGGCGATAAATCGATTTAATCGATTAATTCAAATTTACAATTGTTTAAGATTTCATTTTTGGAAAATCTGGATTTTATTTTGCCAATACACTCATTGGGTTTCCATGAAGAGAACAGCATGTGATGCTGAATATATGTTTAGGCAAATGTATTGTCAAAATATTGTTAAGTGGAAACTTTTTTTTACCATAATACGAGGTACTTCATTTACTTATTTCCTTTTTTTTTACTTAGTTTGAAGTTCACAAGTGCAGTGAAGCCTGTTTTTAGCTCAATGTGTAATACCACTAGCAGCAAATGTTTTGTTATATTTTCATTGTTTATAATGGCACGGCTGCCATCTTGTTTTACAAGCATGTTTCACAGCTTGTTTTTAGTTGCACTTTGAATTCACGTCAACTCCCTGACAAAATGATTGACATAAAAAGCAAGGTTTTAAAATTATTTCTTTAATTTCTTTTCATGAAACAAAAAGGAGGAAAAAAATCGATTAATCGGATTTGGTATGATAAAATCGGAGATTTATTTTTTAATCCATATCGCCCAGCCCTAGAAGAAACGCCTCCGTAGGTCCTTCGTCCTCACCGCTGTCAGACTGTCCAATTGTTCTTTATTATAATTCATGCAATAACTCTATTTCCAAATACCTACAACCATTGTAACTTTAGCACATTACCTCCACTAAGTAGATAAAGTCATCATCTAATTTGCATATTTGTTTATACATTTGGGACCTTTTGGCTATTGCCAAGGCACAAAAGTGATTAAAAATAGTGATTAAAAGTGTTTTGAGCTACAAATGACCCTTACAAAATGATTTATGATTTTTAATCCATTGGCTGAATCCACGTTACATAAAACAAGATGTACCAAAAAGACATCAGAGGCACACAAAGTGAACGAGGTGAATAAGTGGTTGAAGCTGTGTGTGAATCAAATTCAAGGAATTATTGTAGTGCAGCAGTTTTAGAGACAAAATAGACTATTTTTTGAAAGAAAGAAGTAAAATGCAGCAACAAAGATGGATGTAGTCTCTAGTTTCCCTTCCCTCCTGAGAGCAGACAGGAAGGAGCAGGCGGTGTTGGTTTTTCAAAATAAGGTCAATTTTAACCTTTCATTATATTTCAATTAATTTCAGACTCTGATTATGGTTAGTATAAATAAGCAATATAGGCTATACATAATCTAGGATGTATATTCCACATGCTTTACATTGTTTTAACATCTATTTAAAACAAACCACTTTTTTCTGAAGGTTTCGCTGCTTTTATTTCACAATCAGTTACACATAGCAGAAATCCTCAACTCAACTCAAACTTTATTTATAAAGCACATTTAAAACAACCGGGGTTGACCAAAGTGCTGTACAGATAAAAGATAAAAACTGAATGCTAAAATACATAAACACAATGCAAAAAGAAAAATTGAAAGCAGATAAAATATAATAGGATAAATGTTTCAATTTAAATAAAATGTTAAAATATAATTTGACAAATGTCCACCTAGACTTAATTAAAAGCCAGGGAAAAGAAATATGTTTTTAGAGAGGATTTTAAAAACCTCCAAGGAGCCTGACGATCGAAATCCTGATACATCTTACTTTAGGAAGTTTATTTATTCTACATTTCTCACCTATTTGCACCTCTTGTTACCAGGAGCGGCCGTAGCGGATGAATTTCTCCGTTGTGAGATCAATAAAGTCGACA
The DNA here is from genome assembly GCF_011125445.2 of Fundulus heteroclitus. Lineage (NCBI taxonomy): Eukaryota > Metazoa > Chordata > Actinopteri > Cyprinodontiformes > Fundulidae > Fundulus > Fundulus heteroclitus. Next base: position 24,205,192 of record NC_046372.1, read on the forward strand.
TTATCTGAGGCAGGGCCCACCGTTCGGGGGAGGTTTGTTTCAGCTGCTTGTATCTAATCTGGTGTTGTTTCCAAATCTTATGACCGTAGGGGGATGTTGTAATGTTATTGGAGCAATAAGCCAAGAGCTTCAGCTTTCCTCCCTCTTCGTTATGACAGACCAGAACAAGCAAATTACTACAAACAAATCGCTGGCTTGACGTTAAAGAACACCCTGAGATGTTAACTCCCCCATGCTGAGGCAGAAATTCTTCCCTATCAACGATGAAACAGGAAAGCTGCTGAGAACGAGAGCTTTAGCGTTGGTAGAAGCTGCCTCTTCCAGGCTGCTTCAGGTCCAGGTTAAAGCTCGTTGTTTACAAAGGAGAGAAATATTCTTTACTGTCCCTCTGTGGCAAATGTCTGGTTTAAACGGAATGAAAGTCTGCAGACACAGAGCTAAAAATTATAACAATCCATTAAGAATAACGGACTGTACAGCAGAGACCAACAGACGAAAACAGGCAAAATGTAAAGATTTGACCCTAAGGTTCCCAATGCTGAGAGGAATTTTATCCCACATGAAGTGTATTTAAAGAATGGAGATATCAGCCCCCTATCAACGCAGGAGTCAGTCCGCGGCATCCAAACGGCCACATTCCCTGGTGGAAAATGTGTTTTCATTCTGTGCAGCTCTGAAGGCAGATGGTCTCCATCTAACTCTGGCAGAAATCTGGCTCTGCTGCAGCAGCGTCTTTATTTCCGTCACTCATTCAGCGTTTACATTTCAAACCTTTTTTTTCTAAACGTAGCTTTTAAATCTTCCTGAATTCAACATTTATCACTAAACCATGGTTTCCTCTAGGATTTTTTTTAATTTTATTTTGTGAGGGGGGGGGTCATCGTCAACAACTAATATGCATATTTGTTCATATATTTGGGACCCCGGCTGTAGTAGAGCTTTTGCCAAGACTAAAAAGTGATGAAAACTCTGATTACTGTATTTTTCAGACTATAAGTCGCATCAGTCAAAAAATGTGTCATAAAGAGGATAAAAAGTATGTTGCAGCAGACTATACACATTTATTTCACACAATCAAAGACACTGACATTTAATCTGACATTTAATCTGGTAAACCAATTTATTAAATCACACAGCTGTATCCACAACCAGCTGAATAACATGGAAAATACCTGGGAGGATGATTGGAGTAAATTAGCAACTCCAACCAGCGGTTTTATCCAGCGCATTTGTTAATTACGCCTAAATTAGACCGTGAGCGTAACGCTGCTACGTGCTAAGCTAACAGTACGACACGGATGTTTCAGAGCAACATAAAGCTCACGTTCATCAGAAAAGTTGTAAAACAACAGAGATGTAAGCTAGCGCTAACTGCTATTAGCTTCACAGACGGCCCAGTAACAGGTTCTGTCTTGGTCTGGTTCCTTAGAGCTGCACTACACAACGCTCTACTGTGTGAATGCAGACTGAAACAGTGAAACAACAAACATGTTTAGTCATTGTTGTTTATAAGTTAATGTTTCAATTAGTTTTTAAGTAGTACAGAAGCGGGATAGTTTTCACAAGGCTAGGGGACCCTCTTGTGGCTACAGACAGTAATGCTTAGTCCTTGGTTCATGCTGGTTAATATGAATTACCATTTTAAATTTTATATATAATCGCACCTGACTATTAAATCACAGGATCGGCCAAACAATGAAAAAAAGTGTGACTTAAAGTATTAAAAAAACGGTAAATGTGTTTTGAAAAACAAATGTCCTTTTATTCAATGATTGCCTGAATCCAAACTACAGAAAACAAAACAAAACTACATCAGAGGCACACTAAGTGAGCGAGGTGAATAAGTGATTGAAGCTGTGTGTGAATCAAATTTTGGGAATTATTTTAGCACAACAGTTTCAGAGACAAAATAGACTACTATAAATACTATATTTACGTCATATTTATTTCCCGCTTTGTAATCAGGGCGGGATCACCTTTGCATGCATGATTAAGGTGGTAACGTGTTAAGAGCAGCAGCTGTGGCGTGCCTGTGAGACGACGCTGAGGGAATTGGGAAATCCCTCGCTGCTGCCAGTGACTCTAGATCGATTGGTGCTTTAAACGTATTGTCACCATTATCACAGAAAATGTCGATAGACTTGTTGCTCACCGCTTTTTAAAAGACAGTCGCTAAATGTTGCAATAAAGACACTAAACGGCCTACACAGGACTGCCGTAGTCCTCATTAGCGCAGCAAAGACTAAAAACTACCTATAAATCAAAAGTTCTTTACATAAAGTATTAGTTTGGGACGTTCACAACATGTTGTAGTTGTTCTGATGCTTGACTGCTGCCCGTGAATAAAAACACATGACCAGGCTGATAACGCTGTCCCTTTAAATACCGAGCTGTGACCCACTCACACGCTACAAGTTATCTGTGTGGTTGGAAAGCAAATTAACTCAAATTTAACCGTTAAATTCTTCACGTTTTAATGCAGCTTATGTCACTGTTTCATTTTTGGATCCTGTTTTCTGGTTTTGTTTGTCGGGGTTGTCTTTATTTCCCAGCAGCTCTTTCATGATGTGCTTTTGGGTGGAGTTGGCACAGCTTCCGGATCGCCTATTGTTGACCTTTTTAGGAAAGTTTTCAGTAGCTCTATATGTGTAAAACACAGAGGGGGTGGTTTTCGTTGAGTTTGCTTCAAAGTGAGTCCCTACCAGTGGTATTTATGAAAGAATCACATTTTTCATCTTGCGTTAAGGAAATTCAGTCTGTACGGATAAAAGCGTATTGGCGTATTCTCAGATTATTTTAGAGATTACGTGTGAGGGAACCTCAGTGGATTAACTTTCTGTCCGTTTTAGTCATGGAGGTTTGACACAAAGTGAGTCCGAATGTCAAAGTGGGCGTTGGCTTAAGCGAATCAGTGGAAACGACAGCAGGAAGCCATCCCTGGAGGGCTTTTGTCCTTTCCACGGTTAAACTGGGAAGAAAGTGGCACTTTTTCACCAAAGTCTCCAGTTGTAATCGGGTTTAGTCCCTCAGAGACGAGGAACTGGACGCGGAATGAAAGACAGGAAGAATCCCAGAAAGGGAGCCAGAGTTGGTCAGGAACCGACCGGGACGATCCGCTCCTTCAGCAGCTGTTTCCTGTTTTCATCAGACTTTTCCAGCCGCCCGCGTTGTGATGAGACTTGAGGGAAGGCGAGGCGGTTGTTCTGGACCGGGCCCGGCCGGTGCCTGAGCAGGTAATCAGAACCAACTTCCTCCATGCTGGGGGTTTCCAGGGAAAGCGATTGTTAATGTTTGTGTTTCTGCTTTGGATGAAACGGAGCCTTGATGTAGCTTCTGATAAAATGGAAAAGCTGAAGATTGTTTCCCCGTTATTCATCATGCGGGAATATCAATAAATGGTGAAAATGTTTATTTTGTCCGGTTATTCTGTCTGAAAATGGATAATTTAGTGGTCCGGGTGTAATGAACAGGACGGACTGAAGGGCAGCTACAGACGATCCAGTTCGACCTTTAGTAATTTATCAATATTCATATTCTTATATATATATATATATATATATATATATATATATATATATATATATATATATATATATATATATATATATATATATATATATATATATATATATATATATATATATATATATATTAGGGCTGGGCAAGTTAACGCGTTAATTTCGCGTTAATTCATTACCCTATTAACGGCGATATTTATTTTATCGCGCATTAACGCATGTTGCTCACATGCTTTCAGTCAGTGTCAGTCAGCACGCACGCTGACTGCAGCGCGTTGTCACGGCAGCACTCTCCCGCTACCCCTCCCCTCTCGTACATGGCTCAGCGGCGCCAGCCAATCAGCACGCAGGCTCAGCCTGGCCCGCCCACTCAGCTTCACACAAACTTAATACACAAACAGCTGAGAGAGACCGCAGCAGCGAAAAAACACGACCAGAGGAAGTAGCACCGTTTGGCTTTATTTTAATACCGTAAATGAAATCAAGCTGTATGTTTTGTAAAAAGCCGGTTCATTTCAGTGGAAACACAACAAATTTATCTAAGCACGTGAAAAAACATGAAAACGTCGAGCCCCAGAAACGGAGAGAGGAGACGAAACTTCTCTCATTGCCCCGACAGACCCACATATATTAAAAAGTAAATTTAAGATAAGATAACATTAGCTAATCCTTTTTTTATCCCACGACGGGGAAATTTATAGGATTAAAGCAACAGGCAGGTGCACACAACACAGACAAAATTACATAAGGATTGAAATATATAAGAGGTGGATTAGCGAAAAAACACTGAACATAACATTATTATTGTTGTTATTATTATTATTATTATTATTATTATTATTATTATTATTATTATTATTATTATTATTTAATTGTAATAATAAAATAAAAACCACAAAACCCAAAAGGTCAACAGTTTCATGATACATCAAGCTTAGGGACTGGCTAATATACAGCAGGTCAAAAAAGGCCATATTTTGGCTGCAGTGCTGCTGTTCTCTTATGAAGAAAAGATCAACTAGTGCACTAAATTCAATAGATGGGTTGAAAATATCCAGTATAAAATAAGTGCTACAAATGTTACAACACTTTTGTTCATATGGCAGCTGAACATTAAAATAAAAGTGCTCTTTACCCTACTTTTGAATTCATTCTTGGAGTTTGTAAATACAATGCGATTAATCGCGATTAATCGCGATTAATCAGGGCGATTAATCGCGATTAAATATTTTAATCGATGCCCAGCCCTAATATATATATATATAAAAAATCACTGCCATATTGAAAATCAGAATTAACCCAAGTTTTACTCGTCCTGCCACTTTCTTCTAGGGCTGAACGATTTTGGAAAATAATCTAATTGCGATTTTTTTTTTTTTTTTTTTTTTTTATATTGCGACTTAATGTGATTTTTTTTTTTTTTTTTCCCCAGTTTAATTTATCATGTCTTTTTAAACATATACAAACAACAAATCAATTTTGTTTCCTCGCTGTGTAGATTAGTTGCTAAAAGACCCACAGCATCTAAACTCTAAGCAGAAAATAATTGCGTTCTGCCTACGATATATTTCAACCAAAATTGCAATTTTGACTTTTCTCTGCATTAACCACAAGCAACAAAAATGGCCGCTAAATAAAGACGTTTGTAAACAAGGATTATTTGTTTAACATTAAAACAAGAACTTTTAATGTTTCTATTAATCAGAATATTATTCAAGAGAACAGCTTTTAGTTGATCTGGACATCAATCCTTGTTGAACATAAAGTCCAACCAACAAGCAAGTCTATGTATTAAACTGATTGACCTGTACTTAATGCTATGTATGATTATATAAACTCTAAAACAAGCAATAAAATTAGATTATCTCACTGCTGCAACTGTCTTCCCTTCCATGTGAAGCAAACCCACTTTAAACATTTTACCAATACCTAATGGACGCGTCTAATTCCCTAATTGTTACATAGCCAAAAATTGCAGACTTTTTTAAAATTGCGATTATATTGAAAATGCGATTAATTGTTCAGCCCTACTTTCTTCAGTAATGTATCCACTCACCAGTGTTGTAGTCAAGTCACTATGCCTCGAGTCCGAGTCCAGGTTCGAGTCACCAGTGTTCAAGTCCGAGTCATTAAAAAAAAATCCGAGTCGAGTCCACTACTCATCCGAGTCAAGTCACTATTGACGTGTGATGTATGACATGAAGCAGTAACATTCCACTGCACTAATAACTCTTTCGCTGTAGTTACCCTGGTTTTACTCGGTAAAACTACCGCTTTTTCCAAGTCTAAGACGTCTCCTAACCATGGTTTTTAAACATTGTTGTTATGGAACGCGCAACAGCGACTCGAGGTACGCTGATAGGCCGCATATGAAGGATGTTAAAGCCGCAAGCGCCGTCGATCGGCCCTCGCAGCCAAGCGCACTCCGGCCTATTGGCCACCGCCGCGGTGCCGGCCGGCGGGCGGGGTTCGCGCACCGCCGGCCGCCCGCCCGACATATCTGGTGCAGATCGGTCGATGCAGCGAGGAGATACAGCCGTTGGATAATGATAATGCATTTGGCCACCGGGCCGGACTAAATTGTTCGGCGGGCCGGAAAATTTATACCGATTCCTGGACGGTGACTACAAACAGAAAGAAACGGCCATGAACGCCGAGCAGGAGAAAAACATCAACTTACCTTCCTATCAACTCGGCCCGTTTTTCCAGGCTTTCCAAGCCCTCGACACTCAATCCATCGTTTTAACTGAACGTTGGTACGTTGTTCCACAGTTCTACCAGTAAAATGGGCGCCTGGACATCCTCTTGTGAAAGTTTAACAGCTGTAAAGTCGGTCATATAGTTTTATCTGTTGCATGTGTAATGGCTGGTTGCTACGTGCGCTCTCACACTGTTTGCCCAACCTTAGCGGCAAGGGGCGTTGCTCATAAGATGGTGACGTCACGTGCGCGGTACGACATTTAGATATTAAAATCATACACCAAATAATATTCTAATGACATATTAAAATTATAGCCTAATGATTTAAAAAAAAAAGTCGAGTCTTTTTCTCAATTTCCGAGTCAGAATGATCTGAATGTAGGAGTCCGAGTCCAAGTTCGAGTCATCAGTGCGCAAGTCCAAGTCAAGTCACGAGTCTCTAAATTTAGCTAAAGACTCGGACTCGAGTTCGAGTCTCGGACTCGAGTACTACAACACTGCCACTCACTGACCACTTTTATTAGGCACATCTAGTTAATACAGGGTTGGTTCTCCCTTTGGACCTTCAGAACCGCCTTAATTAGTCCTGCTGCAGATCCATCAGGGTGTCGGAAACATTCCTCAGATTCTGCTCCGTTTTCACATGATGGCATCACACAGTAATGATCGGCTGATTTGGGTTAACAGTTAACAGTGAAAGTCCATCCAGGTGGTCCGATGTGCTCCATGTCTGCAGGGTTTCAGGATTAGAACCTGAACTATTCCCATGTTGCCTCTGATCGGGACGCCGGGTTGCGTTCAGGGTCTCTCCGCTGGCGCCTCGGGGTCGTTCGGCGGCCAGCTGACCCGGTATCGTCCTCTGCTGACTCCTCTCCTGTCCGGACGTCACCGTGCCCCCTGCAGGATCCCCACGGTCGTTTATCTGCGTCCCCAACGCGATCCGACCCCGCCGGGCCCCCGCCGGTGTTTCTCCAGCAGCCGCAGCCTTTGCGAGCAGCCAGGATGGTAGATAAGGATCCCGTTCCGCCTGGCTGCTGACATGATGAGCAATCACATGCCGGGGGCCATCGGTCATCACCGACGGCGTGTTTACTTATGGCTCGTTCTGGCTGGGCTTTAGTTTATCTTCTTCTGGCTAATCGGAGAGAACAGCTTTTAATTGATTTGGACATCAATCCTTGTTGAACATAAAGTGCAACCAACAAGCAAGTCTATGTATTAAACTGATTGACCAGAACTTAATGCTATGTATGATTATATAAACTCTAAAACAAGTAATAAAATTAGATTATCTCACTGCTGCAACTGTCTTCCCTTCCATGTGGAGGCAAACCCACTTTAAACATTTTACTGACACCTAATGGACGCGTCTAATTCCCTAATTGTTACATAGCCAAAAATTGCAGACTCTGCGATTTGGAAATTGCGTTTTTTATATTGAAAATGCGATTAATTGTTCAGCCCTACTCACTAAAGCTTTTCCGTGAAGCGGTCGGCCTTAACACGGGTTCACTGGGCCTCCACGGTGCCTGCGGTTCTGATTAGAGATGCAGAAACTGATTCCACGTGGAGTCGGGCTGTTCTGGGAAAACTTGTGCGCTTCTCTGGAAATCGCACACGACAACAAAACACAACTACACCGGCCAAACGTCAGGAAACTAAAGGAGAGAACAAATCAGCAATCAATCCTCTACAAAAACACAAATTCTTTATCAGTACGTTTATTTTCTAAAGTTTTTTTCTGTAAATTTAGGGGTTTTCTAAAGTCTGAAACGTCCCATAAAATTAGTTGCTTGTCAAACCTCATCGTTTTTGTCCCTTTCATCCAACTTTTCATCTTTTTAATCCTCTTGAAGCAGACTAAACACTCGTCTTAAACCATGTAGTTTCATGGTTTATTGTTGCTGGAATGAATCAGACCTTACTGATTAGCTTTCCTATAATAAAGGATTGATCAGGTGTTCCCTCAGATGAAACACGAGGCTTTGCTCGGTTCTTCGGTTGGGAAGTGCAGACATTTTCTGTTAGAAACGCTGTGATTGTGACTCAGTTTTAACACGATGACAGGATTGGCTGCAGGACACATTCATGGCAGAGGATAACGACAGGCTTTGTTATTTATTTCTCTCTCGTCTGACCTCAGTTTATGTGAAGGCTCTTCGCTTTTAACTCCAGTGTTTATGTGCCGTCAGTCTGTGTTTCTGTGATGTTCTGCAGAATCGGGCAGAATGTTGTTGGGTCTCAAACCTCAGTCTTCTTCTTCATCACCTGAATCCAATAAGCTTCAGCAGGACTCTAGCAGATGGTTGTATGGTGAGGAAGTTACATGGACCCGGGGCCAGATCTAAAAGAAACAGGGCGCCATCTTCCAGAGTCTGAGATTCGTAGATTTGACTCATTTTAGGGCTGGACGATAATTCAGTAACAATATATATTGATGATAGACTTATATCAATGATAGAAAAAAAAAAAGGGTCACTAAAAAGTTCAATAGAATAAAAGTTTTCCTTCCTTTTGCATTCTAGCCATGTAGGTTGATATTACAGTCATGAAATCCTCCCAACCAATCACAACACAGACCAAGGAACCAGGCTCCGCCCCCTTTAGAGAGTTCAGAGAGAACACGTTCTTTTTTTAATTTTTTAAAAGCTTTCAAACTGTTTTTTTACAGTCAAATCAATGAGTAACTAATTTAGTTTTTCAAAGGCACAGGCTCATACATTTAAACTTGATTTTTATCCATTTCTAGCTTTAAAAAATTTTACTACTTTCTGATGTCCTGCCTGTAATCTTGGTCTTCAGAGGGTTCATAGAAACGGTGCGATTAGAGGAAGTGATACTCTGCTTTAAATTCATCTGAATCTGGAGAGATGGAAAAAAAACTGTACAAATACAACGTATTACATGTTCTTTGTTTGCTCTGAGAAATCTGCACAATATTTTTAAAAAATCTGTTTTTAAAAACATGTTAACAGGAAGTTACAGATGTGTTTTTTACATTCCTTTATCCCTGGTATATATAAGAATCTTCAGATTCATCTTTTATTGCAGAAATAAAATCTCACATTTGAAAGTTTTAATAATCTAAGCGTTAATGGGAGTAGTTTATTTCAGTGTGAGGAAAAAGCTTCAAATAAACAAAATTCCTGTTCAATAGAATAAATATAGTTTCCAATATAGCTTTTCATTTTAAACTAACTTTAAGTTGATTCGTGTATTTAGGAATTACTAACTGGTTAAACATGAAACCATACACTGAGATGTTCTTTTGGCCTCTAGCTGGATGAGGAACCATGTTTATCTTGGCAGGACGCACAGTGGGGAGGAGACTAAGGGCTAAAACAAATCTCTGAAGCTCACAGTGGAAGAACTGGAGCAAAGACTGGCATCTTAAAGACGCCGAGTTTCCACAACAACCTTTAGATGCTGTCTACATAGCAACTGGTTGGGAGAGATGCCAGGGCAAAGTTGTTTTTCTGTGTCCAAAATTCACAAACGTAAAAGCAGAGATTGCTCAGATCCACTGGGACTTTACTGAAAAGGACACGATTCCAGTTAAAGTGGAGGATCTGTGATGTTGTTTCTTGTCCAAAGGTCCTATGAACCTTAGGGAAATCGTGAAGTCTTTGAAACGCGGGACATTTTAAAGCAGCACTGTGTAACTTTTAGCCACTAGGGGCGCCGTTTACAGGTTTAGCGCCTCCGGAGGCCACTAGCAACACTGCACTGTTGCAAAATTAAACACTCTCCTTCCGGGTTTTGGAATCTGGTAGCAGACCAGTTTGCACCAGCAGATTGAGAAGTGCTGGAGTTTCTCTTAAAGACAAGACCTCATTCACCTCTAGATTAATGGAGGATTAGATCCTCCATCAGAGAACCAGAAAAATGTCTGACCAGGTAAGTGTCACATCTGTTTTGTGTTGTTGTTACGGCAGTCTGCACTCAGAGTGATGCAACCTAGAATGGGTCATGTGACCTAAAGCGGCGCTGTAGTTCACATGAACCATTTCAGTAATGGGTTTGTTCCTCTTAAGTTACAAGTTATTAGAACAGCAGCCCATGTGGAGCATCGATACACACCAAGAATTTAATATATCTTAAATTAATATCAATTAATTCTGTGGTCAAAACTTGCACAGTGCTGCTTTAAAGGGTAACTCACCCCCAAACCAATTTCTTTGCCAATAAACTGTTAACATGGTGTTCTTAGAGTACTGTCTACATATCCCGGTCATTACTTTGAAAAATTAGTGCATATTTGTTAAAATCCTGCTTTTGTGTCTAAACCCGTCAGTGTGGCGCCTCCTGGGGTTAAACGGTGGTCTCTCAGTGAATTTTTAACTAACGTTGCTTTCGTTTGACCTGACGTGATTCTGATCTAGTGACGTTGGTAACTCTGCCGCTGTGGGCTATAAAAGCAGCTCGGTCTTAAAATACACAAACGCAGCTCCTCCCTCCAGCTTGTGCCTCCATAGCAGCACTGTTGCACTTTTCAAACCCTCTAGTGACTTTTATATTTTAAATAAATGACTAGAAACAAATCTACTAACTTTTCAGGTGTTGTTGGTGAATTTACGTTAAATCAATAGTGTCTTCTTGCAGCCGTGAAGGGGCGGCTGTGAGACCGCAGTGAAGTTGGTATCAGGTTAGATGTTAGCGCTGCGTGGCTCCAGCAGGAGGCAGACGCTGCTGAAGCCACAGAGCTAGAACTACCAACCTAGAACTGACTTCACGGCTGTTGCTGTGAACTTCCCTCTGTAGATCCACCAGGCTCTGTGTTCACATTACAAATGAATCAAGTCAGGAAATAAATATGCTGATGTATAACTGGACCGGTCCTGTCCTCCACTGCCTCGGCAGCACCGGCTTTGGGCTCCACTGAGTCAGCGCCTTGAGGCAGCAGCTCACACTGATGTGGTTCTGACCCGCTGGGCTCCACAAGCCTCCCTCACCTCAAAAGGTCGAACCGTGGCGTAACTACCAGCATAATTCTGTTCACCCTCCATGATTCAATATGGAAAATCAAGCTAGCAGCTGCTTCCCCTCATCATGAACAACCCCCCCGTACCCCCGCCCACTTTGATGGAGTTTTTCACATTTGTCTGGGGTGGAAATATGCTTTCACATGGGGGGAGTTACACTTCATGCAAAACTCTGGTGGCCTTTTACAGTAAACTGGAAAAAAGTCGTCCTGATCCAAAACAAATGACCAAATACACAGAAAGGACTCCCTGGTAACCAGATCAGCCCTCCGCCAGTCTCACACCCCAGACCTCACCTCTGGGTCTGGAGAAGAAGCAGATGGAGGAAACATGACTGTGGAGGAGATATAGAGATGGTGCTAAAAGTGGATATTAATTAAATATCAATATATATCGCTATATAACAATATCCAATAAAGGTGATATGACATTTCCAATATTTCAAGATGCATTAGTCTGTCATTACAGTATTTGTCACTGAATGACGTTCCAGAGATATTATCGTTTTTTTGTGTTTTTTATATTTTAAAGCAAATGTTTCTAAAACGTTATAGTGCAGAAGTTTTATAAACATGGTATGCCATAAATTTCTACAGGCATCTGTTGTGGTACAATTTTTGGAACTTGTTATTTCTAGTGAAGTGAATTCGTCCTCCAGCTTCAGAAAGTCGTCGAAGTACAAAGAAATTACCTTTTTTTTTAAATAAGTACTGATTAAAGCCACAGTGTAGAATTACAGGAACGGTTGATTGGAGGCAGAATACGAAGAAATGAAGGATGACTCAAGACTGTTGCGCAGCACTTTATGTGAAACGGACAAACTCCCTGCAGCTTTTTGTTTCACCATCCGAGGTCAGACTTTAACCTTGCGACTAAAGAACCGCTGCTAACGTTTCAATAAAAAGTCCTCCGATGGTTTAAAGGTGGCGACCGGCTTCTAAAAAAAACCAAAAAAACGTCCGGAGCTGAAAAGTGAAGGTCCGGTGTGAGCGTAGCCTCCTCTTCCTCAGAGCCTCTGGCAGCCCGTCGGACTTCAGGCCGAGGTTTCCATGGAGCGTGAACAAAGCCATCTGGGCTGAGGAATGCGGTTCAGGAACGCTCTGACGGACGCGCTGGAGCAGCGAAAGCGTGGGGGTCCTGATAAGAGCCGGGAATGAGTGCTGTTGGGTTTCAGCTTCGTCTCAGAACCTCTCTACCATGTCAGACATCCTCCCAAACAAGGACAATTACACGTCCTTTAATTTTCAGCGTTTGTTTCTGGGCTAAGCTGCTTAAATATACGTGAGCTTTTACGTTTTATTGTTCATACTGGGATTGGTTTCATTTAAAGATGGAGGCAAAATAATGGTATTTAAATTGTGTAGCTGACAAAGCTCATCTGTTCCTTGAGAGCACAAACGACTCTTTTAGCTTCGGAAAACAATTAAAAGAAATTAGAGACAAAAATAAACCCGTATCCCATCATGATTACGCTTCCTTCCTCTGTAACGGTCTGCAACAACACAAGACCTGGGAATACGTTTCCTCAGGTCCTCATTGAAGAGCCTTTAACGTAAAAACAAACACGGAGAAAAGATTTTACAATCACCCCCCCACACACACACACACACATTTCATGTGGTCAGATCAGAGCGTATAAAATCTAAAACTGAGGCGTCTGCACATGATTCAGACTTTAATTAGCTAAAAGGTGAGGAAGAGGAGAAACCAGGAGGTAAGGATCAGTGCACGCTGTGGAGAGCTGGTGGATAATGAATAACTGGGAGGGGGGGAAGGGCCTGTTTGGAGCAGCTGCAGCTGCAGCTTCAGCGCAGACCGTTCATAACAACTTTTATTAGAAGAATCTGTTCAGAGGTTCAAACCTTTGTGCTTCGTCACGTGGAGGAACGGCTCAGTTCATGCTGCCCTGGTTCTGAGGTTCTAGCTGGTGCTTAGAGCTGGTTCCTTCATACCGACCCGGTTTTTATGCTCGTATCTGTTGCACAGACCTGTAATCAAGTCCATTCCTCCTGGCCTGCTTCGTGTGTCTGCCACAACAAGAAGTGTATGGAGGGTTTTCAACCAACAACTTTATTGTGAAGATGCCGACTGATTAAACCTGCTGATTGGGAAGTAAAGACAAAGTTATAAAGCTGAATCTAAGGCTGCACGATATGTGAAAATCCTGCAATAATAATGGTAAATATTGTGTTGATGTCAGCAGTTAAGGTTGTCATGATAGTGAAATTTCAAACACAATAACGACACTAAGAAAAGATGAGATTAACATTTCTTTGAAGGTGCAAGGTTATATCTGGTTAAGGGTACAAAAAAAACATTAATTAGAAAATGACAAACTTGTTACTTTTGACTGAAAGGACAAGTCAGACCTCGTTTAGAGAAATGTACAATTTAAGTGTTACTTCCCTGTTTAGTAAACCATTTTACCAGATAATACTAAGTATAAAAGTTGAATTTCAGATTCCCATAGTTTTATTTTAACAGGAAAAAGGTTATCTGGCTGAGAGAAGGACTTTTCAACAAGCCAGTTTATTTAATGGGCAGTAAGGCTAAACAGTCCACCACTTGGAGCCATAAGGAGACGAGGTTACAGATCTACTGCTTGTTTACCCGTAGTTTGTCATGAAAAGCCATTATAAGATGTTTTAGACGAGAAAGTGTGTCTTCAATCCAGGTTATTATCCGATTCTGAGTTAGTTTTTGGACTTGTCGGGTGCTGCAGACTACCGCTGACAGCCTGGTCTCTCCGGGGAGGTGCCGCGGTTAACCGGTGTCGCAGCAGCGTTTAGTTGCCCGACCGTCTGATTTCCTGCAGACTGGATCTGTTCGTCGTGGCTGAAAATATCAAATATGATGATCTTTGCCAGAGATTTTCAGCATTTGAGGTTAATTAATTGTAAAGTTTTTCGCCACAGTTCTGCAGCTCTGCTCTCTGCAGCGGCAAACACAGAGAAAGGAAGAGCCGAATCATCACAGTGTGAATATCTAGCATACGAAAATAACTTCACTGCGGTCAGAAGTCCGTGGTTTTGTGCTTTAAAGTTCATCTTGTCGCCTGTTGCCTCATAAAGCCCCAGATTTCAACTCCATGAGGCAAACTTTGGAGCAGATCAGATGGTTTTGTCTCCCCTCTCCCACCACCACTGCGGCTTTATTCCTGTGGAGGCACAGAGAAGCTGTGCTTTATTTTTATTTAGTTATGCCAACATGACTAGAATAGAGGAGCGGTGCAGAGAGGGGCTGGGAAGAGGCTTCCAGCATCCACTGCAGGTTCACCAGGTTCTGCAGCTTTTCCCCACTGCCATCAGACTGTTGAACTCTAAACTGGACTCTGCGTCACTCGTGCACAGAACTGAACTTTATGGCCATTTCACATCATTATTTTGCACTGCCAACGTTGCTGTTTAAATTTAAAATACACAACTGAACGTTTACTGCATTTTTGCACCATTATCTTGCACTGCCAACACGGTGGAACATTCTTCTGCACACTTTTTTAAAAACTGTCTTCTCCTGCATTGTTACATTCTTATCACTGCTGCACTTTATATTGTAATGATTGCAATCTCATTACATTGTCGTTAGCTTTATGCAACAAAATGTCGTCTTGTATGCACAAAACGACAAAGTTTGTCTGAGATGTATCGCCATCCACAGAACCAGTAACGTTGCCTGCAAGATGAATTCTCGCAGTATTTGTGCGTTCACAAACACATAAGAGTTCGTTATGTTTGTGTCTGAGCCAAACACGGTTCTGGCCAATCACGTTGCAGTATTGAGGTTTAAGGCGGGACATATCAGCTGTAACAAACATAAACATGGCAGCTGCTGATATCACGTCTGTTTAAGAATCCACCGTTTCTTCTTTGATAGAACAGCAAGAAGCGCCTTTACTAGCTTAGCTGGTTGTGGTTTCTCATGGCGTCTGCTGCTCAGATTGGATAATACAACTTGCTGCGTTTGGAAATCACGCAATAGTAAATAAAGTCCAGCTGAGGTTTGTTAGGGCTCATAGGAGAACAATCAGCATCATGAAGACCAAGGAACCCTTCAGACGGAGCAGGGAGGAAGTTCTGGTTCAGTTTAAAGCAGGCTTTGGTTCTTCAACGACATCTCAAGCTCTGACCGTCTCCCTGAGCTCCTCTGATCTTCATCTGGACCACCTGCAGACCTACCAGGACATGGAGGTCCACCTGGACTGAGATGTTTTAATTAGGGAAGCAGCTGAGGGGCTCAGTCTGGAGGATCTAACTCTGGAGGAGCTGCAGAGAGCACAGCTCAGGTGGAAGAATCTGTTAGTCATGCATGCAACAAATGGAAGAGTAACAATTAGAAAGCAACCCTGCAAAGATAAGTGGACGTGAATAAAAATATTAACTATTTACTATCCTACATTCTATTACAGTTACATTAAACTAATCTGTTTGCGTTCTCTGGTATTAAATGCGTTCTACATTCCTCCGTTTAGCTAAAAACAAAAGACCCGAGTCTGCTCCGTTCTTCCGAATGGAGCGGCCGGTTTTATTTAAGTTCGGAACTTATTAACAAAGCTGAAAACACAGGAAGACAAACTGAATAATACATATGGGATGTGTGGTTTCACAGATAGTGTAGCGTATTGAGTATACGATACAGGAGACAGTATAGTTAGCAAAGAATATAGTTTAACTGAGCATTTTCTCCCTTTCTTTGAAAGTCGTGCCGAACTACGGGACTGCAGCCAAATGCCACAAATACTTTAAGCCTCTGCAGACTGAATTTCAACACATTGTTGATCCCTGCAGAATAATCTGTGGATGGTTCTGGGTTGGTTTCTGCTGTAGTCCTCTCCGTGTTACTGGCACCGTCTGAAGGAGGCTGCAGCGCTCATGGTGTGGTTGTTTTGATGATGTTAGTGCGCACGCTTTGGTTTTTAAGCTCCTGCACGCTGCGGCACGCCTCTGATTTACATGTGGTGAAATTACGACGGCGTCTCAAAGCTTTAGTGACGCCAGGAACATTCGCCGACTCAGCTTATTGACTTCTTCTCAGCGGGTCGTTGAAGAGAATCTAATAAAAGTTGTAAAATCTCGCTTTGGGCGTTTTTAGAAACCCGTTCATTACTTTAGTTTTGCTGTTAATTGGTAGGACGTTTGGTAAAATTATGGGGTTCTTTACCGGGAATGGCATTTAGCTGAAATGATAGTTATTCTCCAAACTGCAGTTTGCAACTACTCTGTAATGTTAAAGACGACTGTGTTTATTTTTAAATCGAGCAACTTTGAAGCTTCTGACTCAAAATGAACTAAATGAAATCAACATGATGCATTTACACTTTGACTGCTTTGCATTTGGTGTGTTTTACATTATTTATTTGTCTGATAACTTGGTTTGTTCTCCTTCTGTAGACCTGGGACCTCCTGGTTAAATAAATTAGTGGAGTTTTATTGCTTTGTGACGTAATTTATTTAGAACATATGTGGCTGAATTTGAGTGATGGGGGGTGATTTTAATATTTATTTCTGGATTATCAGTGGGAGATCAGGGTGTTTCATTACATCTTTTTTTGATTTGCTGTTCTCTTGCTCTGAT
Source organism: Fundulus heteroclitus (assembly GCF_011125445.2). Classification (NCBI taxonomy): domain Eukaryota; kingdom Metazoa; phylum Chordata; class Actinopteri; order Cyprinodontiformes; family Fundulidae; genus Fundulus; species Fundulus heteroclitus. The sequence goes on from NC_046372.1 coordinate 24,221,963, forward strand.
ATTTCAATTAAAATCTACTTAATATGAAGTTAAATAACATTTCTTCCTTAGTTTTTATTTAGTTCTGGTCGACCCGTGTTTTTTGGCGTCTCCCTGACGTATTTTCACTCCACGCCACGTTAAACTAAAAAATGTAACGCTGCTCTGAGAGGCCGATCATCCATCGGTCTGAATCCTTCAAAATGGGTTTTCTGCTGGTTTGATCAAAGCGGTTCAGGTCAGGCTGGAGGTTTAGTTTTTTTATCTTTTGCTTCGAAGATATCAGGCGGCAGAAAATTAACATGTTGCGTTTTCCACTCGGCTCATAAGGACCCGGCGCTGCAACGACAGCCTACAGCAGGGGTGTCCAAACTTTTTTGCACATGGGCCAAAATCGTCAAGTCAAAGGTACTCGAGGGCCACAAAATGAATCAATAAATAAATAAATAACCAGTATGTGAATTTGTTATTTTTTTTTACCTGTTCTACAAAGCATGATCATTTTATTTAAACAAATTAGTCAGAAATTCAGCCAGAAAGGGATGTGTAAATCATTGTAGATCCAAACACTGCAAAAAGGGAACTAAAAGTAAGTAAAGTTTTCTTAAAATTAGTATATTTTCCCTTGCTTTGAGTAGCTATATAAGACTATTTGCCAATGGGGTGAGTATTTTTACCCCTAAGATGAGATAATTAGATATCCTGCGCTTGAAATAAGATGATGGAGATGAAATGTTCTTATTTTAAGTGCAAAACCCTTATTCAGCTGCTCAAATCAAGGAAAAATACACTAATTTCAAGAAAATTTTACTTACTTTTAGTTCCATTTTTGCAGTGAAGTTATCAGAACAGGATTTGGTTAAGTATTTCTTTGAAACTATCAATAATAATTTTGCCCTAATTGAAAATGAAAAGTTGCCAACTGGATCAGCCACCTTTGCTGGTGGACCAAATCTTTCTTAAAATGGAGTTGGAGGGCCGCACAAAACCAGCACAGGGGCCGCAAACGGCCCCCACGCCGCACTTTGGACACGCCTGGCCTACAGGAACCTGTGGAGCCGGCGATCAGATCGGTTGTTGTTTTCAGAAGCCAACGGGTCAGTCGGGCGGTTTGTTTTCTCACAGACGGCTGCAGAAATACGGCTGCAGGGTCGCTCCCTGGCTTTTCTCATGAGGTTTGCACCAGTTGATGTTCGCTGGTTGGACATAATGTCCCCAGGCCTGAAGTCTCCACTTTTTAAAATGTGTGCAGTGAGTCTGAAGATGGTTTCGAAATGGAAAAACTACATCTCAGCCCCAGTGCGGACACACCGGCTCCAGGCCCGGTAGAAAAACAGCCTCCTGTTGGTTCCTATTGGTTAAATGCTGGAAAAAAGGTTGTGAACCAGATGAAAGTAGGAGCAGTTTGAGGATTTGTGTCAGCAGAGTCACAACCTGATAGACGTAGAGGAGATAATTCCTCCGTTTGATGTTCTCCTGTTTTTGTTTCCTTCTAACAGAGAGGAGGTTCATGAGAACTGCGTCCGCTGGAGGAAAAGGTTCACCTTCGTGTCAAAAATGAGCGCCAACCCCCACACCGGAGTCCTGGATCCATCCGTCTGCAGGGTGTCTGTCAGGAAGGTACGAAGTGTGAAGCTTTGGGAGGGTTTTATTTCTGTAACACTGTTTATTGTCTTTCCCCTTGGTTTGGGTATGGATTGTGGGAGGCATCTAGAAGCAGCTAGTCAAGCTATGCAGACACCATACTGTGGATTATGGATATTATTTACTTTTAGATATGACTGATTAAGGCTAAACAATAAATATCATGGATCGCAATACGCAGATCGCAAAGAATCGCCTGCAGTGCTATAAGTGTTAGCGTATTTCGGACTGTAAGGCGCACCTAAAATCCTTACATTTTGTCAAAAATTTACAGTGCGCCTTATGATCTAGTGCACCTTATGTATGATTATCATACTGATGTGTTTTTGTGGGTCACAATGCGCTCACAAACCTGTTAAAATGCGTAAGCACGACTTTGTCAAGCAACAAAGCCGCAGCAGCGCTAGCGGGTCTCTTTTATAACTCGTGTTTATAGTCGCTTTAAAGCCCAAATAAGCGACTTCACGTTCAGAAAAGGAACCCAGAAATCTGCGACTCACAGAATTTACAAGCAACTTTAACCAAAAAAAAAACAAGCTCAAAGTCTCTTATGTTAAGCGGACTTGGCAATAATACAAAAAAAAAAACATTTCACATGAGAAACGTAGCTATTAGCTGTTAGCAGCAGTTTGTTACCCAAAACACAGAGGACATGTTGACATCGTCACATTTATGTCACTCCGCAGCTTCTGTAGCAGCTATTGAGCGCTTAACGTAGGGCTGGACGATAATTCAATACGATATAAATCGATGATAGGAAAAAAAAATGGTCGATAAAAAATTTAGTAGAATAACAGTTTTCCTTCCTGTTGCATTCTAGCCATGTAGGTTAATATTACATCATTAATTCTCCCAACCAATCACAACGCAGACCCAGGAACCAAGCTCCGCCCCCTTCAAAGAGTTCACAGAGCACACGTTCTTTTTTCTTTTTTTAAAAAACTTGCAGTTTTGGTAAAAAGTTGGTTGAATAAAGGGTTTGAATCCAGTGTTTGTCTTTATCTAAAAATAAGTCGCTAGGCAAAAGCATAAAATGACCATGACTGCACTTAAAATCTACGTTTTGAAATTGTTGATAATTATCGATATCGATCAATATGATTTCTATTTTATCAATGTTTTTTTTTTCTATATCGTCCAGCCCTAACTTAACGGCGAGATTGTTTGTAGTTTATTTATCGCACCACTAGATGGTGCACCAGTGTGTAAATCCTACACACTGAAGAAGAAGAAGGTTTAATATTCAGGGGCACCTTATAGTCCAAATAATATGGTAATTATTTAAGCACCCTGCCTTTTTTTATGCAGCCTAAAAAGTTCGAGAAGGTAAAGTTGATAAGAAACTACAGCTAAATTGTTTTATTGCCAAAACATCACAGGTCAGCCAGAAGCAACGTTTTTATTAAAACTTTGTGTTTGAGATGGAAATGATGGATGATTTTGTTTCAGTAGCTGATTTACTTCTGATTGTCTGGGGTCTGTTTGCTGTGATCCTAAAGCAGAAAGACAGAAATGCTTTAATTTTTCTGTATTTATCACAAGTTATATCATCATCACAGCCTTTACTAATATCATGCAGCTCTACGACTAAATATTATACAGGAATGAATTCAGGGTTCCTAAACAGTGTGGAAATATTTAATGTTACATACTTTTATTTTAGGGCTTTTTTTCTTCTTTTTTTTTATCTTTGTACTTATTTACTTTTCCAAAATATCAATTATTTATTTGCTGACCTCTTTAATTACGGCCATCTTTTTTCTTTTTAACCGGTAATTCATTTAGTTCCTGTTTTACCTACTTCTAGAAACATTAGGAGATTTGACATGAATAACATTCAGGAGCCATAATGCTAATAACCATTGTTAGCATTATGGCTTTGAGCCGGACCACTCCACAGGTGTGTGTGTGTGTTTTTCTTTTTATGGAGGGGGGGGGGCTCAGCCTTTGGTTTGAACCGTTTGATTTGGGGTCTGTAGTTGGACGCTGCCCTAATCAAAGCTGAACCGCTGGGTTCATTATTGTCTTCCTGTTTTCCCCGCAGGAACTGAAGGGAGGAAAAACGTACACGAAGGTAAGAGCTGACGTCCGCCTCCTGCTTTTCTAAACACATAGAGAAAGTTAGAGATGGGCCTGGGTCTGTTTCTGTAAACTCTAATGCCATGTCATGTAAATATTAGCATTTCTGGCCGTGCTCTGACAGCTAAAAACCTCAGACCGGGTGCAAACATGAATCAGAAACCTGTCCGCCTTGCCTTCCCTTTTGCCAGGAAGCCGGGGAAACATCCTGGCAGCGCCTCTCTGAGCGTAGCGCCTCCCGGCAGAATAGTCACGCAGCGAGTCCCTCAAGCACTTAAACTCACGCCCATTCTTGGACGATGTTGCACGACAGGAACCGCTTCCTCTGTTGTTTTTTTACCCGTTCTCCTTTTAGATTTCCGTGAGTTAAATTTACTCCACTTCCCTCCTTAGAGGTCGACTTCCTTAAACGTGCACCTATGAAAACAGAAGCTACCCTAAAGAAAGGAAGACCTGAGGGACGAAGAATGGGAACGTTAAACTTTAGCAGCAGCATCACGTAGAGCTTAGATAACGGGCCGGATCCTCCTGGTACCAAGGGCTGAGGTTAAAGTCGAGTGATGGGGGGTCCTTATCTGAGTTATTTGTGACGGTGTTGGAATTTAGAAACTCTTCAGAGGTCAGAGGTTTTACACTTAGCAGCAAGCGTCGCATTCTTGGATCAATCAACCTTTATTTATAGAGAGTTTTCCACCCGGAGAGACCAGACTGCTGCACAGCTTCATAGAATAGAATCTATATTAACCAGAAAATAAGCCATATACAGTAAAAAATGATAGAATAAGAGCAGTTAAAACAAAAAAAGATAAGAAAAATAAAACAAGGCTGATGCTCCTTCTCACCGGAAATTAATTTTACGTCTTTTAAAAGATGTAAAATAATTCCAGGTATCGGCCATCTTTAGTGGAAGGTCACTTCAGAGAGCCGCAGCAGAGGAATCTATTTCTCCTCGGCTCACAAGGCGCGTCTGAGGAGCGTCAAAAAGAGACTTCAAGGTTCTACTGGGAACGGGCGTTATCAGGTGCTTGATCGTTTAAACATTTAGAAACCAAAAGTAAAACCTTAAAACCAACCCTTAAACGTTCAGCCAGCCGGTGCAGGGATGACAGTATGCTCACGTTGCCTAGAAATAATAAAGGCCACTGTTAGTAGGGCTGGGTGTCATCTAGGATGAGCCGATACGATTATCTATAAAGCTCAGCTTGATTTGATTTTACTCCAATATCGATATTTATTACTTTCAAATTAATGCTCAAAGTCATTCAATCACCAAAACCAGCCAAATATTATATTCATGGTTAATTTATTGAACACTGATATATTAACAGGAACATAAAGTTAATTTGGTTCAATGCGTTTAACGTATCACAGAAACCAAAAATGTGACCAAACGTCTGATTATAGGGATGAAGGAGCTTCTAAAATCCTGTCGGCCGTTCAAGTTCGTCTCACTTCCTCGCTGTGAACAGTAATGGTGCGCTGTAATAACGCCCCCTAGGGGATGGGAGGTATATCGATATTGAAAGCCAGAATATCGCCATTAAATCGCTTTTCAAAACATCAACATTAATCTTTGTATCGTTTTTATGCACAGCCCTACTGTTAGGTAGATAAAGTTTGACTTTAGTGATCAACTACAGATGGAAGAAGCTCGGTCGGATTCCTGCTTATCAAAAAATACCTCAAGATTCCAGACAATGAAAGAATGTCTTTACTGTCATCAGTAGCAGGCTACAGCAAAATTAGAACTGCTGCTCAGCTCGTTTGATTATTTACTGCTGCTATGGATCCTGGAATAAAACTCTTCCTGAATCTCAGGACCTGGGCTCTGTGGCCTGATGGGAGAAGCTGGAGCTGGCAGCGTGTTGACGGTTCTTTAAAATGTTCCCGGCTCTGCTGAGCCAGCAGGACGGTGCACAGCTGTCCAGATCAGGTAGAGAACTGAAGATTTTCCTCTGCAGTGGGAATTAAACGCCGGCAGCTCTCCTTCCACACAGACGATACACCAGGAAGCTCTCTGGTGCAGAGCGACCAGGAGTGTCTTCCTCAGGTTCTCTTTTTAGCGGTCTAAGAAATGCGGAAGCTGCAGTGGTGTTAGTCCGGGACAGAAATTAGTTAAATGTGATTCACAAAAGCGTGGAACAACTTGTTCTTGTACTGAACGGTTCACCAAAAGCCCCAAATTAACGGCATCCCTGCTGATGACCGCTGGACTCAAGCTTCTGTCCAGAACGGATGACTTTAATCTAGCTTATCGTGTGAGGCTGATGATAAATGTTTTACTTTCTTTACTTTCCTGCTCAGAGTCCCGCCTTATCGGCTCCAGTGATTCTGAAAGTGAGAGAACCTCCAGATTTAAAACAAAATGTGACAACGTCCTGCCATTAAAACGCATCTCCAGTGGTAAAAATAAACTGAGACCACATCTGTAAAGACCGGTGTGTGGTGTTTGCTCCCTGTCATAAAGTAAGACGCAGTGAAGCGACTCTGGTTGCTAAACACTGGGCGTTCCAGCGTTCTCCCGTTTCTCAGCTCGCTCCTGAAATAGACGGCAGTGATGAAAAGCCTTCATCAGGGAGTCTGGAATTAACCCAAACTCCTCTTCCTCCCCCCAGCTGGGCTTCACAGACCTCAACATGGCCGAGTTTGCCGGATCGGGCTCCACGGTGCGCTGCTGTCTGCTGGAGGGATACGACACCAAGAACACGCGGCAGGACAACTCCATCCTGAAGGCAAGGAGACGGCAGAGCTGCAGCCATCAGCGCTGCTTCCATCCTCTGCTGTTACATTTCAACTTAAACCTGTTCTATCTTTATCACCTAAAACCCATTAAAGATTTGGTTTTCCAGACCAGGCTTCTGTCTGAGGTTTATTTTCTTTATCACCGGCGGGTTTGTTTAGATGACGGGACTTTTATTTAAATAAAAGAAAAGCTTACAAATTTGTGGCGTACATTTGTATTAAGCCTTCGATAGAACCGCCTTTAGCTGAAGTTTCAGCTGTAAACCTTTTATGGTCTGACATAAACTGCAGTGACATAAACTTTGCACATTTAAAAACATTTTTGGTCATTCTTCTTTACTAAACAGCTCAGACTGGACCGAGAACAAGGCCCAGAAACAACAGTTTTGTCACAGATCTTCAGGTAGATTTAGTTCTAGACTTTGACTAGGCCATTCTAACCAATGAACCATCAATCTAAACCATTTTATTTGGTTCAGGAAGATGTGACTTTAAGTTTAATGTTTAAAGCTTAGGATGTTGTTGCTGAACCTGATCCTGTTTAAACTTCTCCAGAACCTCCCTGACCTTTCTGCTGGGTTCTTCATGATACTGGTTGTTCTCTAATGTTCTCTAAAGAACCTCTGAGGCCTTCAGAGAACAGCTGCGTTGATACTGGGATGAAATCACTGCCAGGTGCATCCAGTTTACTAACGAGGTGTGCTGAGTGGTTTTTAATTAAGAGTTAGGAGAATACAAAGGGATGGGTGTGATTTAGTTTTAACAGGCATCGTTAAACACAATCTGAAAATAAAATAATCCAAATTTATTCCTATAATTTCTGCCTTTACAGAGACCTGTTGGCATTGATTTCTGGGCTACTGGTTTATTTAGTTATTAAAACTGTTTAGTTCGTCTGGAGTTCAAGATTTTCACACAAAAAAAATGTATTCCTGCAAAATATTTGAGCAAAACCCAAATAAAAAAATGCCATTTTATTATCCAACACCAGTCTTGAACTAATCTTAGTCTTACAGAAAATTACTGAGCAGCAGATTGATGGTCTCCATCTATTCAGGGAGGAGTCTGGGAGCTCTACAGCGCCACCTAGAGACGCCCAGAACACACTGCTCTGAAGCAGAAAATGAGGCCGCAGAGGTTCAGGTTTATTTCACCTACTGGATTTAACCTTTTATATAACTTCACATTTTAAACTGTGACGACAGAAACACAAAACTGCACCAAAAACCGAAGAGAAAAACAACTTTTATGACGTCAGGGTCACTGTAACCACCTGGGAAACATTTTCCTTCATGTGAAACTAACAGATTTTTGTGTTTGGCATCTTGAAGGTGATCATTGGAATGACTCTTCTTTCTGGAGATCCCTGTTTCAAAACGTAAGTAGGAGCATAATTACGTTTTTCTTCCCGTCGCTGTGACTTTGTTTAAATGATGGAACCACAGAGATTATAATCCATGCCTCCTGAAACATTTTAGTCCACATTTAAATAATAAAGATTCAATTAATGTAACTTCAACCTTTTCTATTCAGTTTTAAAATACTTTATCTCAGTTTTAATTTATTTTGGTTATATTTTTACTGTTGTCCCTCCAGGTGTGTCTGAAACCTTTGTTGCTGCTTTTCAGCTGCTGGTTGTCTTTGATGCATCTGGTCACAGACCTGAGGAGGGATGTTTCAGGCAGCCTGTTTTTAATATTAGAAGCTGCACAAAGACATTTTTCACTTCTCTGTTTTGCATATTGGGGGAAATACCCCGGAACATGTGTATTTATTGTTTTATATTTGCTAACAAGGATTTATCACAGCTGCAGGCTTACATCACACAACAGGCCAAATAGGAACGTGTTTTTGTGAATTAAAACATGAACCCTCAGTAAAAGTTCACCTACTTTCATAATACTAGCGAGTCTTGGTGTTACAAAAAGTGGACTCTGTGATCCAGTAAATGTTTTTCTGCTTTAATCAAATGAAAACTGGTTCAGTCTTTCTGGTTTTCTACTTTGATGCGTTCTGTTTGAGGTTTTTCTGTAACGAAAGGATGAAAACTTTTCTAATCTTCAGGCGTTTGTTGAAACAATGACTCGTTTTTTCCTTCGGTCGGTGAAGAGCATCTTATCTGCCAAACGTACCAGAACTTCCTGCTCCTTTCATCTCTGCCAGACTGATAAAGCTGTCGCATTGTTCCCCCCCCCACTGCAGCCCTCCAAGCACAGCAAAGTCCATCTCCATCCCGGGACGGGAACACACCCTGCAGCTGGACTGCAAGGGGGAGGGGACGGCCGAGGGAAGCGGCCCGGCTGGAGGGGTTTCCCTGGGCCGAGCCTCCAAACCTCGGCCCTCCATCATCAGCTCGGGTGGGTCCACACCTTCAAAGCCTCACGTTTCAGTAAAGCCCACAAACTTGTTTTTGGTCGGTGAAATGCTCTATTTGAGCAGAACTGGGCCTCTGGATCAGCATCGGGTGGGCGAGGGTTTGACTCCCGTGGAAAATCTGATGAAATTTTTAAAGGAATTTTGTACAAGGTACAAAGATGTACGTTAAGATAAGGCATCAACATCTCCTAGATGGCAAGTTTTTATTATTTAAAGCTTTTTATTCTTAATGTTTCTTATTTTTGCAGAAAAGAATTTGCTAAAAGTTGGATTCATTTCAACTTTTTATTCAATCTTGCATTTAATCTAAAACCAGACGTTTTTCTCAGGAGTTAAGCTCAGCTTGGATAGATGTTATGAGGGATTTAACTGGATTAATTTAGTAATTTCTTCTTGGATTAGGATTCAATAAAATATTTTTTTAACTAGATTTATCCCTGTTTCTCCAAAGGATTTCTAATTTAACATGAAATTATGCAAAGATGGCATACAAACAGGTAAAATGTGATTATTACCCTGATTTATTTGAACAAGATATTTTTCAGTGTGCTTGGAAACGTTTTGTTGTTTCAGTTTGAAACCTTAGAAAATGGATCCTGTTGAAAAGTCAAACAGGATTTTAATGAGGAGCTTCACTGCAAAAAGGGAAGAAAAATTAAGTAAATTTTTCTTGAAATTTGTGTATTTTTCCTTGATTTGAGCAGCTAAGACTATTGGCCAATGGAAAAAGATGTTTGCACTTATAATAGAACAATTCATCTCCATCATCTTATTTCAAGTGCAGTTTATCCAATTATATTATTTTAGGGTTAAAATACTCATTCAATTGGCAAATAGTCTTATTCAGCTGCTCAAATCATGGAAAAATACACTCGTTTTTAAGAAAACTGTACTTTTACTTCCCTGTTTGCAGTGTGAGGAGTGATTATTTTAACAGGGCGGTCAGAGCTGGACCGGGCCAGGTCTCGGTCCAGATCCATAAATTACATCCAGTTCTGCTTTCCTGCTGGCGTGAGCGTAAACAACGACCGGCTGGAGCTGATCTGTCGCCTTCGTCCCGCCCACGCACGGCTAACTGCTCCGTTCTGCTTCCTCTGGTGTCTCCAGGTCTGCTGGACGACTCCGACACAAATCAGAACCAGTCGGGTCCGGCGGACGTCTTCCAGTCCGGCCATTCCAGGAACTCCAGCTACGCCAGCCAGCAGAGCAAAATCTCAGGTACGTTCAGGTCCGAGGCGTTGCTGCGTCTTCATGGACGATTCAGATTTATGTTGCTGTGCGGCCTTAAAAAGAAATGTATGGATTTTTTTTTTTAAAGAAGGTCTGGATGGTTCTGGAAAAACAAAATCCAACCAATAGTGGAGAACTTGTTCTGTAAATTACCTTTATCTAAATTTAACTGATTCCCTTCATCTTTGATTCCTCATTGAATTTCTGACTCAAACACCACAGCTGATGGCAAATAAAAAAAAAAAACTTTTGAGTTTCTAAACAACTTTAAGTTATTTTTTAAACTCCTTACAGTTTAAATGTCAAAGCATGAAAACCGCTTTAAACCCTGAAGCAGAAAATCCACCTGGAACGTCCTTTGGTTTGTGAAGCAGGACAGCGATCCAAAACACTCCAGAACGTCCACCTCTGATTGGCTTATAATGGCCTAGTTAAAGTATGGGCCATAATCTCATAGCGATGCCGTAACAGAAAGTTAAACCTCCGTCTGATAGAGAAATTAGTTTGCTGTGAAGGGTTAATACCCGGGCTCTGAAGCTCCAGTCTGACCTGGTTCTGCAGGACGCCGCCCATCGAGGGCTGGAGTTTGACATCAAAGTGTCACAAAAAAAGCCCCAATCTGCTCCTTCACTGCTTCTGTTGGTTCCTAGTTCCTGCAGACCTCCCTGTCAGTGCCTCCTGCATAGCTAACCTGCTCCTGCTGCTCCTCCTGCTCCTCCTGCAGGCTACAGCACGGAGCACTCCTGCTCCTCCAGCCTGTCTGACCTCACGCATCGCAGGAACACCTCCACGGGCAGCAGCGCCTCCGGAGGCCTGTGCTTCTCTGCCGACACGCCACCAGAGGGCGACAAGGACGCCGGACGTCCGGAGAGACCCCCCCGGCCCCCCCGGCCTGTGCTGCCCCCAAACCGACCCCCCAGGTACAGATGGAGAGACGAGAGCAGTTTGGTTTCTGCATTTAGGAAGCAAGTGTAAAGAAATGCTAATTATTTCAGCCCCACATGACCCGGCACTGATAGACAATGTAGGCAGTACATTTTTAATTTAGAATACACCTAGGTAGATTTTTTTATTTGCACTTGTTTATATAAATAATGAATAACCTATTTTTTCCTGGTAGCTGAAAGTTAGGGCTGTGTGATTTCAGAAAAATCTGCAGATAAAATAGAAACCATATCGATCCATATCGACAAATTCAAGTGCAGCTCTGGATGTTTTTAGCTGTTCCTTAATGACTTTTTAGAAAAAACTCAAACTCTGAATTCAAACTCAACCCTGTATTCAACCAACTTTTTACCAAAACTGCAAGTTTTTAAAAAAGAAAAAAGAACGTGTGCTCTCTGAACTCTTTGAAGGGGGCGGAGCTTGGTTCCTGGGTCTGTGTTGTGATTGGTTGGGAGGATGTAATGATGTAATATTAACCTACATTGCTAGAATGCAAATAGAAGGAAAAGTGTTATTCGATTGAGCTTTTTATTGGTTTTATTTAGTTTATACTTTTTATCGCACCACATGTCTATCGATCGATATATATATCGTTATTGTCCTACGGGATGGACAACCGGGTGTCCGGGGAAAAGAACACTTTTCAGTTATTGGTTTGTTTTATCAAATATCGCCACTTACATCCATATAATCCCATTTTATGCTGATATGTAGCAGTCCTGGTGAAAAGGTTTCTGTCAGCATCGTTTGCTGTTGACTGTGTTTCAGGAGGAAACAGGACTCTGTGGAGAATCACCCCACCTGGGTCAACGACACCCGTATGGATGCTGATGACATCGTGGAGAAGATCGTGCAGAGTCAGAACTTTGCGGATATCAACAACACTGAAGGTACGGGGGGGGTCAGTCAGTGCAGAGCGAGCTACAGGAGCTTAGAGACGCTTCTTGTTTGTCTGAGAGGTAATTAGACCCTCAATATAAACGAGCAACGCTCAACTAACACTTATGCCCTGAAATTCTATTTGCGAAAATCAATCCCTCATACCGAGCATGCATGAAGCGACAGTGGAGAGGAAAACTCCCCTTTAACAGGGAGGAGAACCTCCAGCAGAACCAGAACCAGGCTCAGTGTGAACGCTCATCTGCCTCCACCCACTGGGGCTTAGAGAAGACAGAGCAGAGACACAGAAAGCTCAGAAGCTCACATTGACCCAGGAGTACTTTCTATGTTAGATGGTAATAGAGGATGATCTGCCTCCCCTGATGATGTCACAGCTAACAGAAAGCCAGACCAGGTGTACCTTCTATGAAGAGAAAAATGACAGAGAACAAAAAGTTAAAAGATGAAATAACAACAAACAGTGCAGATTGGAGAGCAGTAGGAGAACTCAGCAGAGAGAGAGAAATAGACCCTGATGTCGTCCAGCAGCATAAGCCTATAGCAGCATAACTATAGAGGTAGCTCAGGGTAACATGAGCCACTCTGACTAGAAGCTTTGTCAAAAAGGAAAGTTTTAAGATTAGTCTTAAAAGTAGACGGGGTGTCTGCCTCACGGACCAAAACTGGGAGTTGGTTCCACAGGAGAGGAGCCTGATAGCTAAAGGATCTGCCTCCCATTCTACTTTTAGAGACTCTAGGAACCACCAGCAGACCTGCAGTCTGAGAGCGAAGTGCTCTGTTAGGAACATACGGGGTAATCAGAGCTCTGATATATGATGGAGCTTGATTATTAAGGGCTTTATACGTTAGAAGGAGAATTTTAAATTCTATTCTTGATTTTAACAGGAAGCCAATGAAGGGAAGCTAAAATTGGAGAAATATGATCCCTCTTGTTGATTTTCATCAGAACTCTTGCCGCAGCATTTTGGATCAGCTGAAGACTTTGAACTGCATTTTATGGACTTCCTGATAGTAAAGAATTACAATAGTCCAGCCTTGAAGTAACAAATGCATGGACTAGTTTTTCAGCATCACTGCTGGACAGAATGTTTCTGATTTTTGCAATGCCTCACATCTGTTAGAAAACTACAGCTCCAGTAACGTTCTCCTGTTCTCTGTCTGCAGACAGCAACCTGCGGCTGTTCGTCAGCAGGGATGGAACCACCGCGCTCAGCGCCATCCGGCTGGGGAGCAGGTGAGACGTTCCCTGTTCTACCGTCTGTCAGACAGCAGGTGTGGGTCAGCATGGAGCATCTGGGCGTGTTTGTCCTGCGCTGACGCCGCTTCTTTAACCGCTCCTGCGACACTGAACCACTTCCTGTCTGGTTTCTCAGCAGTTTGCCAACGATCTAACGGCCGCCGCAGCTGTTGTGTAAATCTGTTCTAACGGGTTTGAGCTCGGCGACAAATCTCTTTGTTGTTCTCGTTAAAGAGGTTCTGGAAACGTTCTTGAAAAGAGAAAATATTTGTTTCCAGATTTTTACATCGGCCCAGTTCTCTAAAAGCTTCAGTCCATTAGTTGTTCCTTTGAACATTTTCTGGATTTTGAGTCAGAAAACGTTCAGGAACGTTGAGTTAAATGAAGAAAAGCCTGAATGCAGATTTTTTTCTTTCCCTCTTTGGGTTTAAATCCCAGTTCAGGGTGCTTGCGCAAATCTTGAAAGTCTTAATAAGTATGGAATTTTGAAACACTGTTTTCCAGACCTTGAAAAATCTTGAATTTTGTGTGAAAGTCTTAATAAAGTATGGGAAAAAATGTATGGTAGAATTTTACAGTATGCTCAAAGGCATTGTGAAATGAAAAATAGGAAGGTAGGCTATAAAACTATAATTTTACCAACTGGTCATGTACTGTATTAGCCTAATGGAATCAAACACTTGTTTGATGTGAAATTCATGTACTTGTGATTTTCATGTTTTGAAACGTTTTCATCAGTAAAAGCATAATTTACTGTGAATAATGCATTTATTCATTGAATACTAGCCTATAAAAATTAACATTTCTAATAAACAGTTTGTACAATCTCAACCAATGAATAGGCAGTAGGCACACAAGTATACAAGCACATCAATTTAAGGTCTTGGGGGGGAAAAAATATCAGTTTTTAAAAAAAGTCTGGAATTTTAATTTGGAAAAAGAGCAAGCACCTTGGAGATTGTTTTTCTCTGAATCGTGCATGTTGCTGCTTGGCGTCTTCAGCAGCGTTATTCTGTTGCTGAAGGTTTATGACGTGCTTCCTGATGGACGACGCTCTGCCCTCTCCTCTCCCTGCAGGGTTTCTGCCGGCGGCTACGAGCCGGTGGTGATCGAGAGCCATTAGAGCCGCTCAGCTCCTCCCTGGTTTTACTGGAGCTTCAGCCGGTCTGACGCCATGAGAGGGAAAACCACGTCCGTTTGCACTTTATGTCCGGTTCACGCAGCCTTGCTCTGCTGTAGCTGTGTCGTTGTGTCGTTGTAGGGAATGCACACGTTTCAGAAATCCCCCGTTTGTCTCCAGCCTTCTGTTAAACCAGAGGCTGAAGCTGATTAGAGGTGGATGTGATCACTAAAGGCGGAGAGAGGTTTGATAAAGCTCTAATATCTGACATTTATAATAGGAAAACAGGCTGCCTCCTCCTTCATTTTCCTTCCACTGCAGACGGGAAAACCCTCTTGTTGTTATTTTTAAGCTGAAAATAAATGAAGAGTGCAGCTGGGTTTGACCCGTTCAGGGTGAATATTGAAGGTCTGACTGCAGCTCGAGCCGCAGATTCACAGTTTAATCTTTTACTCTTTCTGGCACTTTCTGCACACTTTGTTCTGTAAACCTCGTTGCCTTTAAAGCAACCTTAAAGTTCCCGCTCTCACGTTCCTAATTACCTCCTTAAATCATGGAGGAAAGGCTCGAATCACAAGTTGAGCTGAATGCTCCCAGTAGGAGACGCCCTGTGGGTGAACTACGGCTGGATGGATGATAAAAGAGTTTGTTTCTGTTAAAGTGACAGATCCACTATAAACTGAAAGCTTTTTTTTCTACTCGTGATCTGAATCTGAACCGTTTTTGTCAGTTTTTTTTCTGTGAAGACGGGTGAAAACGTGACTGCAGAATGTCTCACTTTACTGAACACACGGGTCACATGGGTTATTAGAAATCTGGTTGATTAATCCTGCTGGTTGGGATTCCCGCTCATCAACTGAAGCCCAAAAAAAAAAAAAAGCAACCCGGGTTTCAGCAACGTTTCACTAAAGCAGAATAAAAAAAACACCTTCATTAGATTAGAAGAATGTACCACGTCCAACACTAAAAGTCTCTGAGGGTCGATGATGAGCGTTTTTCTCCCTGTGGATCAGGGAAGCTGCCTGTAAAGTTTCTCTCCAATGAGCCGCGAAGCACCATGACCACGGCTGTAGGAGTGCTGGACGGTGAGGAGAGAGAAGGTTGTTCCATGAAGGACTGGGTTCTGAAAGCCACCCGGATCAGCTCTGGGTTCCGCTCGGCCTAGAACCCGTCCGGATCCGTTCTGCCTGTTCGTTGGGTCCAGCTGCAGGGGAGAAAGGTCTCCGTTGAGCTCTCCGTTGCCCCCTGGTGGAGCGACGCTGCACCCGGTTCCTGAGTTTACGCTGACGTTTTCTGGGAAAAGGGAAAATTTGGAGTAAACGTCGCTGAAGGATTTACAGTTTTTAGTTAATCTGCCAACTTCCTGGAGAGGATTGACACTATTTGTGTTTGGAGGATTAAAATCCACATGTTCTAATTGTGAAAAGTTGTTAAATATGCTCATAAAAGCTCAAAATGCTGCTGCCAACGTTTTGGTTCTACTTTCTAAAAAATTAAGACTTTTCTGGCATTTTTTTTTTTTTGTTTTTTTGATTGAGAGATTTTCTAATTATATTTCAAGCTTTAAAATAAAAACAGTCCTTAGAGTAGAAATTCCATCTTCTGCTTTCATTATCATATATGAAGCACCAGAAACATTTTATCCTCGTTAACGCGGCTCGTTTTAAGCCTCTCCAGCGTCGTGTTGCAGATGTTTTTGTTTTTCTCACTTTTGGGGATGAACCACTGAAAGCTTAGTCTCTGTTCTGGTTTACGTCACCGCCTCATTTTATTTTCTTTTAAGACATTTATTTAAGTGTTTTAGTTTTTTTTTTTGTCCTCTGGAGGTTGTTATAAGCTATGCACACACCTCGCCTCCCTGAGCTTATTTTTTTCTTTTAAGTGATTCTAACAGATTTTATAATAACGTGGTTTGATCTAAAGTTTATAGAAAACAAAGATGGAGCTGACCTTTCAGTCTCCAGATAGTTTTGTTTTTTCCTCCATTTTTTTCCAAACAATATATATTTGTGCAGAATTGACTTTTAAACAATAAAAATGCTAATCCACATTCATCTGTCTGATCGTCTTCTTTGAAATCGGAGTGATTTATATTTAGTTCTAATATTTATTATTTAGATGACAAGATAAGCAGAATAATAAAATATTTTAATGTGTATTTTGAATTTAATTTGCTGTAGGGTCTCTAAAGAAACTTGGAAGAATTAAAAAGGGTTTTAAATGTTTAAGTTTATAATTGACTCCAAGCTAATTGTAATTCTAGACACCCACCAGCAGGGGGCGGTGGACACAAGGTAATCTGATATTAAAGTTTCAACATTTGTGCTGGTTTCATAAAAGATAGGACAAGGAGAAGAATGACTCATTAAATGTGGTATAAAAGTAAAAACTTGTATTCTATTTATTTTTATTTTTTTGTAATGCGGCATAGCAATACATCCTCTGCAGATTTGATAAATAACGTAGTTTGATCAAAAGTTTATAGAAAACAAAGATGGAGCTGACCTTCCTGTCTCCAGATAGTATTTTTTTCGCCCTTTTCTTCCCCACAATATTTATTTGTGCAGAATTGATTTTTAAACAATAAAGATGCTAATCCACATTCATCTGTCTGATCGTCTTTGAAATCCGAGTGATTTATATTTAGTTCTAATATTTATTTAGATGACAAGAAAAGCAGAATAATACAATATTTTAGTTTTGTCGCTTTTCAATTTAATTTCTTGTAGGGTATCTGTAAAGAAACTTGGAACAATTAAAAAGCCTTTTAAATGTTTAAGTTTATGATTGACTCCGGTCTAGTTGTAATTCTAGACAACCACCAGCAGAGGGCGGTGGACACAAGGTAATCTGACATTAAAGTTTCGACATTTTTGCTGGTTTCATAGAAAATAGAAAAAACAGAAGAATAACACGTTTTTTTTGTTTGTTTTTTTTGTCTCACCGACTCATTAAATATGCCATAAAAATTAAAAACTTGTACTTTATTTTTTATTTTTTTGTAATGCGCCCTAGCAATAAATCCTCTGGAGGTTGTTATAAACTATGCTCACACCTCTCCTCTCTGAGCTTATTTTTTTCTTTTAAATGATTCTAACAGATTTTATAATAACGTGGTTTGATCTAAAGTTTATATAAAACAAAGATGGACCCTCCAGTCATTTGTGGCACCTACATTTGTGTGTAAATGTAAATAAAAAAATAGGATATAAACAGAAGAATGAAACATTTTTTTGTCTCATCGACTTATTAAATATGGCGTAAAAAGTAAAAACTTCTATTTGATTTATTTATTTTTGTAATGCAGCCTAGCAAGTAGTTTATCCTGCTGTTGACCGTTTGATGCACTTTATTTGTTGAATTAGAAGTTTGAAGAGACTAGACATCTTCCTGAAAACTTTTTTTTTATTCAGAAAGGTTAACCACAAACTGGATTTTAAACTTATCTTACTGTTTTTAAGTTCCAAGTGACAGATTTGTGATACTAAACTAAAATAACAATCTGAAGTAATTAAGTGAAATTTTACCCCAGTTATGGTGATCTTTGTATAATAGCCTAAATAGCATTTTGCAAAAAGTGAAACGCTTTTTATTCAGTTTAAATGAATTCAGTTAAACTTGTGGATCGTTGATTCAATTCAATTCAATTCAATTTTATTTATATAGCGCCAAATCATGAAACATGTCATCTCAAGGCACTTTACAAAGTCAAGTTCAATCATATTATACAGATTGGGTCAGATTATACAGATTGGTCAAAAATTTCCTATATAAGGAAACCAGTTGATTGCATCAAAGTCCCGACAAGCAGCATTCACTCCTGGGGAAGCGTAGAGCCACAGGGAGAGTCATTTGCATTGTACATGGCTTTGCTGCAATCCCTCATACTGAGCAAGCATGAAGCGACAGTGGGAAGAAAAACCACCCATTAACGGGAAGGAAAAACCTCCGGCAGAACCGGGCTCAGTATGAACGGTCATCTGCCTCGACCGACTGGGGTTACAGAAGACAGAACAGAGACACAACAAGAGACACAAAAAAGCACAGAAGCACACATTGATCTAGTAATCTGTTCTACATTAGATGGTAGTAGCGGGTGAGCCGTCTTCTCTGGATGATGTCACAGTTAACAGAACGCCAGACCAGGTGTACCTACTATGAAGAGAAAGAGAGAGAGCAAAAAGTTAAAAGCTGAAATGATGACAGTCATTTCAATGTAATACAATGCAAAACTGGAGAACAGTAGACTGAAGAACAGTAGAAATCAGTAGAGTGAGAAAATTAGACCCTGATGTCCTCCAGCAGCCTAAGCCTATCACAGCACAACTATAGAGATAGCTCAGGGTATGAGCCACTCTAACTATAAGCTTTGTCAAAAAGGAAAGTTTTAACATTAGTCTTAAAAATAGATAGGGTGTCTGCCTCACGGACCAAAACTGGGAGTTGGTTCCACAGGAGAGGAGCCTGATAGCTAAAGGATCTGCCTCCCATTCTACTTTTAGAGACTCTAGGAACCACCAGCAGACCTGCAGTCTGAGAGCGAAGTGCTCTGTTAGGAACATACGGGGTAATCAGAGCTCTGATATATGATGGAGCTTGATTATTAAGGGCTTTATACGTTAGAAGGAGAATTTTAAATTCTATTCTTGATTTAACAGGAAGCCAATGAAGGGAAGCTAAAATTGGAGAAATATGATCCCTCTTGTTGATTTTCATCAGAACTCTTGCTGCAGCATTTTGGATCAGCTGAAGGCTTTGAACTGCATTTTGTGGACTTCCTGATAGTAAAGAATTACAATAGTCCAGCCTTGAAGTAACAAATGCATGGACTAGTTTTTCAGCATCACTCCTGGACAGAATGTTTCTAATTTTGGCGATATTCCGGAGGTGAAAAAAGAAAACTCTGGAAACCTGTTTAATATGGGATTTAAATGACATGTCTTGGTCAGAAATAACACCAAGATTTTTTTTACCTTATTACCAGAGGCCAGGTTAATGCCATCCAGATTAAGGGATTGATTAAGAACTTTATTTTTTTAAGACTCTGGCCCAAAGATTACAACTTCTGTCTTGTCAGAATTTAAATGCAGGAAATTTAAAGTCATCCAGCTTTTGATGTCATCAAGACATGACTGCAGTCGAAGTAACTGATTGGATTCATCAGGATTTATGGATAAATATAGCTGAGTGTCATCAGCATAACAGTGGAAATTAATCCCATGCTGTCTGATAATTTTGCCAATCGGAAGCATATATATAGTATAGATATATATATATGATCTGGTCAGGTCAGCACTAGAGGGCGCTGTTCTGGTGTTCATGAAATGAACATCTGTGCTCTGTTTCAGAAAACTGGGTTAGTGAATATTCAGAGTAATTTCTGGGGTAAATTCTCATCATTAATTGCAAATGTTGATTATAGCCAATTAATGATTTAGTTGAGTACGGTTAAACAAGAAAAACGTATAACTTAACCTTATCTGATTAAACTGTATTTTCATACTTCATGATTTGCTGCCACACCCGTTTGACGCCTTTCGTAATCAGTGGGAGTATAATATGTGCCAACCTCACTTTATATTAATCATAAAGGCCAGGGGTCACCAACCTTTTTGAAACTGAGAGCTACTGGTGATGTCATACGAAGGACTTCCTGTACTGACTTTGAACTAGAAGAGTCAGAGTTCACCATAACTTTATGTAAAATAAACGCATGCTTTTCATGCTAGGTTATAGATATTGTCTTTTAAATCTATAGAAATGCAAGTGTGAATAAACAGGAAGAGTGACGGAATAAGATAAAGTTTTACATGCAGCTGACTGGTGGATTGGGCTTATTTTTAGAACAGGATCCTGGGCCCCATATGTGATCCTCGGGGGGGCTACGTGGTGACCCCTGCTGAAGGCTATATTTATATTTTAAGCTGAAGTAAAGGCGGTATTATTTAAGTGAAGAGATGTGCCGTGGAGTTCTAACGGTGTTGGTGGGGGTGAAAGAAATACATGAATGTGAAAATTAGAGCTACCAGGTACCAGGATCCTGCTGGACCTAATCCTGGAGCAGCGGGTCCTGGTTCCTCCTGGTGGATGATGATGATGCCCGGCCTCATGGGGCAAGAGTCTGCAGTCCGGTCCTGGAGGATGAAGGAACCGACACCACTGACCGGTACGCGGTCCTGACCTAAACCCAACAGAACGTCTCCGGGACGTCACGTTCAGGTCCAGCCGCACTGCAAAAACGGATCTAAAAATAAGTAAAATGTTCTTAAAATTTTTGTATTTGTCCTTGATTTGACCAGGTAAATAAGATTGTTTGCCAATGGAATAAGTATTTTGACCCCTAATATAAGATAATTACACATCCTGCACTTGAAATAAGATGATGGAGATGAGTTGTTCCTATTTTAAGGTCAACAATCTTGTTCCATTGGCAAATCATCTTATTTACCTGCTCAAACTAAGGACAAATACACAAATTTTCAGAACATTTTACCTATTTTAAGTTCTGTTTTTGCAGTGTGACAGCACCGGGTCGGACCTCAGGCTGTCCAGGAGCTCCATGATGCCCTGGGAGGAGATACCCCCCAGTTCACTGTCGTCATCAGGCAGAGGCAAATTCAGATGAAGCCCAAGATACTGAAACAAAGACTGACCGTCAAAGGCCAGAACCTCAGACTGTCAATATGAATACCCATAAATAACAGCTCCTAGCTCCTGTTCCTTGACCTTTCATTAGATCAACAGTCAGAACTCTATCATGGGGAGGAAAGGAGCTTCAGACTGCTGTGCTGAATTCGCCTTTAACTCCGACGTCATTACATAACAGAAACGAGAGTCAAATCTGGGCCTACATCCTTCCGAACATGAACTACAAAGTACCGATCTCTTCTCTCCGGACGTTGTCATTGATTTCTGTGAGGGGCTGTGCTGATTCATCATCTAACATAAAGGATTGTGGGATACCTTAAGGCTTGTTGGCACCGGTACGAGACATCGCGGGGTTCCTAGGCTAAACTAGCCGTGGGAGGAAGCATTTAGGCTCCTTTTCCTACCTCCTTCCTTACGTACAGCACTGACCATGGCGACCGCTGACGCACTTCTGCTTTGGCTGAAGAGTCCTTGCTGCTCTATAAGGGTATCTGGATTGAGCCTTAGAACTGTGCACTTCGTAAAAATTAAGAGTAATATTACGGAGGACAAGGATAAGAAGTTGGAGAAAACCTACAGTGTCAACGCATCTTATTGAGACGTGTAAATCTGCATAAACTGGAGCTTCACTTTCCTGCATCAATCCGAGGCTTTAAAGCTCCGCTGCACCTGCTGAGACGCTGCGGGTGAAACATCCGCCGTGCTTAGTCTTCACACTGAGACGTGTGGTTCTACCCAGTGAAACGCAGCCTTTTTGATAAATGATGCAAAACGTTATTCTTTGGAAATCCTTCAGAGAAAGTCGGGAGATCTAAGGGAGGAACTGTTTAATCTCTCGGTTTGATCTGGACACACGTGAACGTGCTTTTTGGGATGAAAGCTCAACAACGATTGCCTCACTCCCATCTCAGTTTAATTTGCTGACAGTGGAAAAAAGCAGACGCTTTTAAACCCATTTTCTGGTCAACGTTTGCTCACTCAGTCACTCTCGCCCAAACGGTTCTGAGAACTCAAAGAGAAGAGGACTTCTCTGAATAGCGTCGCTACCAGAAATACGTTTCCTCAGGATCCTGCAGCTGTCTCTGCAGGCTGGCACAGAGGCGAGGGATTTCACGACAGATGTCAATGTGGATGGTCCCAGCAGAGCGCTTAGCCTTTAAATATTAGTGCAAAATATCTTCATTTGATGCTTTTCAAAATTTGTCCCCCTTACAGACACAAAGATCAATGTGTTTTATTCAACTCAATTCTATTTTATTTCTATAGCGCCAATTCCAATCGTGTCATCTCAAGTCTCTTTACAAAGTCAGATTCCATCAGATCCTCCAGGTTGGTGAGAAAGTTTCCTCTCTAAGGAAACCCAGCAGGTTGCATCAAGTCTCTCCAAGCAGCATTCACTCCTCCTGAAAGAGCGTAGAGCCACAGTGGACAGTCGTCTGCATTGTTGATGGCTTTGCAGCAATCCCTCATACTGAGCATGCATGAACTTACAGGACTGTCTCAGAAAATTTGAATATTGTGATAAAGTTCTTTATTTTCTGTAATGCAATTAAAAAACATGAAATGTCATACATTCTGGATTCATTACAAATCAACTGAAATATCGCAAGCCTTTTATTGTTTTAATATCGCTGATTATGGCGTACAGCTGAAGAAACCCAAATATCCTATCTTAATATATTAGAATATTTCCGCAGACCAAGTAAAAAAAAATTATAACAGCAAAACAAAATCAAACATTTGAAAATGTCCATTAATGCACTCAGTACTTGGTTGGGAATCCTTTTGCACAGATTAGTGCATCAATGAGGCGTGGCATGGAGGCAATCAGCCTGTGGCATTGCTGAGGTGTTATGGATGCCCAGGATGCTTCAATAGCGGCCTTTAGCTCATTTGCATTGTTGGCTCTGGTGTCTTTCAGCTTCTTCTTCACAATAGCCCACAAATTCTCTATGGGGTTCAGGTCAGGGGAATTGGCAGGCCAATCAAGGACAGTAATGCCATGGTCAGTACACCAGTTACTGTGAGAATCTGATGTCGTCTCTTAACCACTACCATACTTGTGATTTAGTTTACTGAACCAAGCTGAGTGTTTTTCAAGGCTCAGGAAACCCTGCAGTGTTTCCAGTTAATTAGACGATTCAAGTGATTAGTTGAGTAGCCTACTAGTATACTTTTTCACGATATTCTAATATTTTGAGATAGGATATTTGGGTTTCTTAAGCTGTAAGCCATAATCAGCGACATTAAAACAATAAAAGGCTTGCGATATTTCAGTTGATTTGTAATGAATCCAGAATGTATGACATTTCATGTTTTTTAATTGCATTACAGAAAATAAAGAACTTTATCACAATATTCTAATTTTCTGAGACAGTCCTGTATTAAGTTAAGCATGTTTTGACAAACGGTGTGGTGGGTCTGGATGCCTGGTAACTGTAAAGCAGATACCGGGTTCAGGCAGCAAACAGGTCGGTGTGCAGCAATCATAGAGAAAGTACAAAACAGGTAGCGGGAACCCGGGGGACAATGGTGACAGAAAACCAAAATGGATTTTCCTGCAGTACCGAGTCGTGGTGAAAAACTGGAGCGTTGAGGGGGAGAGATACAATGTGGACTGCAGGCTGAAAAGCTGAACAAGAACATCAGCAGAAAGGCTGTATTCTGTCAATACCCCCAAAATTACCTCCAATGCCAGCAATTTCCCTGAGAAGTGACTCATTACTGGAGTCACAGGGGCACCGTATGACTGACGGAGGCCTAAACATGCAGTCAGAGCGACAGCAGACCGGTTTAGAATAAAACAACGGAGGATTTTCTTTCCAATTGACAGTCGGGTTTGTCACGTACAGTAAGATTCAAATCGAGTCCACTGGTGTTTGTGGTGTGCAGCGTGACAAAATCAGCAGGTATGAACACTTGTGCGAGGCACTGAAAGTGATTTCTGTCTGATTCACACCAGACCCGTGGTTAACACCCTGAGACGATGACAGCTTGGATGTTTTCGCTCTCGCCGTTGATGTAGGAACACCTCCGTGCCTCGGCAGGCCTGATCAGAGGCGGACTCTTTGACAGCTTTAAAGCGGGCTATGGTTACACCGAATCGGGACAGATGTGTGATGTTTCCGGGGGAACACGTCAGACTCTGTGCTGCAAAGTTTCCTGTAAAACACAGAAACTAATCGCTTACATTAAATCCATAAAAACAGCAGAGCGGGGAACACCCATAACATCATAATGCTGAGTTGGAGATGCATCATTTTCTACATAAAATGTGGATTTCTCATTTTTCTTTTTTGTCTTTTGGGGGATTTTGCCTTTGAATGGGGATACAAGATAAATCACATTAAAACATCAACGCGATAAGAATCTGGGATGAATTAAGAATATAAAATGCCTTTGAGTTCATTTTGGAGGGGACATATTCCAATCAGCTAGTTAGAATGCCACATTGATGGAGTGATGCTAGCTGGACTCTATCTACCTTCACCTCTATGGATGATGTGACGCAAGGCAAGGAAAGTTTATTTATAAAGCATTTTTCAGTAACAACACGATTCAAAGTGCTGCACATGAAAGATAAAACACACAGAGTTAAGAATAGCATTACAGAGGCAAGCTCTTTACATTGGACCAGCAGCAGGTCAGATAAATAAGACAAGTTGGACTAAAAACTTCAACATTAACATTTAAAGGCAACAAACAGGTTTAAAACTGTTGTGCAATTATACACTGTTTAAAGTTATTTAATGTTTCATAAATAACTCTCTGTCTGTTAAGTATTGTCTGGTGATGATCGGCTCTTAAGCTGATATCAAGACAATGGTTGAAAGGGGTGAATTCAAGCACTAGCGATCTTTTAACAGCAAAACCTGCACACACATAGAATATAAAGGAGTGACAGCTTCTTTTCAAGTCCAAGAATTTAATAACAGAAATAAAATGAACATTCAGAGAACATCACTATGTAATGTTGTTTATCTGAATTAACACAATATTTGGATTAATAAATCCTCTCTACTAGGCTAGTGAAATTTAACTAAACTACTAAGCAAAATGAAGATAAAAAGAAGCTAAGCTAATGAACTATTTACATGCAAAAACAAACAAAAGACAAACAAAAGTGGTTGATCATAATCAGATTAATTCATTGAATCCATGTTAACTACAGATCTGATTTCAAAAGCATGGAGTGGAGTTAAAACATCTGCCATGTATTTCAATCCATTCACAATGCAAAGCCCAAGTTAAACAAAACATTATTTGTTGAAATAATATTCTGAGGACTGTTTATCCTGTAAAATCATTTAAACCCTTACGACCGAGTTTGTTAATGCGATTCTCCCTCCGGGCGCATGGGGTCGCTGTGGCAACTCGGTGGCTAAGAGGTTACAACATAAAGTTGCCAAGATTGCCTTGAAAACCGGCATTAATATACCATATTGATGCAGGAATAAAGCTTATAACACCATCGGAGGATGGCGGAGCAGAACAGTTACGCTTTATGCTTTAAAACGGACTCCTTTTGAAATGTCCGAAACCGGATGTTAGCAAGGCTAATAGCATGTTGGCTAGCGAACGCTGGGCGCTAACATGGTACCGAATGCTAACAATGCTATATTGTTAGCCTTTTGTTCTAAAGCACCATGTGTACAAAACGGCTTACAAAACATTTCCTAATAAACCTTTTCTTCACCCTCAGCCCGCTACCCAAACCTGTCCTTTTCTCGTGTCAGTTCTGTTCAGTTTGGCCATTCACAGAAGGGGTGTTGAAGGAGGAAGTTGTTGCTTTTGTTCTTGGCAGGCTAGCGTTTAGCCTTGCAGCATGATGTGGCTAATCACAGCGTGGGGAGGGAATGTAGGCCTGGTCTGAGCACGTTCTCTGAACCGGTGGCAGTCCGATTTGAGCAGATTTCCTCAGAATTCCACAGCTTTCCGCTGACCTCCTGCTGGGAAAAAGGGCCGTCCAAGCCTTGAGAGTCTCGTGTTACGGGTAGAGTGGAATTCCTTTGTGATCCTTCTACTGTTCAGAATTCAATCTGAGATCAATTATTTTGATGATCCTGGCGGCAATATCACAACATTCCCCCCTTTAAATCAGAAAACGGCAGATCCAATTCTCCATTTTCTGATTTACCAAAAGTCCATACGCCATGATCTGGAATGACAAAAGGTTCCTGTGGACGAGAGGTTAGTCATTGAAAGTTCAGTTCCTTGGGAAAGCGTGTCTCTTGGAAGGATTAAGGCATGTTGGGCAGGGAGCTGTCCCTAACTATAAAATATTCAGACATCCATCCCTTGGATGTGCCACAAATATTTAGACATACACCAAAATTCCAACCCAAGGAAAAACAAAAACAACAAAACAATACAAAACAAATTCTAAACACCGTGGTAAACTGTTGGTTAACCTCCACTTCGTAAGTCCTAGAATAATAAGAAAGGGTTAAAACAGAATAAACCGTGCTAGAAATTATTTTTGACCTTATCAAGCTGAGGCATGATAAGTTGCGTGGTTGCTTTGGACTCGATCAGCTCGCCGTTTAATCTTGTTAAACATGCGACAAACTCGGTGAGAAAATCTCGGCAGATACTTTCAAAGTGTTTCTTTGTGATCATTTCTTTGGAATGGTTCCACTTTTTACCAATATGACCTTGGGATCTTGCATTGTAAAAGAGTTGACCATCTTCTGGCTGCCTAGGCTTTCGTGGCAGCCTGTCCACACACCTTTTGGTCTGCTGGATAACTGGAGAACTGGCTTTGTGTCTTTTCTTAGGCCTGTTCCCTGTCTGAAGGTTTAAGACTCTACGCTTGCTTTGTTTCCTGTCACATTGCAAACGAGTGTTCCAAACAAGCTGGGCATATCTGCGGATTTCCTGCATGGAAAAGCTACTTTCCCTGCAATGCATGGTCACTTCATAACGTACTTATGAAGGAACAGAGACTTAAAGAGAGGGTCCTCTTCGGGACCTGGAGAATAAACGTTCCTTAAACAATAGTAATAATCTCTGGGTGTTTCATTTTCCTGTTGAATAACGCTGAAAGAGTCAAGAGTTATTGAAGCCTGATCCCTGTACACAGAATATTTGTCTCTTAAAGCTTTGCAAAGAGCTGAATAACTGTCACGAATCTCTGGAGGAAGAGCTTTAATGAAAACATGAATGCTTCTAGCTGTTGTTTTCCAAATAAGCTTTAGTTTCTCACGAGATGAGGGAAATCGCAGGTCAAAAAGACAGCGTTCGACTTCCTGCAGATATTTATGGATGTTGGAATCATGATTATCTGGGTCGAACTGTTCTATGTCGTGAGCAAGGTACTCAAGTTGGCGAAAACGGAGACCGTTATTATGAGGTGGCCCTGGACCACCTGGGAAGTCAAATCGGTTATGTTTGTGACCTGATGGAGGTCTGTGAACTAACTTTTGATGTAAGGAAGAATGTTCCTGATCTAACTGAGAGTTTTCCAGGGTGTGAACTCTGACATGTGGTGGGGGTTTAGGTTGGCGTGGACCACCTGTGTGACTCTTCTGGCCCTTAGGGGGCGGCATGGAGTCAGGACAGGTGGTGGTATGAGTCAGGTGTGATGTCTGCTCATCCCTCCAATCTGAACCACCTGTGTCTGCAGAGTTGTTTACCTGGTACTCTTTGGGGCTGTCCACTGCAGCAGGGTGAAGCAGGGCTTCATCATGGACAGTCTGACTTCCGGCATCTCCCATGGAGTCTGTGGAAGTACTTCCTGTAAACTCAAAATTTAGAGATTCCGTTCTAAACTTTGGCGAGACTGGCTCTGTTCTAGTTACCTGACTCCGCCAGATAGATTTGCTCCGCATATCCATCTGGAAACCTTCCGTTGAAGTAATTTTGGGAAGGGGCGAAAATACTGGTTAGCTGATTGGCCTATGTTGGTGATAGACGGGCCAAATGAACCAATCAGATTCGTCGTCGCTCTGTTACGAGCGACGACGAAAACACAACCACAAGCCAAGCTACTGTTGCTGCTGCAGGTAAAGGCTCGTTAGCTCAGCAAAGAAATACTCTGTAATTCCGATAAAACTTGCTCGATAGCCACGCTAACGCTAGTTTCATCGGCTGAAGCCGCCATGTTCTTTAGACTGAACTGTTGCGCTTCTCGTTGCGTCACACCTCAACCCGCCTCAAAGCCAACGCTGATTGGACGTTCGTTTGGTGAACGGCTCCAAATTTTCTTTAACGGAGAGTAGCCAGACTGATCTGCGAGTGAAACCTTGAAAGCTCGCGAGATCAGGATGGTCTCACGAGGCTACTGTTCTAGGTGCTGCATTAGAAACTGCAGAGTTGTTCTGTGATTCCAGCTCCTGCAATGATTCAACCTGCTGAGGTTGATCGTGTGAAGATATCACCTGAAGGGTGGAGGACTCACTTCTCTGGTGAGATGCAGCCTAGCTGACATCAGGAGCTTTGAGGTCCTTGGTCTCAGCATCAGCTTCCTCCATCCTCACCTCGGTCTTCGAGAGCTCACATCTGGCAGCACTCACTCTGTCTAAAACCATCTGATGCTCAACCTGTAACTGAAGAAACTGTTTAGCTTTCAGTTGGGATCTTTGCTGATGCAGCAGGGTAATCTGGCAAAGAACGTCTGTAATCAGAGCATCTTTAGTTGGGTTTGCAATAAAATCCATTAGTTCCTTAATCATTTTATCGCATTCAGCAAGGTTAAGACTGTTTAAATTATTTAACTCATCTGCAGATAGGTTGATGAGATCAGCAACGACAACTTTCTGCCTCTCTATGTCTGCTTGGTCCACCAAAGGTGTAGCTTCAGATGCAAGATGTTTTGGCTCCATCTTGCTAACACAAAATGAACACAAGTTATGACAAACTTTCAAAATAACATAAGATCCAGTCGGTGCACGCTAAGCTATGCTTTTATGTCTAAACATACATTTTGCAAATACTTATTTGTGTGTGTAGAAACAAATGTGCAGGTTGACTGTTCAACGTGCCACTTATGACGACACTATTCTTTCAGTGTTAAGAACGCTAAACCTTTAGGACTTACGAGCTCTGTAGCGACTGCTTACCTTTCTTTAGGGTTTACTAGCTTTTGCGAAAGGCTTCACCTTTTAAGGAATTACTAGCTTTTTAGCTTATGCTTCTCACCTTTCTTTTAAGGGAAATTAGCACTTTTAGCTTTAAGAGCACCACCCCCCTTTTCCACATAAATAGGGTGGCACCTCAGATTAACTAGGAGTTAAATCTGGAGATAAATACGTTCTACACAACACATGTAAGCTTTTAAAATGTCTTGTTGGACAAATATGCAAAGCATCTTAGGTTAGATATTTGAGCATCTAACTTTCCTGGACTGAAAGTTTATTTTGAAAGCGCATAACTGTGGACTTTCATTTAAGACTTGTGGTTTAAGCAAACATGAGGATAAGTCACATCATCTGGAGACAGATGTGCAACAAATTTTGTTCAGTCAGTAAGCCTAACTTTACAGTTAAATCCACTCTGGGACTGTTGGTTATACCAGATACCTTGATTGATTCAAGCATCTGAATTTAAGCTCTTTGTAGTAAAGTTTATTATCACTAGCTGAGAAATTTTTAGTTAACTTTTATTTTCCTAAAAGTCTAAAAATGTCACAGGTGATATTCTGATGTGTGTGCAGTTCAAGCTGTATTTACGAAGGCCCACCCAGGGACGCCATTTATGTTGTGCAATTACACACTGTTTACAGTTATTTAATGTTTCATAAATAACTCTTTGTCTGTTAAGTATTGTCTGGTGATGATCGGCTCTTAAGCTGATATCAAGACAATGGTTGAAAGGGGTGAATTCGAGCACTAGCGATCTTTTAACAGCAAAACCTGCACACACATAGAATATAAAGGAGTGACAACTTCTTTTCAAGTCCAAGAATTTAATAACAGAAATAAAATTAACATCCAGAGAACATCAACATGTAATGTTGTTTATCTGAATTAACACAATATTTCGATTAATAAATCCTCTCTACTAGGCTAGTGAAACTTAACTAAACTACTAAGCAAAATGAAGATAAAAAGAAGCTAAGCTAAGGAACTATTTACATGCAAAAACAAACAAAAGACAAACAAAAGTGGTTG
The DNA here is from genome assembly GCF_011125445.2 of Fundulus heteroclitus. Taxonomy (NCBI): domain Eukaryota; kingdom Metazoa; phylum Chordata; class Actinopteri; order Cyprinodontiformes; family Fundulidae; genus Fundulus; species Fundulus heteroclitus. Next base: position 24,251,973 of record NC_046372.1, read on the forward strand.
ATCATAATCAGATTAATTCATTGAATCCATGTTAACTACAGATCTGATTTCAAAAGCATGGAGTGGAGTTAAAACATCTGCCATGTATTTCAATCCATTCACAATGCAAAGCCCAAGTTAAACAAAACATTATTTGTTGAAATAATATTCTGAGGACTGTTTGTCCTGTAAAATCATTTAAACCCTTACGACCGAGTTTGTTAATGCGATTCTCCCTCCGGGCGCATGGGGTCGCTGCAGCAACTCGGTAGCTAATAGGTTATGACATAAAGTTGCCAAGATTGCCTTGAAAACCGGCATTAATATACCATATTGATGCAGGAATAAAGCTTATAACACCATCGGAGGATGGCGGAGCAGAACAGTTAAGTTTTATGCTTTAAAACGAACTCCTTTTGAAATGTCCAAAACCGGATGTTAGCAAGGCTAATAGCATGTTGGCTAGCGAACACTCGGCGCTAACATGGTACCGAATGCTAACAATGATATATTGTTAGCCTTTTGTTCTAAAGCACCATGTGTACAAACGGCTTACAAAACATTTCCTAATAAACCTTTTCTTCACCCTCAGCCCGCTACCCAAACCTGTCCTTTTCTCGTGTCAGTTCTGTTCAGTTTGGCCATTCACAGAAGGGGTGTTGAAGGAGGAAGTTGTTGCTTTTGTTCTTGGCAGGCTAGCGTTTAGCCTTGCAGCATGATGTGGCTAATCACAGCGTGGGGAGGGAATGTAGGCCTGGTCTGAGCACGTTCTCTGAACCGGTGGCAGTCCGATTTGAGCAGATTTCCTCAGAATTCCACAGCTTTCCGCTCCACCTTGGCTCGCTTCCCTGTATAGGCTGAGAAGAAATACACAGAGCTGTTTCGCATGCAGGATCTTTGCTCCTGCTACCGGTGATGATGTTAAGACAGCAAACTTAGCTGTGTGTTTGCGCAGACATGTTGTTTGTCCGGATTCAGTCAGGTCCTCTGCTGAAGCAGGCAGTCGAATCTAGCAGACCCTGGATCAAGCATGGCTGGCCCAGGCAATCTCCCTCAGCTGCTGGCTTGTGTGTGGGTGAGGGCCGACCAGGCCTTCATGGTCTGGCCTTCTTTGTCTGCTCTGAGAGAGTTCAGTAGAGCTGGGGTGGTCTGCAGAAGAAACTGAAGTGATCTGGGAACTCTTTGTCTGTGCTGTGTCTTATCTGTTAGGAGGGCTCACAGCCGACCTCCTGCTGGGAAAAAGGGTCGTCCAAGCCTTGAGAGTCTCGTGTTACGGGCAGAGTGGAATTCCTTTGTGACCCTTCCACTGTTCAGAATTCAATCTGAGATCAATTATTTTGATGATCCTGGCGGTAATATAACAACATAACCTTGATTTAAATGAACTCAGGCTTTCAGCACTTTTACAGTTTTCTGGAAGTTTGTTCCAGATCAGTGGAGCATAGGAACTAAATGCTGCTTCTCCAAAATAAAAAAATTAAAAAATCAAGAAGGAAGAAAGTACTTTTTCTCACCGCTGTGGCTATTGGCCGAGCTTTTATTACAACTCTCTGTGCTCGCTTTCATCCTCTTGACCTGAAAACTGGCTCAGAGTTTATCTGCTCGGCTGTGTTTCTCTCCTAGATGAAGCTACTGCTGCCATCACCCTTTAACTTTTCTCTAACATAGAAAGTACTCCTGGGTCAATGTGAGCTTCTGTGCTTTCTGTGTCTCTGCTCTGTCTTCTCTAACGTAGAAAGTACTCCTGGGTCAATGTGAGCTTCTGAGCTTTCTGTGTCTCTGCTCTGTCTTCTCTAAGCCCCAGTGGGTGGAGGCAGATGAGCGTTCACATTGAGCCTGGTTCTGGTTCTGCTGGAGGTTCTCCTCCCTGTTAAAGGGGAGTTTTCCTCTCCACTGTCGCTTCATGCATGCTCAGTATGAGGGATTGCTGCAAAGCCATCAACAATGCAGACGACTGTCCACTGTGGCTCTACGCTCTTTCAGGAGGAGTGAATGCTGCTTGGAGAGACTTGATGCAACCTGCTGGGTTTCCTTAGAGAGGAAACTTTCTCACCAACCTGGAGGATCTGATGGAGTCTGACTTTGGAAAGAGCCTTGAGATGACATGTTTCATGAATTGCTGTTATATAAATAAAATGAATAAAGTTAACAGATAATATTTACAGAAATATGGTAAAAACAGGTCCTTGTTCTTAAACTCTGAAGATGATTTGCAGTGAATTGATTTGAATCTGATCATTTTGTATAATAATCCAAAAATTAGATAAGCAACAAAGCCACAAAGTTTACAGAACATAAAAAAAAGATTTACATGCAAGGAAATCTATTAAAATGGCATTAGAATAATAATTCACAAACTGACTAGAAAATGCACAAAGTTAACAAACAGTTTAGTTGCCTTTGGCAGAGGGTAAAACAGTTTAAGAGTGAAAGTGAACCTTCAGACTGCAAACCTTCACTTGTTGCAACTGAAACTTACAAACTTATTATCATCAGAAATGGACGTATTTCAGTGTTTAGCAGTAGTATAATCTTAGCTCAGTGGTCTCTGTGGGACAACAGTCTTTATATGGTGTTGAAATTCGGGAAATTTAAATTTAGTGGTTTCCTTTATTGGCAAACAGATGGCTCTCACTTGTAGATGGTGCAGGGTGCTAAAAATGACAGTAGCAGATTGCAAAGTTGGCTCGTTTGGCAGAAGCCACCCTGCAAACAGGAAGTCTGTTTCTTTGTTCTTGCAAAAAACAAAACAAAAAAAAAACTTTGGAGTTCCTTTTGCTTTTGCAGGAAATCAGAAGAAAGTTGAAGGTGCGTTTCATCTTGAAGCTCAGGAGAAATGAAAGTAGCGTGTTCTTTGATTTTGGGTTAACTTTAAACCACAGAAATGTCTCGCATGGTTGCAGACAGGCCTCGTGTGGCTCTGAGCAAAACGAAACGAGATTTTAGTCTGAGCCAAAGGTTTGGTTCAGTTTCCATTCAGGACAAACTCTGAAAACCAAAGTTTAAAGCTGAATCTTTGAAATATAATGCTGAGTTTCTTCCTGCCTGACCTGTCTCCATCGTGGCTCTGATGGCAGGAATCACCGCGGCCCACAATCAGTTTCTTTTCTCTTCAAAAAATTCTTTAAAACTTTAAATAGGTTTCCTTTCTTTATCCTGATCCAGAACTGAGCCGCAGCAGCAGAGACCGTCTGTCTACCTCCCTGTTCCCCGTTTGAAGCTGCATCTTTTACCATTTTTAAAATCTTTGGTTTCTCTACATCCATCTGGCCCAGATCTACGTCTTGCGTGACTCACGGTGAAAAAGCTCTAAACCAACGAGTATTACCTGATAACCTCCTTCCACATGGCTGGACATTCTTCTAACCGTTAAAATTGTTAATTTGTGGCAAACATTGCCCCGACATCTTCTAATGAACAAATCGTAACACGTCGGCAACAAGAGACAAGGAGGCAGAGCTTGAAACCATCTCCAGTCAACACATAACGATCCAGAAGCCGAACGTTAACCTGCAGTGAAGTGTAATCTCTTTTTAGGTCACACCCCATATGTTTGGTTCTTTAAAGTCTATTGATGTGGAGACACGAAGTTGATTTTCTTTTTGTATTATGTGTATATAATGAATGTGCTAATATGTGCCTGGTATACAACCGCCAGTGACTTTAATGCAGACGACACACAGCTCTACATCACCGTGTCACCAGGTGACTATGAATCAGTTCAAGCTCTGAGGAAATAGAAGAAATCAATGCCTGTGTGTGCCAAATTTTCTTTAATTGAATAAAAACAAAACTGAAGTAATAATCTTCGGGACCAATAGAGGAGAGATCCAGAGTTAGCACACAGCTTCAGCTGCTTCAGCTAAAAACCACTAATCAGGCCCGAAACCTGGGAGTAGTGATGGACTCAGACCTGAACCTTCAAAAGCATCTAAAGACAATTACAAGGTCGGCTTTTTATCACCTGAGGAACATTTCTAGGATTAAAGGACTGATGTCTCAGCAGGATCTGGAAAAACTAATCCAGCCTGCTCTGCAGAACCAGAACCAGAACCAGACATGGAGAAGCAGCATTTAGTTCCTATGCTTCACTGATCTGGAACAAACTTCCAGAAAACTGTAGAAGTGCTGAAAGTTCCTTTAAATCAAGATTAAAACCTGTTTAGGATTGCATTTGACTGTTCTAGTTAACCTGTTTTACTGAAACATCATTAGTTCAACTGTTTTTAATGTTTGCTTTTAGTTTCTATTCTCCCATGTTCTATTTTGTTTCTACATTTTATTCCTACTTGCTTTTATTCTGTTTTCCATCCATCCATCCATTTTCCGAACCGCTTTATCCCTCATGGGGTCGCGGGGGTTGCTGGTGCCTATCTCCAGCGTTCACTGGGCGAGAGGCGGGGTACACCCTGGACAGGTCGCCAGTCTGTCGCAGGGCAACACAGAGACAAACAGGACAAACAACCATTCAAGCACACACTCACATCTAAGGACAATTTGGAGAAGCCAATTAACCTAACAGTCATGTTTTTGGTCTGTGGGAGGAAGCCGGAGTACCCGGAGAGAACCCACGCATGCACAGGGAGAACATGCAAACTCCTATTCTATTCTGTTTTATTTTCCTATATTTTAATCATGTAAAGCACTTTGCGTTGTCTCTGTCCTGAAATGTGCATTACAAATAAATTTGCCTTGCCTTTAACAAATTCAGAGATTCTTTATTATCATCGCCTGTTACTGTGGTAGAATACATTTTTGGCCACTCTGGCTAAGAGTACGCATAAAAAAGAGAAACAAACAGGCGATGAACAAAGGGTTACAGTGGTCGCGTTCAAAAGAAATTAAAAATATGAAGATTTAAAAGTTTGTATGAACTAAAATTAAAAAAAATACTAAAAAATCAAATAAAAGATCTCCAGTGGGCCAACATCGGCCGTTTGTTGCATCTTGAATATGCTAGAGAAATAAAATCCAGCAGAGACGCAACCGGAGAGAAGAACTTCCTCCAGGATCTGCTGCCAACCAGATCTTTATATTTTACAGGTTTGGTAAACAAACTTGAATAAATTGTGTCTCTGAAAGGCAAAGAGTTAAATAGCTCCTCTGTTGGGTTTAGGAGCCTTATTCCACCCGAATGATGTCGCTGTTCTGATGAACAGACAAAATTAACTTTCCTCTGAATACGGTCAGAAACTGGACTGAAAGTCCAGAGGAAAACTTTTTAAAGACCTTCAGAAAGTCTGAAGGAAGACGGATTAACACCGGCTCAGAGGTGCAGGAATAAAAACCCTTTTTTACTGTACGGGTTAGGGTTATGAAACCTTCAGGAGCCGACCTCCAGAACCTGGACCATCTTTTGCTCTCATCGTACTCTGAATCCAGCTCCATCTCTCTGCCTGTCGGTGCCGTTGTCGGCTCCTTGCAGCAGGAAGGTCCTGGATTCGGGTCGTGGTCTCCCTGTGCATCTCAGGGTCGTCTCCCTGTCGGTCCAGAAACGTTTGCGTTACGCTAACAGCTCACCCTACATGGTGTAAGCATGCGTGGTCGGGTATCTCTGCGTTTCCCTGTGATTCACTGGCACTTTATGAGGGTTTCATTATTGTTTCAGCAGAAGTCTTTGATTCAGCAATTTCTTGCTGGAAAAAAAAACCCCAAACCGTTTTCCCCCCTTCTGCCAGAGCTCAAACTGACGTCAAGCAGTTTCCTTTGGTTCTCGCACCTTGATTCATACCACAATGCATCAAAGTCAGCAATTATTTCAAAGTAAACAATATTAGCGTCAGATGGGTCAATTTTAACTACAGCACGATGCAAAAGTTTTAGGCAGCCTTGCAAACTAAGAGAAAATGCAAAGGGAGCGAACAAGAGAAAACCCTAAATCACATCAATAACTGGTGTTACTGCTCATTGCCTTCAACCCAGCTCCGATTCTTATAGCTACACTAGCAAAACGTCTGGGTTTGTGTGGGTCTGTCTGATCAACAGGTGCAGACGCTAATCAGCATCACCTGGAGGTTGAAGAAGTCGTTAACTGAAACAGAAACGGATTAAAACTGGGCGAGCAGGAGCAGGAGCCCAGCTCTGCTGCCAAGGTGAGGCTGAGGAGGACGGTTTCGTGTCTCGGATCAACCGCCACGGCGAGCCGGAGCAGAGGAACGAGACCCGAGGCGGTTCTACTGCCTCAGCAAGATCTCCGCCACGGAAATACTCAGCAGCAGTCTGCAGTTTCCACATGTGCTGTCAACGCTCTTTTGAGGAAGAGGCCTGTGGAGTATAGCAGTTGGTAGTTGTTCTGCCTTGCAGCAAGAAGGTCCTAGGTTCAGATCCTGCTGAGACATTCAATTCAGTTTTATTTATATAGTGCTAATTTATGACACACGTCATCTCATGTCTCTTTCCAAAGTCAGACTCCATCAGATCCTGCAGGTTGGTGAGAAAGTTTCCTCTCTAAGGAAACCCAGCAGGTTGCATCAAGTCTCTCCAAGCAGCATTCACTCCTCCTGAAAGAGCGTAGAGCCACAGTGGACAGTCGTCTGCATTGTTGATGGCTTTGCAGCAATCCCTCATACTGAGCATGCATGAAGCGACAGTGGAGAGGAAAACTCCCCTTTAACAGGGAGGAGAACCTCCAGCAGAACCAGAACCAGGCTCAGTGTGAACGCTCATCTGCCTCCACCCACTGGGGCTTAGAGAAGACAGAGCAGAGACACAGAAAGCTCAGAAGCTCACATTGACCCAGGAGTACTTTCTATGTTAGATGGTAATAGTGGATGATCTGCCTCCCCTGGATGATATCACAGCTAAAAGATCAGCGTTTATTGCTGGTTGTGATTGCTTGTGGGTAGAAGGTATTGCTTAGTCTGCTGGTTTTAGTCCAGGATGATCTGTAGCATCTTCTTGAGGGGAAGGGGGAGAAAAAGGGAGTGTCCAGGGTGGAAGGGGCGCTGGATGGTCCTGCTGGCCTTCAGCTCCAGTCTGTTTGTCTCAGAGCGGTACAATAATGAGTGTCTGCACGCGTCAGTGAAGCACGGCGGGGTTCCTGGCAGGTTTGGCTGGATTTCTGCAAATGGATTTGGAGACTTGGTCGGGATTAATGGTGTCCTCAGTGCTGCAACACTGGCGGACACTTAACCATCATGCAACACCATCAGGGAGGTGACTGACTGGCCCCAGACATACAGCCAAGGTAATCAGGAACCACCTTCAGCGTAAGGAAGCACAAGAACTCCTGGAGGTGATGGCATGGCCCCTACAGAGCCAACATCATCCAGCGTGTCTGGGATCAGACGAAGAGTCAGCAGGATCTGAGGAAGCCCAGAACCACAGAGGGTCTCTGGTTGGTTCTCCAAGACGCTTGGAGCAACCTACCAGCCGAGTTTCATCAGAAACCGTGTCCAAGGGAACCTAGAAGCGTCAAATGTTGGTTTGATTTGGATCTAGTTTCTGTTAATTCAATGCATATTTTGTTAATTGATGAAAATAAACCATTAATGCTTTTATTACATTCTTAGTTCACAGCATAAACTTTTGCACAGTTAATTTTTACAGTTGACCCGTTGTTCCTGTGATCAATCTGATGCTGTTTTAAATCAGTGAAGGTAAAGACTTTCCTCCATATTAAGCCCCGTTTTTTTGGAAGTTTGCTGTAATTTTGTCACCATTTCATGATATTTTAATCATTTCCTTCACCAGCCATGTTGATGCTCTGCATCAGGATGTGGCATATCAGCACTTTATCAGATTTCACACATTTCTTGCTTTAATCAGTAGGCTTTTTTCTTTACTGTGACGTATGGTGTGAAGTATCATTTTCACGTTGATGCATCTGGGTGTGAATGACTCAGTCAATAACTGCTGCCATGGGCATTATTACTGGCACTGGTGGGGCAACTGTGATCCTCTCCTGGAAGGATTTCACTTTCTGCCATTAGTCAGCGCAAGATAGTTTTGGCTTTTTTCTTGTTGTTGCTGCATTTATGCAAACGGGTCTTAATGTGTCCAACAGCACGAACTGGGAATTGGCATATTTTTGGTTTCTGATATCTTCAATGTTGTTTCTTGGAGGCAGACCAGAACTGCAGAAAGGCCAGTGCAGACGCCAGACCCTCCTCTTCCTCAGCTTGGTTGGTTTTCCATTGCCTTGGAGTAAAAATGTATGAAAGTTCCTCAAAACAATGTGATTTTCCTCTAAATTCTCTGATGGACTTGTCTTCACTAATGTTGCCATCACAGAAGTGGAAATGAGCTTAGCCAAGGACACCGAGAGAACCCTGTACCAAACTAGGCTGCTGGTTGTTGATCAAGATGACTTGATAATTTACAGATCTATATCTAATCTTCTTTTCCTGTCTAAAATTCTTGAGAAAGTAGTTGCTAATCAAGTATGTGAACATTTACAAAGTAATGACCTACTTGACGAGTTTCAGTCAGGCTTCAGAGCTCATCATAGCACTGAAACAGCTCTGGTGAAGGTCACTAATGATATTCTCATGGCCTCAGATAATGGACTTGTGTCTATACTTGTCCTGTTAGATCTCAGTGCTGCATTTGATACAGTTGATCACAATATTCTCCTACAAAGACTTGAGCATACTGTAGGGATTAAGGGGAAAGCATTAGGCTGGTTTAAAGCATATCTGTCTGACAGATTCCAGTTTGTTTGTTAATAATAAATCTTCTTCAAACTCGGCAAGCAGGAAAATGGAACGGCGCGTAACCCCTGACAAAGGTTTTCCAAAATGTTTCCTTGTCCGTTTGGTTCTGTATTCTGATGACAGTTCTTGATCCAGTTCTCTCTCAAGGATCTGACATCACGGTTTTCCAGCTTGGGTTTCCTCCCTCATCCTTCATGATCTCATATTTCCTCCAATTTCTTCCACATTTAATGATATTCAGTAGGGATGCACCGAATAAAAAACTGGGCCGATATCGATATCCGATATTAATATTGCTATTATGTCCGAAAACCGATAATTAATGATGTGCGTGTCATTTACGTTTCTGGGATTATCAAATTTTGCACAGTTTTGTACCGACTGAAAACTATGCTATGCTAACTGAATTTTTAAATGTGGGTTATAGACTAGACCAGTGGTTCCCAAACTTTTTTAGCCGCGCACCCTCTTCTGTGTAAGAACTGGGTTGATGAACCCCCTACCCCCCACACCTTCATAAAAAACAAAGTGCAACAAGCCTTTTTATAGCCATAATAAAGGTAGCATATACATATTAATCATGCTCAAATGACCAGAGAACACATAATAACAAAAAATTTATTATTGGTATTTGTGAGAATGAATGAAGGAGAGGCCACAAGCTAGGTGCGCATACAGTACAAAGCGTAGAAGAAAACTTCTTCTATGCTTCATTTTTAGATGAAATATATAAGACTTCTTCCAAATTCGTACATTTTTCTTCTGAATACATTACTTATTAAAATTATAGTTTTTGATTTGAATTTTTACAAAGGAAATGTTTATTTACACGTCTTTATTGTGCGGGAAAAGACACTGTAATTCTGTACACTTTTCATCTTGTGCACCCCCTAGTGGCGACTGCCGCACCCCTGGTGCTGCTTTTCGTACGTTTTCTCTTGACACCATGGAAAATGACCACACTGCTGACTTTGCATCTCTGCTTCATCTAAAAACCCCACAATCCTGGCTGCAAAAAACACATAAACCCCACCCACCCACCCCTCCTGAAACACTGGCATAAAGGGGAACTAAATGGAAATAAACACTGGTTGTTAATATGGACCCAGTTTTACTTATATGATGGATTCCAATATGTTAAAAAATGACAAACATTGGCCGATACTGATGTTAATGCCGCTATATTGTGCATCCCTAATATTCAGCACCTAAGAGAGAGAGAAACATACAAATCTCTACTCATGGTTCTTCAAGAATCAGAGGTGGTCTTCCGGCTGTAAAGCAACAGCGCCCATTTAGAATATCTGGAGTATTTTGTATGTTGAGGTAAATAAGATCATTGTAAAGTCCGGTCTGCTCTTTCTCTGCTGAAACCAGGAAAATCCCGAGTTGATCAGGTGTTCCCAACTTTACCCAATGAGACTTCGGTATTTTCTGGTACACAACTCATCTGAGCTCGTTTTAAAATTAGAGCACGCATCTTGCTTTCCTGTATGGGAAGTATGCTCTCATTTGGCCAGCCGGGGGATTACTTTCACTCTAATTAACCACTTACCAGAAGAGGAAGTGGCTGAGACCCCTGAGGGAAATACAGAAGTGTGGGCCTGCTTCAAGCTGGTTCCTGGTACGCTGTAGTAACATCCGACAAGTATTTTCTGTTCCTGATTCTAAGTGGGCTCAACCCTAACTGATGTTAAAATTATTTTTCTGTGGTAGACAACTAAGCCTAAATTGCTTTAGCTGAACTAGATGTTACTTAATATCTGTATGAATAAACCATCTACTCCTCCTCTACTCCCCAGTAGTGGGCGGGGGAGTAGCACGGTGGAAAGATGATGTCAGAATTAGAAAAATGTCCTGTCATGAATTTGGTTTGCATCATTTTCGCTGCTGAATGTAAAATACTGTAGAAAATACCCACGACTGTAAAAATAGCTAAAACTCTGTTTAGTGATTCACTAAAGTGTAAAAAGGTGTATCTGGGAAAGTTTGACTCTTTTGAATATTTGACTCTCCAGTACGAACTAGCTTCTTCAATGTTTACATGCCTCCTAAGTCCAAATCAAACTTTTAAAATTTCAGTTTTCACCTTTACAACCCTGAAGACAGAGGTGCAAAAGAACTGTCTGAAACACTTAAGAGATTGTGGTTTAATTCAACATGTTAAAGGTAGAGTCTGTGATTTTTCCAGAAGTTTCCCCAAGTGCCATTTTTTACCATCTTACCTGTTCTTGCTCTCCTCAGGGGGATATCGTGGAAAAAATCTCCCAAACCCACTCTGGTCTTATTTCTTTCTACTGAGGCCTTCCTCTTCTTCTCATAAACATGAACACGGTTCGCTTCTTGCGACTCTGAGCCATGTTCAAAGTCTACGGTGATAGCAGTGGAGCTACAATCCACAGCTATCACTGAAGCTAACCGCTAAGCTAATTGCTAAGCTAATGGGATACATAAACACTAGCAGTGCTGCATGCACAGCCTGCAAGCAGAAACTAACAAGGAACGAGCACGAACAGTGGCGTTATGAGAGCGTGTCAGAATGATTGGCCTGTGGGACAGCCAATGGATAAAGGAGATAAACCCAGAACTAGAAGGACAGAGGAGACTGAGATCAGGACCACAACTCTGAATGAATTCAAAAGTAGTGTAAAGAGCACTTTTATTTTAATGTTCTGCTGCCATATGAACAAAAGTGTTGTAACATTTGTAGCACTTATCAGTAACACATATTTAGTGTAAAGCTCAACTTAAACATGTAAAACAAAAAATAGCAATAATAATAAATTAAAGCTTATTGCCACTGACATGGAATTCTCTTTATGAGGAAAAAATCTACCAAAAACAGGCAATTTCTGAGGTAACAGCTGGGAGCAGCATTACCATTTTATGTTCAATACCAAAGTTTAACTTGGCAATGCTACAACTAACTTGTTTCTGTCATATTCGTTGCTGGAAGAACTTTAAACTGAAATGCTTGCTAACTCGATATGCTTGCGTTTATTTGACGTTAACACGCGGTTTTTTGTTGTTGCTTTCTCGCGCGCATATAGTGAATGGCAGGGAAAAAACAGGCAAAAACACATGGATACTTTGAAACGAGAAGCGACTTCACCGACGGTGTCGATGCAGACCCCCGCCCCCAGCCCCCCCCCCCCGCTCCGCTCCGCACAAAATTTGTTCCGTTCGCCAACTCACCGCCTCGCCTAAGCAAATTCCTGCAGGAAACACCGCCTTCCGCATGTCGGCTTAGTTTTTTTCCGGCCAGCACCTTTCTTACTCTGAATCCGAGGTTTGGCTGACAGCGAGGTTATTGGCGCATTATCGCCACCTACTGTTCTGATTCAAACCCCTACACCGCAGCAACAGACCTTCACAAAATAAAAGCATGTGAGCAACATGCGTTAATGCGCGTTAAAGAAAATATCGCCGTTAATAGTCTAATGAGTTAACGCGAAATTAACGCATTAACTTGCCCAGCCCTATATTTTATACTTGATCATCACTTAAGGTCTAAAACATTTTCAAGGTCCATGTATGATGTTGCCTTATCTGATCAATTTTCTGTTACCTTTGAAAGCATCATTTCCAGTGACTCATTTAGCCAAAGGGATGTCATAAGAAAACGTACCTTTAAGGACAATGCCACAGAAACCTTTATTCAAGCTTACTCTGCTACTTCAACTTTGTCCTGTAATGCAATAGATGAACTAATAGATAACTTTCATTCTAAAGTCTCAGACATCATTGACTGCATTGCTCCAGTTAAAGTGAAGGTTGTTTCTGGGAAGAAAAAATCTCCTTGGAGAAATGCTCCAGCAGTTAGAGGTGAAAAAAGGGAATGTCGAAAAGCTGAACGCAGGTGGAGAAAGAATAGACTCCAGGTTCACTATAACATCTATAAAGAGAGACTTTACAGATATAAATCTTTCTTCTCTGAGATCATCAACAAAAACATTATTAATACTCATGACTTATTTACCACCTTTGTCCATGGCTTATGAACTCCACTCCACCAGGGCCTGCAATGAATTTGCCAACTTCTTTACTGAGAAAATCATAAAGATTAGAGGATCAGTTTCTACGTCTATATCAACTCCAGAACCAAAGCTGTGTCCAACTACAATTGATTTTGACAAAATGTCCCAATTCAGACAAATAAACTACAAACAAAAAGTGCAACTGTGTAGGTTGATTTAACAAAATGTGCAAAATGTGCATGTACAGTGATGTTCAATAAATATTATTATTAAAAAGTAATTTGTTTCAGTGACCCAGTTAACTAACACATTTTATAGATTCATTACTCATGGACGGATGTTTTAAAGCCCTTATTTCTGTTAATAATGGAAATGTTTTTGTAAATACGACATTTAGGGTTAGAATATTACATCCAACTAATAAAAAATACATACATTTTAGTACAGAAATATGGGCTTTATATAAAAAGTATGTTTAATATTTGCTTAAAGTTGCTATTTTTAAAAGCAGATAAATGACAGCATTGTAAACCATATTCTAATTTACTGAATATGACCATGCATAAAAAACAGCAGCAATAATGATTACAAAGAGATTTTATCAGTCAAATCATTCTATTAGGCCAAAGAAACACAAAACATAGCTAAATATTAAAGAAGAGAACAGTAATTATGAAAAGAAGATGAGACATATGTTTTTTTGGTAACCTTTTGTTTCTGGTAATGGTCAAATAAATTTATATATGTATACAGTCAATGGTGCATAAATAGCTTTTATCATTCAGCGTTTTAGTGGCAAAACCACAATAGTTTTTTTTTATTTCACATTTTTATTGTAAAACTTTAACTTTGAAATTTAAATGTATTCTTTAAATTTGCGTTGATGTGTTTTGTAATAATCAGCTCATCTCAGTATATCCACAGCTCGTATATAAATGTATAAAATAGCTGCACCTTTTTCCAGCTGCTTTGCTGCTAACTTCTAAAGTTTATATCTTTATTTTTGCCTGTGCAGCGGACAGAAATGACAGCAGATGCATTTGTGTTAAGATCAAATTAACACAAAAATAAACCCAGAGAAGAAATCCCCAAACTAGTTAATTCAGCAAAAAACCCAGAAGTAAAAAAAAAAAATCAAGATGCCACAAGATTTAAATGTGTTTTTTTTTTTCCTTCTGCGTTCAGACGGGAAGAGAGCAAAGCGTTTCCGACACTCACTTCCTTATTCACGGCTTTAAAAACCCAGAGGCGACTTCATTCACTCACACTTCCATCCCACATCCTCACCGGTGCTGAGAAGCCAAAAACCTCTGAAGATGAACAAAGCTGTGATCCTCCTGGTCGCTCTGACCCTCTACTGCTGCATCCCTGAGCTGCATGGTGAGAAAATACTTAGATATATATATATATATATATATATATATATATATATATATATATATATATATATATATATATATATATATATATATATATATATATTCATTTAACATTTTTCATTTCATTCATTGTATTCAAAGAAAACAAGCATTCTAAATTCCTGAATGAAAGGGAGCAGAAAGAAGATTAATCTTATGTTTTCTGACGGCTTTACCTAAAGCAATATATTTACAAAAACACTTAAATTACAAAATCATCTCTCCAGCCGTATATTTTTTTTATTTTTAGCTTAACTTGGCTTGTTTTTGTTGACATCTTTAAGGAAGTTTATTGCTTTATTTTATAATTACTGGTTTAGTTGTGGGCTGCACAGAGGCACCTTTGCAGAAATTAGGTCCTGGGTTTGAATCCCAGCCTGGGGCCTTTCTGCATGGGGTCTCCCTGTGCATGGGTGGGTTCTCTCTGGGTACTCCAGCTTCCCCTCTAGACGATGAATTGATTGCTTGGTTGACCTTTTTTTGTCTTTAGAAAACATAATCTACATTTATTTAGTGTAGTTGCTGCCAAATGTGTGAATATCGGCAACATAAAGGTAGAAACTGAAACAAAAATCATCAGATTGTATCTGTGAAAACTGATAGTTAGGAACCACAAGCTAAGATAAAAATATAATTGTTATAATTATAATAATGAGTGGTGTATAATGGTTAGAAAGCAGGGCGCTTGTGTCCTGGAAAGGCTGCAGGTTCCTCGGTTCAAATCCCACAGACTGCCCTTCTGGGTCCCTGTGCAAGAAGCTCAGGTCCAGATTGTGTGTAATTAAAATAAAAATGATTTATTTATTCATTTTAAATGTGATTTGTTTTCCTGCAGCTTCTTCCAGGTCAGGATGTCGGTGCTTAAGATCGACGTCTTATCGAGTCGCCCCCAGCACCATCGCCAAGGTGGAGGTGACTCCTCCATCGGGACGGTGCCGCCACGCAGAAAGAGTGTAAGTCTGTTCGGACTCTAACTCAAACTAAAACGGGTCGACGGCTCTGACCTCCAGAACCGCCCCACCGGATGGGTTCAGACGCTGAAAAGTGATCATTTATTGTCATTTCCTGGGTTCAGCTTGTGATGATGTTTCTTTTCTTTTCTCTCTCTCTCAGCATCATCAGGAAGAACGGCTCCAAAGTTTGCATCAGCCCAAACGCCGAGTGGTTCCCAGAGTTTCTCAGCAAACTTGACCAGTAAGAATAATTTTGTCTTTGTTTCTACAAACCTGAACACGTCACAGAAACCTACACAGTGTTTCACATGTAAACCCCTGCAGTTCCCCTGTTAGAACCACCAGACAACCTCTGAGTCCGGAGAGACAACATCTGTAGACTTCTCAGGATATTTTAAGGGAAGGGTGGATATTTCAGCACATTTAATAATAATAAAAAACACGTTTACTGCTTACTGATGTTCCAGGAGGTCTTCATGAGATGTAACAACAGATCTGAGTGCAGCTAATATTCCTGTTAGGTTCTGAAGCTGTAAACAGAGACAACTCCCATAAAGCCCAGACAATATTTAATCAAAGAAACCTTAAACTTTGTGGTGCTCAGCCTAAAACTAAAAAGCGGTCTGCTTTGTTTAGCCTCACAGGTTCATCCATAAATACTGTCCTCTGATTTTAGTGGTTTTAGGAGGATAAACGTAATAAAAACCCAGAGCACAGGCCCAGTAAATGTTTCCACTGCCGCAGGAAAAGCTTGACCATAGAAATCGGACCATCACATTCCTGAAAACAATTTAAATCTCACATTTTCTTTGCCCTCTGTGTGAATTCACCGATATGTTGTTGTGTCCAAAGGATGGGTTGTCGCAAGGCAGGCGCCTCGTCTTGTATTCGCCGTCATTTAGTACGATAATGGTAATAACCTAACATTTGTTCTTTAAACATTTTCCCATGCATGCCCTGTGTTTACCAGCGTATCCTTGCAAGCAGGGTCTGAAATTAACACTCGCCGGGCGCCAAATGCGAGTAAATTTTACGTTTTTTGGTGAATAAATACCAGAGGGCTAGCTAGTTGCTACATGGCGAGTAAATGTTTGCACCAGATAAGTCGTGTTTTTCAGTCACACTCCCTCATGTGACGAGAGAACAACAGCAGCTACGTCACGTACGTTTGCTAACAGCTAGCGTTTAGCTTAGGCTAACTATGTAGCAGGATTATATGGAGATATTTAGCAGTCAGAATTAATATTTAGGCTGGTAAAAAATAGGTTTGGCCGGTTGATTTTTACAACTTGGCCGGTGAATCAGGAGGTTAATTTCGGACACTGCTTGCAAGGCAGTGGAGCGTAGAACTGGCGGTTCTCTCTTTATGCATGTCTGACCTGCAGGAAGCCGCCGTTAGCTCCTGACTTTAGCGGACGCCATGTTTCATTTCGGTCTTTTCTCCTCTGAATTACAGGGACTACGAAAACGTCAGTTCTACCACCGTCTCTGCACCGGCCTTCTGATCATCGTCCTGCCCTGGAAGCTACTTCGTCTAACCTCACGCCACTGATTTCGCTGAGCCACTGTTTGATCTAGTTTTATTGTTTTTTTATTTCTATATTTTTATACGGATTCTTGTCATTGGTTGTACTCTTCACTTGTTATGACTGAAATGGACCTCCTGGATTGTGAAAAAGCTATTTGCTCATGTAATATTTTTTAATGAATAAATAAAGGAGAGATGAAAAGAACCCATAAAAACTGACATTTTATGACTGGGGGTTGTGATACAGGTGCTGCAGACTGTGTTGGGCTTCAGTTCTTATAAACTCCAGATGAATCCTCGTTTGTTTGAGCGAAAGTAATTTAAAAAGCCGCTTCATGGCTGAAGGACTTCCCTAAAAATCAGAGAAGGGTTCATAAATGGAACGGGTGAAATGGAATCTTGACTGTGAACAAAACAAAGGAGATGATTGTAGATTTCAGGAGAAACAGGATCAGATCAAAACCAATTTCCATCATGGGAGAAGAAGTGGAGGAGGCTGAGGAATATAAATAGCACGGTATTTATAGACGCAACAGTGAAGCCGTCTACAAGAAAGGGACAAAGCAGACTGTATTTTTTGAGGAAGCTAAAATCCTTCAAGGTTTGCAGCAAGATTCAATTTCAGTTCAATTCAATTTTATTTATATAGCGGCAATTCATGATACATATCATCTAAAGGCTCTTTCCAAAGTCAGACTCCATCAGAACCTCCAGGTTGGTGAGAAAGTTTCCTCTCTAAGGAAACCCAGCAGGTTGCATCAAGTCTCTCCAAGCAGCATTCACTCCTCCTGAAAGAGCGTAGAGCCACAGTGGACAGTCGTCTGCATTGTTGATGGCTTTGCAGCAATCCCTCATACTGAGCATGCATGAAGCGACAGTGGAGAGGAAAACCTCCAGCAGAACCAGAACCAGAACCAGTGTGAACGCTCATCTGCCTCGACCAAGATGCCACAGATCTTCTCTAAGTCTGTTGCTGAGAGCGTCGTCTCCTCTGTCGTCATCTGTTGGGGCAGCAGCATCAGAGCCAGAGACCTAAAAAGGCTCAACAACCTGATAAAGAAGGCAGGTTCTGTTCTGGAGACGACGATGCAAGGAAGGATTTTGCAAAAAATCAAGAAAATTATGGACAACCATGAACATCCTCTGTATGACATCCTCGCTGGTAAACAGAGTCTCTTCTGTCAAAGGCTTCTCCGGATTGGTTGTAAAACAGACCACTACAGATCTTTACTGTCCACAGCCGTCACCGTCTATAATCTATAACTATAACAAAATGACTTACATCAACATTTAATTCCCCTTTGAGATAAAGATTTTTTTAATTACATTTGAAATTAACCCAGAACTGTATTTAATTTAGTTTGTATGATTTGATTGAATATGACCTGAGATGACTTGTTTCAAATTGCCGCTGTATAAATAAAATTTAATTTCCATCCGTCTGTTTCTTTTATCTGAGATCGGGTGATGGGGCCACAGCTCCTGCAGGGAACCCAACCTCCGTCTACCCTGCAACCTCCTCTGGCTCATTCTGGGGACCCCAAGGTGTTCCCAGGCCAGACGGGACATATAGTCCCTCCAATGAGTTCTGGGTCTTCCTCTGGGTGGAACTAAAAGTAGCCGCCCAGGGGGGCATCTTCATCAGACGTCCAAACCACCTCAACTGGCTCTTTTCCATGCGGAGAAGCAGCGGCTCTACTTTACCAGTTGTATCCAGGATCTCGTTCTTTCGGTCCTAATCCAGACGTCATGACCACAGCTGAGGATCTAAAACAAGTAAATTAAGAGTTTGGCTTTCTGGCGCAGATCTTTCTTCACCACAACGGACCGGATCAGCGCCCTCATTACTGGAGAATCCCCGATCCGTCTGTCCAGGTCCTGCTCCAAGACACCGAGACACTAAAACTCCACCTGGGGCAGAGTCTGACCCCTGACCTTTCCTTTTTTCTTTTATTTAATTACAGAAACAAAAAATCTACCAAACAGGATACTTTACTATCCTGCAAAGTTACTTTATTTATCCTATCCTGCCAAGTTATTTTATTTTCCTGGCAAGTTATTTTATTTTCCTGCCAAGCTACTTTATTTTCCTGCCAAGCTACTTTATTTTCCTGCCAAGCTACTTTATTTTCCTGCCAAGTTACTTTATTTTCCTGCAAAGTTACTTTATTATCCGGCAAAGTTACTTTATTTTCCTGCAAAGTTACTTTATTTTCCTGCAAAGTTACTTTATTTTCCTGCAAAGTTACTTTATTATCCGGCAAAGTTACTTTATTATCCGGCAAAGTTACTTTATTTTCCTGCAAAGTTACTTTATTTTCCTGCAAAGTTACTTTATTATCCGGCAAAGTTACTTTATTATCCGGCAAAGTTACTTTATTCTGAAATCCACTGCAATTCACTGAAATTCTCAAGCTGTATGCAAACGAAATTTCGTTCTGTACGCACTGTGCATACAAAATGACAAAGTTTGTCTAAGTCTAAGTCTGATGATCATCAGCATAGAAATAAACATAATCCTCATTTAAAAAAAAAATGCCTTTTCTGATTAACTCTGATATTAAAACTAGTTTGATGATCCGAGATGTTTCTATGTGATGAAAATGGAAATCTGCAAGGACCAAACATTTTCACCGCTCCGTACGTACAGAGTGAAAAGAATGACAGGAAAACAATTTCTGCAGCTTCTGTCGTGTTCATTGAGCTTTTATTGAGCCACAAAATTCAATGTTTAAAAAACCTCTTTTGTCCGAACGCCAAACATGTCGTTCCGGTGGCCGAGCACGGCGCCGTAAAGCAACCAAGGAGGAAGGAACAGAACGGATCACAGCCACAGGGCTCGTACATTCAAAGTGGTTGGTGATAGCTGCTAATGAACTGACTGGTTGTCGGGTTAATCTCTGAGGGTCTCGGTCGCATGGGCAGTGCTGCTGTTGGTGGACCTGTAGAGACTAGGCACCGTGTTTAAAAAATAACAAAACAAACATTAATGAGGTGCGATGTGGAGGGTCAAAACAGATTTGGTTCGTACAGAGGACAGAAATAGTTTAAATAGACGGCTGAAGATGTTCTGTGATGAAGGTATCTACAAAAATCTGCTAAAGGAGAGCAGGAAACATTTAGCAAACTGTGCACGAGGTTCAAATAACTCTTTATTAAAACCTTGGAAAGGGATCAACGGTTCTCCAGGCTGCCTGAGGATCTGTCAGAAAGTTTCGTTTTTTTGGACTTTGGCTTCTTTTTTTATTCAGTTAGCGCTCGTTCTCTTTGCCTGTTTCATCACTAAAATGCCATTTCTGGTCCACCAAATGAAGAAATGGGAGCAAATTACATTTATGGCAACAAAAAGCCTAAAGAGACAACTTAAAACCTGTTTTTATGTCTCATAATACCACGGGTTTATCGCTTGTGTTTAGGACTTTTTTAACCCTTTCCATTCCGGCACGACACGGACCGTGAATCTGCAGGATGCCTCAGGGTTATTCACAGGTCGCACTGAGTGGCTTAAAAAAGAAACTTTTGGGCACAAAAATGTTAGTTTTTCTGGACTGAAAATCATTAAAAAGCAGCCAAAGCCCAAAAAAACAGAAAACCTTTTCAGAAAGCCTGAAAACCTGACGATCAACAGCTGCAGTAAAAGGTTAGAATAAAGCCGACGGGTTTCTGCTCGGTCCTCTCAGCGCAGGAGTAGAAATAAGTAGAAACTGCGTTCAAACCTAAAATATTTTTTTCTAGTGTCACAACATCCCTTTGACCCGAGATGAGAAAACTAAACTCAGGGTGAGACCCCCCCACCCCCCCAGATCAACAGAGAGGCTGAGATCATCTCCAACAATCAGAGCTTCGTCTTTCTACTGATTTATCTCAGTTTAGACTCGTTTCCTGCGGGAATAATTCGGTTTAGTTTGACATCCTCTAACTTATGGGGCCGCCGGCGGAAGACGTGTGAAAAAAAAAAAAAAAGCCTTAAATTATAGATTTTTTTTATCATACAGCAGCATAATCCCTCACTGAATTTCACATGAAGAACTGCGTTTCTACCTAATCTACGTCTACGTCTGTATCTGGACCATCCGGACTCCCTTCAGCTCGGCCCGCGGCTTTTTCTCTGAGATTTCTCTCCGTCTGATGAATCCCTTCTCTGTTGATCTGAATCGTTATGCTGCAGAACACTTCCTGATGGAGGCTGGAGTTTTTTTTTTTTTTTTTTAAAGAGCCCCTGACGTCGTGCCCTCGAGCTAACGAGGTTCCCGGGGGGGTCTCTGGAAGCGAGGCAGACCCGCAGCATCACAGGACCTCCACCGTGCTCAGCTGGGTAAACACACCTGCAGCATTTCAGAAAGTCCACATATTAAAACATGGAGTCCCTCCAGAAGCACAGTTGGGCCTCCAGACATTCTGCATGGCAGCTGGTCCTGGTCCAACACGTCTGATTCGCCTCCTCAGTCTGTCTCCAATGTCTGCAGAGCCAGACCAGACAGCCGGGTTGGACCAGGACAACACCGGCCCATAGGGACTGACTTTGGACCCCATGAATGGGTCATAAGGTTTATGGAGAACGTGAAGGCCTGCCGATGACGTCCCGTAATCATTTGATGAAGCGGGTGAGCTAAAGGCGGTTCCTGAGGAACCCGGTGGTGGTTCTGGAGACTTTTGGAGCACCAAGAGGTCCACTTTATGCTGCTAGTCGCTAGAAATGCATTTTAGTTTCTGTCCCTTGGGTCCTCGTTAAGCTTTGCGGCTAAAATGAGTATTACGCAATAATTAAACCTTAGGCTGGACGATAATTCAATAACAATATATATAGATCAATAGACGTATGTTGATGATAGGAAAAAAAAAGTCAATAAAAAGTTAAATAGAATAAAAGTTTTCCTTCCTTATGTATTCTAGCCATGTAGGTTAATATTACAGTCATTAATCCTCCCAACCAATCACAACGCAGACCCAGGAACCAAGCTCCGCCCCCTTTAGAGCTCAGAGAGCATGCGTTCTTTTTTCTTTATTAAAAACTTACAGTTTTGGTAAAAAGGGTTAAGTTTAAATTCAGTGTTTGTGTCTGTATCTAAAAATAGGTTGCTAAGCAACAGCATAAAATGTCCAGGGCTGCACTTAACATATATGTTTTAAATTTGTTGATATTTATCAATATCGACCAATTAGATTTCTGTTTTATTAAAAGTTTTTATTTCTTCCCTATGTCGTCCAGCCCTAGTTAAACCCAGAGGAAACAGAATGTCGGGGGATTAGTAATCATTAATTAACAGAGACACTGATTTAAATAAAGTAGAAATTTCAGGAAAAATGCTTTAGTTCTATTTTATCGGACTTTTTAAAGGTACCAAAAACTTTAGTGATTTTCTCTCATTATGCAGGATTAATTTTTAACCCACACCACATCGCTGTCCTCAGGCTAACGGTTGAGTCGATCATGCTGCTGCGATAAAAGACAAATTAATTTAAAGGTTTTTCACACATCTTTGCTCGGCGCGCTAATAAACTTGCACTGAAAATACCGCCTCTGGTCACTGGTTACTGCTCGTCTATGTAAATTAGCTCCAGATGTCCTGCAGCAAACTGTGAGCCGATCACTTTTTAACGCCGGCCTTAGATTTACGTTTTCTGCTGGCAGATCTGCTCTACGTCCCGCGCCGATCGGGGAGCTTCCCAACACGGAAAACGTTAAAGAAACGGATTAATCCGGCGCAGCATCCGACAAAATAATAATAGCGTTTTTTTTTGGCAAAGAAGGAAAGTTGCACCGCAGTTTCTTTTTTGATTTATTAAAAATGGACAAAGACGTAGGAAGAATTATACAACATCGTGTACGTGTGCAAGAACAAACATCACCTGTGCTTGTCCAGAAATGTCAGAACCACATTTTATCCGTGTAGTTTTAGTCGGAAAACAAAAGTCGTTAGTGTGAGAGGTACCTCAAAGCCCTGAGTTATAACTTCCATAAAGGGCTTTTAGTTCGGATCTTTGTTCTACATTCTGCTCAGGAGTCGCTAACCGGCACCGGTAAACCGCCGTCACCCCCAGTAAAGACAGATTATCACTCGTTGGACGAACCTTTGGCCAATCAGAGGATGAGTTGAACCACCCCCCACTCCAAAAAAACGAACTAAATAAAAAAAAAAAAGGAGATTAATCAGAGAATTATCAGTAAATATCAAATATATTTTAAGTCTCACGCAAAAAACAAAGAGTACGGGACGAACCGGTGTTCAGCTGAGAGAGTGAAGTTTGCATCACTGGTAAAATGAGGGGAAAACCCCAGATTATCAAAATAAATACTTCTATCTGGGAGGGGGGGGGGCAGCTAGTTTACATTAATGCAGCACTAAGAGGCATCATTCGAGGGGAGATTTACCGGCTGACGTGACAAAAACAAACCAGAGATTATAATCCCAAAAGTGACGGTAAAATCCCAGAAACACACAGATTATGCAGATGAGAACCCCCCCCCCCCCCCCCCCCCCCCCGCCTGAAAACGATGCATTAGCGAGACGAGATGTGCCGAGGTTTTACATTCCGCCTCCCACATGTCGGGTGCTACTTATAAAAACAACGTTTGAACATTTTCTATCTTAAAAACCCTTGACCATACCTCAAATTTTATTAAATTACATATTTTGGCATTTCTTGGCTCATGAATTTTTAGATATGCACCAAAAAAAAAAAAAAAAGTTACAACACACCGGATAAACTTGTGCAACTCATAGAAACAAATCTGTTTTATAAACTGAATATATAGCCCAAAAAAAAAAAAAACAACAACAAAAAACAAGCGAACAATTTTGGGTTTTTACTGTTAAACTACTAAAGTGTGTGAAAAAGTAAAAAAAAAAAAAAAAACTGGATCAAATGTCGGTTCTGTGGTAAATCTATCTTAAAAGTCGTAAATCTGCCGAGCTTTCATGATCGAATCTAAGGCAAAACGCTGGAAGTCACTGGAACAGCTTCATCCCAAGCCCAATTTTTTTTTTTTGGTATCAAGCTTCGATTAAAGGGAGAAAATAAACCAAAACACAGCGTGCAAAAAAAACAAAAACAAAAAGAAAAAGTATGAAAAGGAGGAAACAAAACGGCAAATACTTCACTCCCTCTGGGCGACTCCGGACACGCGGGGGGGGGGGGGCCGGTGAACTGTACAGGGTCCTGTAGAAAGCTTGGGGCAGTGTTTAAAATCTGGGCGGGTGAGGTCAGAGGTCAGAGGAGTGGGCGGGGCCTCCGGCAGGCTGCACTACCTGTGGACGGGCAGGTGCAGCCCGTTGAGGGGGTTGAGCGGGTGGGGCGGGGGCGGGTGCAGTTCCAGCTGGGCCAGCAGGGAGAAGTGGTCCGAGGGGATGTGCGGGTGGGGGCAGCCGGTGATGTTGTTGTCCGCCAGCCACTGGCTGTCCAGCGGGCCCAGGACGCCCAGAGCGCTCATGTGCGTCCTGGAGAAGAAGATGTAGTCGATGACGCCCTGCGGACACAGAGACACAGCTTCAGAACCCGGCCGACATCTGCAAAGACGGATGAGGATCTCCCAAACTAGGGCTGAACAATTAATCGCATTTCCAATATAATCGTGAAAAAATAAAACGCAATTTCCAAATCACAGAGTCTGCAATTTTTGGCTATGTAACAATTAGGGAATTAGACACGTCCATTAAGTGTTGGTAAAATGTTTAAAGTGGGTTTGCTTCACATGGAAGGGAAGACAGTTGCAGCAGTGAGATAATCTAACTTTATTACTTGTTTTAGAGTTTATATAATCATACATAGCATTAAGTACAGGTCAATCAGTTTAATACATAGACTTGCTTGTTGGTTGCACTTTATGTTCAACAAGGATTGATGTCCAAATCAACTAAAAACTGTTCTCTTGAATAATATTCTGATTAATAGAAACATTAAAAGTTCTTGTTTTAAATAGTCCTTGTTTACAAACATCTTTATTTAGAGGCCATTTCTGTTGCTTGTGGTTAATGCAGAGAAAAGTCAAAATTGCAATTTTGGTTGAAATATATTGTAGGCAGAACGTAATCATTTCTGCTCTGAGTTTAGATGCTGTGGGTCTATGTGCTGCAAATAAAATAAATCATTCTTTAATGATTTTCTCTGTAAGTAGAGCTGAAACAAAATGTTCGGCTCTCATTAACAAGGAGCGAACCTCAGACGGCTTTGAACCCCGTAAATAAAAAAAGCGGTTAAATCTAATCAGGGGCAACCTTTGGCGTTACATTAAAACCCAGTTTTCTGTTTTAGGTTAACTTTCCCCTTTAAGTGTCCGCTGATTCTGTTTGGCTCTGCGTGCGCTGACCTTTGACCCGGTTCTGGAGACGGCCGAACTCTGGGCAGCAGCCAATGGATGAGCGGATGTGGAGCATTGGAGATCGGAGACAGCCTTTTTTAACGAAACGACGAGAACTTGTGATGAAAACTAAACCCAGAGCGAGAAATCGAGCTGCAAAGGATGATTTAACGACTCGGTTTCTGTCGCTGCTCAGAACGGAGATGAACCGGTGGACGCGAAATATTACAAAAACCACAAAGTTGTGTCAAAGTCGGCGTGCGTGACTCATTCCAAGGCAGGACCGAAATGTCACAGAGCACCAAAACTAGGAGGCGAGTCGAGATTCAAAGGCTTCACCACCAACGCGTAAAAAAAAAAAGAAAAAAAAAAGCTTTATGTGTCGCGTCTGACAGCAACGTGAAAACGGCGCTGCCTTGCTAAAAGGTTCCTTCCTCACTATTTTCAGCGATGAAAAGTTTTTCCACACGCATGACTGAGACCGACGGCGGATCCTGCAGAGGATGTGCTGTGTTCTTTGTTTTGTTTTTTGGGTTTTCCACTCTGTTATGATTATTTAAGATCATTTAACCGGAACCGGGACGTTTTTTTTTTCTTTCCAGTAATATGTGCATTTGAAATGGTTTGTTTGTATATATTCAAAGTGGGGACAATTTACAGTAAGAATGAAAGATGCAACATCTGCTTGGGTTACAAGACGGTACGGAGAAGTTTCTAAATACCTTCACTTTTCTTAAAATCTTAAACTTTTAGTGTTTCCTACCATGTAATGTTTATATAACAGTTTTTTCTTTATATTTTCCTTCCAAGCTCCAGGTCTTTGTCACTTTCCTTTGACAGGAGTTGCTTGTTCTTCTATTTTTAGTTCCTAACCCTGTTTCTTTTACTTCATTTTGCCAAAACCAAACAAAAAAAAAAAAAATGTAAATCTGGATTCAGCGTCTGAGTAAACCTGAATTCTTTCAACAAAAATCAACTAAATGTTCACACTTTTGCTAGGTCACAACCACAAATCTCAAAGTATTTTAATGATCAGCTCAAAGTAGAGCTTGAATCTGGATAGAACAGAAAATACAACAGTTTTACTTCCACTTACGAGTTTTACGAAACCACATATATTTTTTTGCTTTGACTTGAGAGCTAAACTTTGGCCTCTGAGCCAGCTTTAGACCTCCCACCACTAGAGGGCGGCACTGTGAACGCTGCAGCAAAGCAGCTACAGACGCAGCAGTTCTCTCTACAGGAAACTTGGGAATGTGGGAGAAATTTTTCAGGCTTTATTTAAAGGAAAAAAGTTGCAACTTAATGCGTGCTGATGCCTTTTAACGATAATTGTTCAACTGATTTCAGAGAAACTGTAAATGTAAATATTGAATATTATATCAGTGTGTTCTGTAAATAGGCTGGAGTTTTTTTTTCCACTGTAATAGTTTTTTCCCCTTTGTTCAATATTTACTCTGGTATTTCTATTTCCTCTTATCTTCTACTCTTGGTGTTTCTTTCGAGCCAACTTTAGATACTAGTGGTTTGCTCTTTTTATTCTTCTTTTTCCCTCATTGCTAATAATTGTCCGCGTGTTTGCTGCTGTCACACATGAATTTCCCCATTTCGGGACAATAAAGGAATTCCTATTCTTATGAAAGGGAGGATGAAACAGAAGAAACTATACAGACTTTAATTGAAAATCCCTGCAGATGAAAGCCGATTGTAAACAGGGTAAAAAAGTGAATAACTTATTCAAGTTCAGCGCTTCTCCTCCACCTAACAGACGACCTTCATGCTGTCTGATCTTCAGAGTAAATGCTACACATATACTGTAGAGCACGTAATAAAACCGGTTTATTTCACTACATTCTCTTGTAATGTATTTTTATATAATATTCTTCATTTATAGATACAGATTAAAGGATTAATTGGATTCAATTTCAATGGTAAAAGTGAGGGAGAGAGGGATGCACCGAAAAGAAAATTTGAGCAAATAACAGATATTTACCAATATACATTTAATAAAGCTGGGCAATATATCCATATTTAAAAAATAATTGGGATTTTTTTATAAACAGACATAAAATGAGACTATATCGTTTATATTGAGATGGTCTGAGCTGCGGTACAATTATACTTTATTTAAAAAAACAAATAATTATCTACAGCCGTTTGTGTTCCATGTAAAATCTGGGATAAAGCTTTGATTATGAGATGCATTTTTATGATTACTTTATGAAAAGAAAAAGATATAAAGATAAATATTGGATGTCTGCATTCAGCCTAGAGGGATCAATAGATAAACGCATATACACAGGCATATTTTACTTGTGCAATCATACATGTTCTTCTCACGTCACTGTGTAAATCAGCTGCTATACTTGAATATTGCATTTTTCTGACTATGGCGTATTATCACTAATTATGCAATGCTTTCTTTTTATTTCTAGCCTGTTAAATTTATTCTTGTCGCTTTGAAAGTTAAAGGAGCTATGAGTAAAATATTTACTGTAAAACCAACCTAAATCATTCTCATTTCTCACCCAGGATGGAAATAACATTCCCTATAAACAATCTCCTCTCCATCAACAATGTCTTAGTCACGTTTTCTCCTTTCAAACCTAAAGGTACGGTCCAGAACTACGTCGGTTCACAATGTAGCCCGTGTTTACTTCCTGGTTCCTGAGCCAATCATAGGAGAGTTCCCAGCACAGATCACACCATTTGGTATTTTATCTTCTCAAAAGAGCAGCAACCAGTAAGAGAAGCAGACCAGAACACAACATCATCCATCTATCCATCCGTTGAGTAAATGGCAGAAAGGCATTGTGTGTTGTTGCAATTTTAACCACTATTAATCATTTAATCACTATTCTTTATTGGTCCTTTAACTTCAAACTAGCTTGTTTTTCCATTTGCTGATCTCTAGTGTGATTCTGTGTGTTTGTGACACTTTTACAGCTGAATTTCCCCCCTGTGGGACTATAACACTGCTGCTATATACAGGGTTCCCACACCTTGGTGAACATCAAATTCAAGGACCTTTCAAGGACTTTCCAGGACCAATTTCCTCAAATTCAAGGACCACACGTGGCGGCATTTACCTTCTGTGACCGCTGAATAGGTTATCATATTTTAATACAATGCAAATTCAATAAAAGACTAAACGGCATAGAAGTTGTTGGGTCAGAAGCAATACAAGAAAGTGGACTTAATTTATAGCCTACATTGATATTGATCATATTCATAGCCTACATTTATATCCACAGTACATGGCTATGCCATACTACATTACATATAAGATGTACATTAGCCTACCGTTTCATGGAATTTTATGGAAAAAAGTGCAGCATTGAGATGTTCAGAATTATATCAATTTGTTTCACTTACTTTCATCTTTGATTAAGCTAGTTTTTGACTTTGACTCTGAAAAGTCGCTAAATATAGAGACAAAGTCGCTGAGTTGGCAACACTGCGTAAATGTAACCTATTGGACGCTCGTAGGCCTAAACCGTAGCCTAGCAACTAACGAAGAAGAGCGAACGTACTTTTGCAAATTAAAAGATTGTGGAATCAACATAATTTTAAAAGATAGTGTGGTAGTAAAATAATGACATGAGTCGTCATCCGTGTGAACTTTCAACCCCACAAAAAAAAATTCAAGGAATTTCAAGGACCTTGAATTAATTTTTTTAGATTCACAAACTTTCAAGGATTTTAAGGACCCGTGGGAACCCTGAATACAACATCGCTGCTCTACGTCAGTCAACGGGTCCCAATCCTACGCTGCATCACTATCATGCCAAACACCACACGACCAGGCCCAGGCGCTGCTAGCCGCGCTGGCGACCACTAAAGAGCGTCTCCAGATGTTTGCACATGTGACAACCAGCCACCATCAGAACGGCCATCCTACTGAGCCGCCAGCACCGGGGAGGAGCAGCTTTCTACCTTGAAGTCGTAGGTGTAGTTGGTGTAAGGCATCAGGTTGCTGTCGTAGGCGCTCTTCAGCTGGAAGCTGTGGGTGATGCTCCCGTCCGAGTTGCCGTTCTTGCCGTTGCAGTTGAAGTTGGTCAGACACTCGCTGTAGCGCAGCTCCTTGAAGTCCTTGTGGTTTTCGGCCACGCCGCCGTCGCTCAGGTACTCCACCACACCTGCACGCAAGAACATGCCGCATTAACCCAGGAAAAAGAAAAACATGCGGTTTCTGTTCGATTCAGAGGGAAAACGGTGAATCTGCACGAGAATCGTCGTTAGATGTAGGGATGCATGATATTTATCTGACCGTTAAAATATCAGCCGATTTGGTGGAATTTTTTATCGGCCCGATCAGTACATTTTTCCGATAAAAATAGGTGATAAATTAATTAAATGTGGTGGAATTTTATTCAGGCAGAGACCTGTGGATTTGGCGTTCCACCTCATTTTTGAGGATCCACTTTTATTGACTTTATTGAATTTTTGGAACCGAGGCGGACCTGCATATGGTACTACATATAATTTCATGTT
The DNA here is from genome assembly GCF_011125445.2 of Fundulus heteroclitus. Taxonomy (NCBI): domain Eukaryota; kingdom Metazoa; phylum Chordata; class Actinopteri; order Cyprinodontiformes; family Fundulidae; genus Fundulus; species Fundulus heteroclitus. The sequence continues at coordinate 24,281,275 of NC_046372.1, forward strand.
TGAAAATTATTTGACTTGACTCCACAAATACCTTTGCAGATAGTCTTCAGAACATTTAAGAAGTTGCACTTTTTTCTTTGACCTTTGCTGTGGTTATTTTTGAGGGTGCACTTTATTTTTTGACTTTGACACGAATGCCTTTGCGATTAAGCCGTAGATCTGTTCGGTAATTTTCAAGGGATGCACTTTGTATTCTGAATTGATTAGTGCCTTTTGTTATTTAAAGCAAATTACAACTTTTTTGTGTGTGATGGCATAAAAAAAAGAAACATTTGAAGAGCCAAAACGTTTTGTTTGCTGTTATAGATAAGAGTTACTACATAATTAGTTTTTCATAGCTGCATCCAGCACACGCTGCAGATTATGCAAAAACTATATTGAATATTAACTTATCGTATCGGTCATGAAAAGCAGAAAATTATCTTTTTTAATTTTTATATCGTGCATCACCAGTTAGATTCCAGATTCCAATTATTTTAACAGCATAAAAGAAACCAAGGCCCTGTTGACCAAAAGACGGAGTCCTACCGGAGTCAGGCAGTGAGTTGAGGTCAGCGCAGAGGACGATGGGGATGGACGACGGGTCAGAAGTCGGCGAGCCCGTCGTGACGGAGCCCGAGGCTCTCTCAGCGATGCTCTTCAGCTCCGACAGAAACATCATGGTTTGGATCAACTTCACGTCCGAGTACTCCGGGTCCCAGTGCATGTGGGCGTTGGCCACCAGGAGGAGCTGCCTCTCCTGAGGGGGCTTCATGCCTGCAGAGGAGCCGGCAGAGCCAGGATTACAGCATGAGCAGCATTAAATCAGACCAAAGACTTCTGCAGTTCATCACACATCAATTTATATATATAAAAAACATGAATCCAGCAATAACAGCGTCTAATGAGAATAAAATGGGTTACATTTCCCTAATATATTTCTAACGTGGCCTGTTTGGTGCAATGAAGCCTTAGAAACTCTGTGAGCTCAGGACTGTAGATAAACAGAGGAAATAAAATAACTGACTGTAAATCACCGTGACGTAAATAGAGTAAAAACAAGAAAATTGGGGGTAAAACTGAGCATCAAATGCATAAAATCTGGATAAGATCTAAAAAGCAGATGGACTGTGACAAAACATCAGCAGAAACCCCCTTTATTAAAGGCTCTTTAAGCCTGTAAAGCTCCATTAAACAGAATATTGTTCACTTGGTGATAAATCAGTTGTGACACCTTGTGGAAACAACGAGTACTGCAACTATTGTTGATTTTCTTTTTTTCTTCTGTTCTGCACATGAACTTCCCATTTGCTTGGCCGTTTGTTCACACACTGCAAAGAGGAACTAAAAGTAAGTAAAATATTCTTGTAGAGAGTGTATTTGTCCTTGATTTGAGCAGGTAAATAAGATTATCTACCAGTGAAATGAACTTAAAATTGGAACAACTCATCTCCATCATCTTATTTAAAGTAAATATATCTAATTAACCTATTTTAGGGATAAAAACTCATTCCGTCGGCAGATTATCTTATTTAGCTGCTCAAATCAAAGACAAATACGCTAATTTCTAGTTTATTTTACTTCTTTTAGTTCCCTTCTCGCATTAATCGGGTGTAATTGACGCACCAGGCTGCAACACATCGGGTCACATGATTCCAGGACATTATTTCTCTCAGTCTGCAGAACCGACGGTTCCCTCGGGGGATCTTACCAGCGGAGAACAAGTCCTTATTGACCTCCAGCAGCACGGCCACGCCGATGTTGTCTTTGGTCATCACTCTGTTCAGCATCACCTCTGAGCCCTCAGAGTTGGCCATGGCCACCTGATTGAACTCCACGGTGTGTTTCTGGACCAGAGTGAACCTGCAGACGTCAGTAATGTCCGGTTAGCTCACGGCCGACTCCCACGTTCCATCGGGTGGAGCTTCGCCAAACGACGCGCCGAGACTCACTTTTCGGTCTTGAAGAACACCGCGCAGCCGTCCACGTGTTTCCGCTCCTGCTCGGAAACCAGTTTGGCACGTGATTTGGGACAGAAGTAGCCGTCGTAGCCGCGGTCCTTTAGCGTCTCCAGGAACAGCGTGTAGTACTGCTCAGTCTCCACCTCCTGCAGAAACACACGAGACGGGCTTTCAAAGAACAGGCCGCACAGCGTTGGACTCAATACCGCGCCCTCAAAGCACCGCGGCTTAGATTCAACATTCAGACGTGGTGAAAAGCTGCAATAGTGAGGCGGAGAACGAGTCGAGGCAAACGTATTATTTAACTCTTTCATATACGTTCCAGCTCTCACCGACGGTCTGAATGAAGGCCAAAAGAACTAAACACACTGCAAAAAAGGATCTAAAAATAAGTAAAATGTTCTTCAAATTTGTGTTTTTGTCCTAGATTTGAGCAGGTAAATAAGATTATCTGCCAATGGAATGAGTATTTTGACCCCTAAAATAAGATAATTAGATATACTGCACTTGAAGATGATGGAGATGGATTGTTCCTATTTTAGGTGCAAAAGTCTTATTCCATTGGCAGATCATCTTATTTACCTGCTCAAATCAAGGACAGATACACTAATTTTAAGAAAATATTACTTTGTTTTAGTTCCGTTTTTGCAGTGCACCGGGTACGAGCAGCAGAAATGAGCATGCATACTGTGAGAAGTTGTGAGCAGAGCTGCTGGTGCTCGGCCAGATATAAAGGAGCAAATCACGGGGCCTCCTGGACGCCTTCAGTCATGTCGGACGGTGAGGAAACTCCGGGGCGGATCCAGAGTTCCCCGAAAGGGGAAATTATATCGCTTCCAATTTGGAAACATCTCTGGATCCTCTAGAAAGATCTGGGTTAAGAATCCGTTTCCCTCCTGGATCTGTTGCCTCTCGGACACGATAACAAACAGAGGGAAGAAGCCGGGCGGGTAGATGGATATAAATAATCTGTTTATACGTCCTCATTAAGAGGTTCTCAGCATGAAAACGCGAGCCGGTCTCTCTGGGTCAGTGAGTCTTTGTCTCAGGTGGAGGAATGCCAACCATCACGGAGAACAAGCTTGCCGTCCCAGAGGTCTCAAGTAATTAATCCACCCATCATCAAGATGGATGGACAGCTACTGTGTAAACCAACGGTAACAAAAGCAGACAAATGTTTTTTTTTTATTGGACTAAAAGTTTATTTTAATCCGTTTCTTCCATCCTGCATCTTGTTTCCTGCAGGGATTTACGTCTTTCTGGCATTAAAAGCCTAAATATGCCTAAACTTATTTTCAGATCTGACATTATGGACCAAAACCAAACTAACTGGGACAGCCGTGTAGATAATCTGTAGCTCTACGTTCTGATCACCATCAATCTGGGACGGCCCCATTTGAATCCGTTTGGGGAAAGGAGGGAATTTCAGTAGAACTCTCTGAGCTGATTGGGCGAAGCGACATCTAGCACCCGCCGACCAAAGGTTGGTTTTAACCAATCACGGTATCAAATTAAAACCTAAGCAGCAGGGCGCCATGAGAAACCACAACAAGGTAAGATAGTCAAGACATTTCTGGTCGTTCTTTCAAAGAAGAAATGTTGAATTCAGACCAAACAGAAGTGATACCAGCAGCTAAGAGTGTGTCCTCCTGCTCTGCCATGTTTATGTTGGTCCGGCTGTCGACTCAGCCGCTCTTGCTTTTGTCGCAATGTCCCGCCTTAAACCTCCATACTGAAACGTGATTGGCCCCAACCGTTTTTGGTTCTCTTGTGTTTGTGGACGCACAAAAATCATGAGACTCAGTCTTACAGGCGAGTTTACAAACTTTACCTGCAGGCTGATGATGTCGGCGTCACAGCCGGTGATTTCCTCCATGATGCCCTTCTTCCGGTACTCCCAGTTCAAGGCCCAGGACGGACAGTAGCCGTACAGCTGCCGCGTGGCGTACTTGTCGCACAGAACGTTGTAGCACATGACTGTGAATGCAGCTGCAAGGGAGGGGACAATAACATTCAATCACGCAGAATGGAAAAACCTACAATCGGTAGTCTAAAAGCTAACAGTTTCTGGGTAATTTTCAGAACGACTGCTGTAATTTATTAAAAAAGAAAACTATTAAAGTGAGAGCCACTAGAATTGACAAAGACTCCTGGATAGATGTCGAAACGACTTCAGAAAGAAGTGAACGAAAGTCCGGTTGGCTCCGATTTAAGCCTGTTTGCTGTTGCGATGACCCGGATAACTGAGGATTGAGGGTACAAATCACTCATTCATCACTACTTTATATTCCCAGGTCAACTGGCATCATTATCAATCCAACTCCCAGTTTTGATCCTTGAGGCAGACACCCCGTCTACTTTTAAGACTAATCTTAAAACTTTCCTTTTTGACAAAGCTTCTAGTCAGAGTGTCTCATGTTACCCTGAGCTACCTCTATAGTTATGCTGCTATAGGCTTAGGCTGCTGGAGGACATCAGGGTCTATTTCTCTCTGCTGAGTTCTCCTACTGCTCTCCAATCTGCATTGTTTGTTGTTATTTCATCTTTCAACTTTTTGTTCTCTGTCATTTTTCTCTTCATAGAAGGTACACCTGGTCTGGCGTTCTGTTAGCTGTGACATCATCAGGGGAGGCAGATCATCCTCTATTACCATCTAACATAGAAAGTACTCCTGGGTCAATGTGAGCTTCTGTGCTTTCTGTGTCTCTGCTCTGTCTTCTCTAACATAGAAAGTACTCCTGGGTCAATGTGAGCTTCTGTGCTTTCTGTGTCTCTGCTCTGTCTTCTCTAAGCCCCAGTGGGTGGAGGCAGATGAGCGTTCACACTGAGCCTGGTTCTGGTTCTGCTGGAGGTTCTCCTCCCTGTTAAAGGGGAGTTTTCCTCTCCACTGTCGCTTCATGCATGCTCAGTATGAGGGATTGCTGCAAAGCCATCAACAATGCAGACGACTGTCCACTGTGGCTCTACGCTCTTTCAGGAGGAGTGAATGCTGCTTGGAGAGACTTGATGCAACCTGCTGGGTTTCCTTAGAGAGGAAACTTTCTCACCAACCTGGAGGATCTGATGGAGTCTGACTTTGGAAAGAACCTTGAGATATGTATCATAAATTAGCGCTGTATAAATACAATCGAATTGAAAGAGTTGAATTTAACCGTAGCCTCATGCATTGGTCCATTTTACTCTCTAAAGAAACCGTTACCTCCTTCATTATCCTGTATGTCAGACAGACCAGTCACAGAACTCGCTCTCAGGACTTTATCTCCTTCGGCGCTCCATTGATACCATCAGAAATTGAAAAAAAAAAAAAAAACAGAAAAACATTTTCTTTCTCAGCTCCGTGAACCTGAATGTCTCTACAGCCGAATCTGAAACTATCCATGTTGATTCTTCTGGGATGATTTAAATTTATGTAAATACACATTACTTTATCTTATTTAATCTGAGTCCAATCTTGTATTTATCTGTATTATTACCGTGTTTGTAACTTTTTAGTCGTGTTATCAGAACAGCGAGTCGCTGAGCTCTTGGATCGCTCATAAAAAAACTGACCTGTAGGGATCATTTGGTCTCGCTCCTTCAGAGTGATCCACGGTCTTTGGGGGAGCTGCTCCGGGTGAACTGGAAACGGGACAAGGAGAGAGACGATTGGTGCATCACCATGACGGTGCAGGTTCTCACAAACCGGCACCTCGGAGGCTTCCCGTTAAACCGTCGTTTAAATATTAACGGCTTCAGACAGACGAGTTTACCTGCCAGATTGTCGAGCATGAAGTTCAAAAGCTTTCTGGTTCCGTCGGGCTCCTGGTAGAGATTGAGGATGTCTTGGGATAACGGATTTCCTGCAAAACAAACAGGTTTGGAATAAAAGCAGAGATTAATAAATGTCACCATGTACAACAGAATCCTATCGTCCATGTGTAGCTTTAAGGAAAATGAATGAAAGGACAAATAAGAGGGCCGACATCTGAATCGGCCATTGCAGAAAGGAGAAGTCTCACCTTTCAGTCCCAGAGTTTGAAGCTGGAAAAGCCGACCAAGTTCGTAAGGCAGAACTCGTAAAAGATTGTTGTTTAAAAGCAATTCCCTGCAAAAGAGACGACAGCCAAGCATCAGTGTTTGGTCCTCAGCTTGTGTTTCTCCCTCTCACAGATCCTCTCTAAGTCAGGATTTTCCTGGGATGAAGCCTCTGCCACGGTGTGTCTCTGCTCCGTATCGGCGCTGCTGAGGCGTGACGCCCGTCAGATAAACACGCGGCGCTCCATTGGAGGAGGAGGGTTTGATTAGCGAGTCTGAACCTTGTGATTCCTCTGAGCTCTGAGATTGTTCAGAAACTAAATCCTTGAAGAAATGTAAACAAAATCTCGGATGTTCAAACAAATGAAACTGTGTCAGGGCACGGACAAATGAACTTGGAAATTATCAAAGTGGCCTAAAACGGCAGAGAGCTGCTATATTAGAATTTAATTAGAAACTAACCCCATCTTTACAGATCAATAGAAACTGCATAAACTGGTAGTTTGCACTAGAATGTGTTTAGATCAGAAGGATTTTACCATTTTAGGAATCTACTGAACACATTTAACAGAAAAACAACCTTCAGAAAAAACTACAACTTTCTCTTATAATGAAAGAATTACCTCCGACTTTCCAGATTCAGGTCAAATCAAAGTAGTTTTATGGTTTCTCAATGTGTACATTTGGAGATAATTCCTAATATTTATTCTTAAACAATAAGTAAAGTAAGTAAGTAAAAATTTATATAGCACTTTTCTCAGATAAAAATCACAAAGTGCTTCACAGTAAAATACAAATACAAAAAAACAGTATCACACAGTATACAGCAATACTAAACAGCATTTGGTTGCAATGGTTAAATGCTCAAGAATGTCTGTCGTACTTACATACATACATACAGTTGAATTTTTTTTTTTATGTGGCCCTTGGAACGTTTTTTCCTGACCTAAATTCAAGAGGGGAACAAATCTGGCTCTCCAGCACAGATAATAGATTCAGACTGACACAGTTTGTAATTTTCTTTATGGTGAAATTGTGAAATCTTCTTAAAATGTCTTATTAGCCCCATTAGTTAATGAGCAGTTGGACCACAAACATCCAGCAAAGAAAGGGGGAAACTCTGAAGTTTGACCCACAAACTGTAACTATTTACAAGTTTAGATTTTTTAAGATGACTAGTTCTTTTCAGGAGTGATAAAACTGGGATCATTTTATTTTCAAGGTATTTTATTTAGCCTGTTTTATTTCTTGGTATGGAAAAAGAAAAGAAAAAAGAACAGCGAGTTCAGTCTTAGTAAAATAATGGGCACTGAACAGCGCCCCCTGTCTGAAAGGAACTGAACTTTTCCAGGAAAGGCTCGCTCCATGATCCATGCGAGGTAGATCATGACAATAGACAAAATAATAAAATCTATTTTCTATTAAAATCTAGATATGTTGTTTCATTAAAAATGTAATGTTTAATCTACTTTGAACTGGAATATCAGCTATTTAACTTTAATTTGCCTCTCTTTACCTGATTTCAAATCTATTTGCCAAGATTGTTGCTACAGATGAATATTTTAGGATCAATTAATTTAATACATGCCAGGATTAGTTTCTCATTTTCTTTCGTCTCATTGTTTACGCAGGAAATCTGTTCATGTAAATAACATTTCGAACCTTGTTGATTTTGCTCAATTTGTCCCGTGAAGGCTACCGTACTGGTCAGGTCTAGCTCTGAAATGGGTTCCTGGTTCAGTTAAACACGTTTTTGTGTATTTTATTTGTTTATTTGTTTGTTGGGGACCTCGCTGAGAGCTCGGGTTGGTAACAAGATGGTCCAGAACCTGTTCCGGTCGGGTTTTCTGGTTCGGCTCGGTCACACCGTCCTAACCTGGGTCGTAACCCTGGTTCTGTTCCTGCACAACACAGGTGAGCTCCTTTAAACTACCTTTACCTGAACGACGGCATCAAGTTAGCTCCGTTAAATCTGTTCCGCTCCTCTAAGGCAGATAAATGTGAGTTAAGCTGATCTCCTGTTTCCAGGGGCGCTGCTGCTCCCCGTTAGGGACGTGGGTCACCTTTGGTGGCAAGACAAGTTTATCTGGATAACACATTTTAGTACAAGGACACCGCAAAGTGCCTTACGTGATTAAAATATAGGAAAATAAAACGGAAGAAAAGCAAGTAGGAATAAAAAATAAAAAGATAAAACGTAGGAAAATGCAACTAAAAGCAAAAGCGTTTAAAAAACAGTTGAACTACAAACTTAAACTAATGCCTGAACTGGTTCATAGTCACCTGGTGACATGGTGATGTAGATCTGTGTGTCGTCTGCATAGTGATGGTAGCTGATGTTTTTGTTTTTTATTATCTGAGCTGGAGGAGCGTGTAGATATTGAATAGGAGGGACCCCACATGTGATTTTTGTCGTCTCTGATGTAAAGTTACCTACTGACACTAAAAGTCCCTTTAAGTAGGAACCAGTCGACTTATTGAGCGGCTTCTCTTTAAACAGCAAATAAAACTGGCCTCAGCCTAAGCTGTGTTTTTAGATCACAGCACAGCAACAGATGTTAACCAACGTGTTGAAAAGATGAAAAATAAAACGTAAAACTGAAGAATAATGTGTAATCAGTACATCAGGGTGTGACTGCAGGCTGCTTGTTAATGCAGCTGCATTCATTTAGAGGTCAGTAGGAGCAGAAAAGCTCTAGAGACGTTCAGTCCAGCAAGAGATTCTAGGCTGCCAGAAGTATTTCACTCCCCTGCCTTGATTCACATATCAACTTCAGTGACAGAGGTCTGAGATGTATGGTCTATGCAACAATTAATGGATCAGACGCGTCATTTAGGTGTCAGTAACATGTTTAAAGAGGGATTACCTCCATGTGGAAGGCAGGAGAGTTGCAGCAGTGAGATAATCTAATTTTATTATTTGGTTTAGAGTTTATATAATCATACATTTTACCAGAAATTTTCAGGAATCTCACCACAGCATTACGTTCTGGTCAAACTGTTTAATACATAGACGTGTTTGTTGGTAGCACTTTATGTTGAACAAGGATTGATGTCCAACTCAACAAGCTATTTTCTTTATAATAATATTATTCTGATTAATAAAAACAGCTCAGTTTCTTGTTTTAAACAGTCCTTGTTTACAAACATCTTTATCTACAGGCCATTTTTGTTGCTTGTGGGTAATGCAGAGAAAAGTCCAAACTAAAATGGCAGTTTTGATCATTGGTAAAATGTTACATCCCTGGTGTAGAGCGGGACGTTCCGACCTGAGAGAGACCATGTTGCCCAGTTCGGCGGGCAGACTGCGCAGCTTATTGGACGACAGGTTCAGGTAGACCAGGTGGGGCAGCTTGGCGATGTCCGGCGGGATGCGGCTCAGGTTGTTGTCGTTGATGTGTAGCGCGGTCAGGTGCGTAAGCGTCCATAACGAGCTGCTCAGACTCCTCACTCGCCCTGATTAGAGACAAACACAAACAGGGAGACATTAAAAAAGGTGATTCTGTCTAAAAAATGGATTTGTGCATTTGAGTTGCTGCGATAATTCAGAACTGCACACATGCTCTTTAGACCAAGGTGAATTCCCAACACGCTGCACGTCTGAAGAAATGATGGTTATGAAAAGACTGAGACAACAAATGTGAGCTTAGTTCCCGATGTGACAGATAATATTTGACCTTTAGTTTGTGAAATCTCTACAGTCCTAGAGAGGAAATTTGGTCCACTGCAGCAGGAATGACCCAGAAACCTCAGTAGGCGGCTGTTTGTATCTTTGGAAGAACTTTTTCTCAACAAAACTGACAAAAAAAAAAAATGTCATTAAACTATTCAGGCAACATATAAAAAATAGTTTAAAGAAGTGTGGATTCTGTTGCTCGGGTCCTCAGAAAAAACACCATTTGTCCTCCATTTATGGATAAGACGTCCACCTTGTTTATATTCATTCAATCAGAATTCAGTTAAAGACCTTATTTCACACAATAAACTGTAACACAAAGTGTTTTATAGAAGGTTAAACAAGGAAATTAGTCTAAAAATAAAAAAAGATCACAATAAAAAAAATGCTAAACTAAGTAAAATAAATAAATGATAAAACAAAATAAAACGTAGAGCTTAATGAACGCGATAATACGAGCAACAGATAAAAACATTAAATCAACATTAAACAGAATCTGCTTTAGCCATAAATACAGACAAAACCCAACATTACTTTTTTATGAGGAAATCTAAAGTGTTAGTGAAAACTGGATAAAACAATTAATAACTAATATAATTAAAAAACATAAAAATAAAATTTCCTAAAATTAGACAGGCATAAATGAGAAACGAAGGCGTATTTGAGTTGGAATGTTTCCTATTACTATTCTCCCCTGAAATAAAGTGGCTTTTTGGAGGCTCAAACGTTTTAAAACTCACCAAATTATTCCACCAGTTAAAGTGTAACTCATCCTCAAACAGACTTGGGGTGAGATCAGAATAAAACTGACCAATCACTGCCCTTCGGACCGAACGGCAGCGATTGGTTGATTTGGAACCGGCCTGCAGCTCCCATAGAAATTTTTTTAACCTTTTTTTTGTGAAGAAATAATTAGACTTAGACATTTTGTCATTCTGTATGCACAGAGTGTATACAGAACGAAATTTTGTTTGCATACAGCTTGAAAAATCACAGTAAATAATGTATTTACTACTTTCAGGATGGAGAGACCATTTTACCCAGTATAACTAAAGTGTTTCTGAACAGGATTACCAGCTGTAGCTTTATCAACAGAAGATCCTGTATTTTCTACCCTATTTTTAGGCACCAGCTAACATCTATTGCCCTCTTGGTTTTCTTTAAGCTCTCGGTCATCCAGAACATCCTGAGTGCTTCACTAGAAGGGAACCGGACTTCTTCTCTGCCCTGATTCAAACCCAAGAAGCCTTTAGGGTGACGGACGAAACATTTTCAAAAAGAAGAAGAAGAAGAAGAAGAAGAGTGGTCCAGCTGAACTTTCCACTTTTCTTCAGCCCCAGACTTTGAACCCAAAGGGTCCGTTGGGATTCACTGGTTAACTGGAACCAGTGGGAGTCGGCTGGACTAACCAGTTATCTCGAGCTCGTTCCAGTGAGACTTCTTCCCACCAGCCGCATCCTCAGCTGACATGATGGTGTAACATCTGCGGGGATCTGGAGGATCATATTTTTCCTTTGGCATACCTGTTAATCTGAAAAACAAAGAACACGGATTACCGTTTGCATTCGGAGTGAAAAAAAAAAACACCTTAAATTCAAAGGGGGGGTGGGGAGTTGTTCTCTAAGAAAAGAAAAACATCTGCTGGTTCTCTATTATTGCGATGTTGTTGTTTTTCCAGTGACACATGATGACGCATAATGCCTCTTAAACTGAATCACACATCTTGAGGGTGGAAGTGTAACTTTAAACAGCTGCTTTCAGAGACGACCTCCTGCACATATGAAGTCGCACCTCAATCCATTTCATCTAATTTAAGTGAAGCAAGGTCAGTTTGGCCAACGATGAGCCGGTCAACAACCAGAGAAAGGCTTTTTGTTCCAGCAGGAAATTCAACAAGAAACATGCAGAGTCAATGATCCTGAATAATTTTAATCAGATGGTAAGAAAAAAATGTTTAGGGAGTCTAAAACATCACATTTTGCGTTTTGAACCATATTTCACTAAGGCTGCCATTTTATTTGCTTTCTTGTAGCACAGATGTATGAATGTGGAGATGAGAAAACACGACAGAGTTGACAGTCTGATTTTTTTTCTGGTCCTGCTTCCATCATTTAGGGAGGACCTCCAGAGGCACTGCGGTGGTCTCTACCTGCTAAGTATACGCTTAGGCTGCTGGAGGACATCAGGGTCTATTTCTCTCTCTCTGCTGAGTTTTCCTACTGCTCTCCAATCTGCATTGTTGTTGTTATTTCAGCTTTTAACTATTTGTTCTCTGTCATTTTTCTCTTCATAGAAGGTACACCTGGTCTGGTGTTCTGTTAGCTGTGACATCATCAGGGGAGGCAGATCATCCTCTATTACCATCTAACATAGAAAGTACTCCTGGGTCAATGTGAGCTTCTGAGCTTTCTGTGTCTCTGCTCTGTCTTCTCTAACATAGAAAGTACTCCTGGGTCAATGTGAGCTTCTGTGCTTTCTGTGTCTCTGCTCTGTCTTCTCTAAGCCCCAGTGGGTGGAGGCAGATGAGCGTTCACACTGAGCCTGGTTCTGGTTCTGCTGGAGGTTCTCCTCCCTGTTAAAGGGGAGTTTTCCTCTCCACTGTCGCTTCATGCATGCTCAGTATGAGGGATTGCTGCAAAGCCATCAACAATGCAGACGACTGTCCACTGTGGCTCTACGCTCTTTCAGGAGGAGTGAATGCTGCTTGGAGAGACTTGATGCAACCTGCTGGGTTTCCTTAGAGAGGAAACTTTCTCACCAACCTGGAGGATCTGATGGAATCTGACTTTGGAAAGAACCTTGAGATGACGTGCATCATGAATATATGAATAAAATTTAATTGAATTGAACTGGCGGTAGATTGGAGCAGGAAATCATTAGACAAACTGGTGCATTTCCTTCAGTGATGTCTGTGTTATTACAAGGCTAAGATGGAAAGACATCAGCAACGACCACAGAGAAGCAACTGTTGCTTCGTTTATATCAGGGAAAGGTTTTAAGGCCTTTTCAGCCTGTGAACAGAGCGCAAAATGCTCAGAAATCACCCAAGAGCTCTAGCTCAGACACTACACACCTCAGTTTATATGTCAAAAATTATGATTGATCAAAGGATGATTTTAAAAAAAGAACAAGACTAAGGTTAGCAGAGCTGCAGCTGAATGAACTGTGAGCCTTCTAGTCCAGATCAGATCAAAGCAGAGATGGTTGCTCACAAACCAAACACAGAATATCAGGACTGGTGCCTCAGACCGACTTTTAAGCACGGAGGTGGAAGAGTGATGCTTCGGGCTCGCCAGGAGAAAAAGGGAGCCATGAACTCCTCTGCATGCCAACCACTGAGCTATATAATACACTGGAGTGCTGATTTTGCCGAAAAACTGAAGTCACTGGCCGCCATCTTGCTCCTCCCTACTCTCACAGAATCTCATAGGATTTGGTTGCAACAACAAGCAGTTTTCTGGCTGTGTGAAAACGTTTCACAGGTAATTCTACAGTCAGTGGATGTACTAACACTATCAACTACTAGGAAATTAGGTGCTGAAATATTTTACATGTTATTCATATTAAATATATACATATATGTATATATAAGTACGTGTATATGTATATATGTATATATATGTATACACATATGTAAATATATGTTTTTGTATATTGTTATTTATATATTTATAAATGTTATATATATATATTTAAATGAATAAAATGCTAAATATTTCAGCACATGACTTTCTCAGTACTTGATATTTTTAGAACATAACATAAAAGTATATGGCATTTGACATTTTAAAAGTTTTAAGCCCCCCCTGAACATGAGAAAATCCTCGTTATTCGATGCTGTAGCGCACATATTCCTTAGTTACTGGGGGGAAATAGGGAGTACCAATATGGCGGCTGGTGGCTTCAAAGTGACTCGTTCTAACAGACGGCGATTAGCACTCCAGTGTATAATAGAGATCAGTGATGCCAACGCATTTACGAGTGAAACGGCGTGGCTGTGTGACAGCTGAAGCTTGGCCAAAACCTGGTCCGAAACACAGCAGCAAATCTGAAACACAGTGGCCTAGTCCAAGTTCAGACCTTAACGGGATTTAAACACCACGGTGGGAGCTTAAAGAAGGAAGCGAAAAAACAAATGTTAGCAACGCTCTACGACACGAAACAATGGTGGAAAAACGAAGAGTGGGTCTGATTACCTCTACGACGTGAAACACGACTTTCTAATGAGTTATTAGGTAAAGATTGTTCTTATTTTTTGAGTCTGATACAACAGTTTTTGACAATGTGGAGTTGTTGTAAATTTGAGACAAAGCTCTCAAAACTTTTAATGGCTGATCAGGGTTTTTTTAATTTTGGTTTTTAACATTACCCACTAGTACTGGACGATAATTCAATAACGATATATATATCGATTTGTAGACATAAATCGATGATAGAAAAAAAGGGTAAAAAACAATTCAATAGAATAACAATTTTCCTTCCTCATGCATTCTAGCCATGTAGGTTAATAATACAATCACTAAATCCAACCAACCAATCACAACGCAGACCCAGGAACTAAGCTCCGCCCCCTTTAGGATTAGAGAGCATGCGTTCTTCTTTCCTTTATAAAAACTTGTAGTTTTGGTAAAAAGTTGGTTGAATTATGCGTTGAGTTTGAATCCTAATATATATATATATATATATATATATATATATATATATATATATTGTTCTACATGTTTAAGTTGAGCTTTACACTAAATATGTGTTACTGATAAGTGCTACAAATGTTACAACACTTTTGTTCATATGGCAGCAGAACATTAAAATAAAAGTGCTTTTTACACTACTTTTGAATTCATTCTTGGAGTTTGTAAATACAATGCGATTAATCGCGATTAAATATTTTAATCGTTGCCCAGCCCTAATATTATTATTTATTATTATTCCTTTATTTAACCAGGAAAAGCCCCATTGAGATTAACAATCTCTTTTTCAAGGGAGTCCTGGCCAAGATAGCGGCAAAAGATTACATTACAATTTACATTACAGTTTACAATAACATCAATCTAAATTAGAATTTCATAAAACAGTTACAAACCATAGATCTCATTTCCAAACCTTTGAGCAATCGTTTAAAATGTCCAATCGGAATCAAATCCTTCAACTTCCAGTCTATATATATATATATATATATATATATATATATATATATATATATATATATATATATATATATATATTGAATTTGTTTATAATTATCGATCAATATAATTTCTATTTTATCGATATGTTTTTCCTACATCGTCCAGCCCTATAATAACCAGGCAGTAAAAACTTAGAACTGAAAGGTTTACTTTGGTTTTAACACCTTGCTGTAAACATCCCACCTTGCTCCAAGCAGAACCCAGACGTTTCAGGAGGTGTTCATCAGAAACTGTAGGCTTAGCGTGGCAGAGCACAGGTAAACACACCTGTAGGCAGGAGGAAGTGCTGCAGAACTCCACGCTAGGGCGACATGCAGCAGCAGCAGCAGCAGCAGCATGAGGCTGACCGAGGTGAACAAGTTTGGGAAAGAATTGCATAACCTGTTTACACACCACTGGGTCACAAGCGGCTGCGGGATGACATGTGGCCTGCTGGCGTCTGATCCCAGCACAGCTACACGCAGAAGTGCAGAGAATCCACACTTTCATCAACAACCGTGGGAGGATTTCCACAGGTCCACTCTGAGCCACAGCTCTCCTGCAAACCCACGGAACGTGTCGCCCTGAACCCAGAGGCTCCTATTTTTACAGGCGTCTCTAACCGGGGAATGCCGTCTGCGGAGAGACAGCTGAAGGACGAGTGTCCAAACATAGTAGTGTCAAAAGTAGCCGGACGGGCCCGTCCAGAGGGGGGGGGGGGGGGGGGGTTCGGTTCGGGTGGGCAGCTGTCGCACCTGACACCCGCCCGAACACACCGACAGGAGGGGAGGTCCGATCGCAGCTAACGCGGACGTCGCTTCGGTCCACATGGCGTGAGAAACGCGGCACGCAGCCGCGGGGGACCCCGGGGTTCGCCTCCGAAGCAGGGGGCTGGATTTGTTTGGCTAGCGGCGACTCGGCGCGCGACGCCCGGGCTCGCTGCCCGGGGGACGAGCCGCCGGGAGCGGGAAGCGAACGGGAGGCTCGACGTGAGTCGGAACCGAACCGGGAAGAGCGGCTCCGAGAGACGGCAGACGGAGGCGGGGGGGGCTTACCTTCATTCGGGGGCGGTAGTCGACGGCTTATGGGGGAAATTGGCAGCGACATGCAGACGCGCCTCTTGAACTCCTTCAGACCCTGAACGTGTCGGAAACAGAAGGAAGAACAACAAACGCAGCTTCCGCTCGTCCCCGACGCCCGCAGAGCGCGCGCCTCCAGGGTTGCGCAACATTTCCAGTGTTACCAAATGTGATTAAACTACAGCGATTAGGAAACAAACATATAGGAATTATTATTATTATTATTATTATTATTATTATTATTATTATTATTATTATTATTATTAGTAGTAGTAGTAGTAGTAGTATTGTTGTTGTTATTATTATAAATATTATTATTATTATTATTATTATAGGGTTGTTGTGCAACATTTCTAGTGTTACCAAATGTAATT
Organism: Fundulus heteroclitus; assembly: GCF_011125445.2. Lineage (NCBI taxonomy): Eukaryota > Metazoa > Chordata > Actinopteri > Cyprinodontiformes > Fundulidae > Fundulus > Fundulus heteroclitus. The sequence goes on from NC_046372.1 coordinate 24,297,526, forward strand.
AAACTTTACAGCAGTTATAAACCAAACATACAGGAATTGTTATTATTACTATAATAATAATAATAATAATAATAATAATAATAATAATAATAATAATAATTATTATTATTATTATTATTATTATTATTATTATTTTTTTTTTATTATTATTATTATTATTAGTAGTAGTAGTAGTAGCAGTAGTAGTAGTAGTAGTAGTAGTAGTAGTATTGTTATTGAGTAATGAGCTATTTATGAGGACAGGCTTACACATGTTTCTTTTGCAAAGTACAATAGTTTGAATGTTTTTGCACAAATCAACTTTTATGTCCTGTCCACATGAAAATACAGTTGTTCTAAAATGGTTGGTGTAATTGTCGGGTCCACAAATAAGCAAACAAACAAACGAATGAAAAAGGTTGTTAGAAACTGAATGACTCCTGTTCAAGAATCAAACCTCCGTCACTGTGAGCTGACAACAATAATTTAGTCCAGATTGTGGCCGTTTTCGTAATTTAGATTTTGAACTTTAGTTGATCAAAGCCGTTGTAGTTTAGTTTATACTTTATCCCATCAAAAACCTTTCAGCTTCTGACCCACAAAATGATGGTAAAAGAGATGTGACCCTGACTTTGAGCAAAAATGCAATGCTTTGTTTTCACAGACACCAGAAAGTTTTCAAAAACTCTTTTATTATGAATTTTCAGATTGGGGGAAAAATAATAAAATACCTGTAAATTGAGATCCAGCAGTAATAACATCAGTGAACGTCAAAAACAATGTCAAAATCCAGACAAAGAAATGTATATAGTTGGCAAATGAATTAAATTAAACATTCAGCTTTTAGATGTCATCATCTGTATTTCTTGTGATAAAAAGATAAACATTAAGAACAAGCTCTCATTCACTTTTGTTTTTATCTCCCCATACATTTTCTTTCCCCTTCATCCATATTTTTATTTATAGATGGAATTTCTTTTAAAAAATGAAATCTAAAAAAAATATTACAGCCCTGTGGTTCCTTGTTAAAACTAATCAATAGATTCAGTCACGTAAGTTAAACGAGGGTTGGTGGTTTTAATATGCAAATTAAATAACAAATATGAAAACGTTCAATAAATAATTTATGCCGAATTTAAAATCCTAAATGATTGATTATTTTAAGGTAAGTGACTTTCTATTGAGTGTTTCTAATAATCTAAAGTAAATTAACTAAAATAGCCTTTAACTGCTTGTTTTGTTTAAATTTAGTTTCGACCCTTTTGACAGGCGGAACCTTCGACCCGGTCTGTGTTTCCACACGGACAGCCAGCTGCAGATATGGCAACCTGCACGCGGACTGTTTGGAAAGGTCAGTTTTCTTTTTCTTGGTTCTGATTCTTTCCGGATATGTTTCATGGTTGTTGTGTTTCGTGTTGTTTTCTGGTGCGTTGTTCCGGTTCGGGGGCCGGTTCGGGGGGCGAGGCGTTCCTGCTGCCCGGTTCTGTGTTCTGATCCAACAACGCCTCCGAGGTTGCACCGCTAATGCTAACAGATGATGTGTGCTGCCGGATTTTTATTCTTGTTTTATTTTTCGTCCATTAACTTTTCTATTTATACATCTCTTGTAGTCCTGAGCGGGTAAATTTCTAAAGAGTTAAATTAAAATAATACAAATTGCTCTGACGTCACAGCGTTAGCCGTCTGACCTCCACTTTGTGTAAATAAACACAAATTATAGCTTCTGTTTAAACGAGTTGTTTCGCTCCCTGGTCATAAAACAGGTTCACATTATAAGTATAATTAATTATGGGATGGAGAGATGATTAAATACAGACTCTGGTTTTATCGCCTGTTGGTTCTGAGTTCTTTTATGTGGATTTTTCTTCACTTAAGTTACAAAGGAGACAAATTTAGATTTTTGTAAATATGCTTTGGTCGTGGGAAACGGCAGAAGAGGATGTTTGTTCGTCCATCCATCCATTATTCCACCCATCCATTATTCCATCCATCCATCCATCCATCCATCCATCTGTCATCCATCCATTATTCCATCTATCCCTTCATCCATCCATCCATCCATCCATCCCTCAATCCATTCATGCATCCATTATTCCATCCATCCCTTCATCCATCCATGCACCCATCTGTCATCCATCCATCCATTATTCCATCTGTCATCCATCCATCCATTATTTCATCTATCCCTTCATCCATCCATCCATCTGTCATCCATCCATCCATTATTCCATCTATCCCTTCATCCATCCATCCATCCAATCATCTGTCATCCATCCATCCCTCAATCCATTCATGCATCCATTATTCCATCCATCCATCCATCCATCCATCCATCCATCCATCCATCCATGCATCCATCTGTCATCCATCCATCCATTATTCCATCCATCCATGCATCCATTATTCCATCCATCCATCCATCCATGCATCCATCTGTCATCCATCCATCCATCCATCCATTATTCCATCTATCCATCCATCCATCCATCCATCCAATCATCTGTCATCCATCCATCCCTCAATCCATTCATGCATCCATTATTCCATCCATCCCTTCATCCATCCATGCATCCATCCATCCATCCATTATTCCATCCATCCATCCATGCATCCATCTGTCATCCATCCATCCATTATTCCATCTATCCCTTCATCCATCCATCCATCCATCCATCCAATCATCTGTCATCCATCCATCCCTCAATTCATTCATGCATCCATTATTCCATCCATCCAATCATCCATCCATGCATCCATCCATCCATCCATCCATCTGTCATGCATCCATCCATCCCTCCTATAGTTTTAAAACTACGGATGCTGAGCTGTCCAGCTTATATTAAACTTCCAGTATAAACCAGATCAGTGAAAATGTTTAATATTCTCTGCACTTTAAAATAAACTCCAGGTTTTTGTCTCTCTGGTGCATTTTTGGAAAAAACAAGTTTGTTGTGGGGTTTTTTTTTTTTTTTTTTTTTTTTTTAAGTCTTGAGTTGTCGTCAGGTCTGGGTTCAACGTCTCCGCAGCAAATCTCCATTAATTTCTGTGTTTTCGCCTCTGCTCAGTTTTGTCAGGATGCCAGAAGCAGCTGCTGAGCGCCGGCGGTCCCTTTCACGCTGCCGTATCACAGACGGCGCCGAGGAGGCTGCCCGTCCGCACCTTCGCTGCCGTCAGGTAAGTCAGAACCCCGATTAATAAACCAAACGTCTCAGCCCCGGGTCGTCGGGTTTAAAACCTCTGCTGCTGACCGTCAGGGCCAAGAAGAAAGAGAAAAACGAGGAAACGAAGAAGGAGGCCAAGAAGGAGAAGGTTGCCATCGACGACACAGACAGACACAAGCCTTTTGGCAAGACGGCGTGGGCACCCGTGGATGACGTCTACGTTACGCGCTTCTATCCCAGGACCACACACGGCGCCGCTGACAGCATCGAGATGCTGAAGAGATTCCAGGAGCTGGACTTCACTCCGCCCAATCAGCCCGTCTACGTCGACCTGAAGCTGGACATGAAGCTGGAGAAGAAGGTAACAGGAGGAAGCTCACATGAGCAGCAGTTATCCCAATAAAACAGAACAACAGAAGTCACAGTTAATGCTGGCAGCACTGCGTCCAGCAGCTTATCGTCTTATTCTCACAAATAAACCTTAACGTTTTCTTTTTCAGCCGTTCGGTTGTAGATTATCTGCTCTGTGTGGGATCAGTGTTCTGGGCCAAGCTCCAGCTGTCGGGCAGGAAGGTCCAACGTTTGATCAGAACCGGCCAGAAGCGTCGGCCTCTGATGCAGCTGGTTTGGCCCGTTTAAAGCTAGGGTCGGCGATTTATTTTTTTTATTTATTTATTTATTTTCCGGAAGTTTCCCCAAATCCCTTTTACTCCGTTATTAGTTACTCCGTACTTGTGTATCCTTCTTACTGAATACTTTTTTTACTCTTGTGTAATTTCTTGGCTCACTACTTTTTACTTGAGTAAAAATATGTTGAAGTAGTGCTGATCTTACTGAAGTACAGTTTTTGGCTGCTCTGCCCACCTCTGGTAATACGCTGGGGGAAACCCTGTGTACGCGTTCTGATTGGTGCCGTATTTTTCAGACTATAAGTCGCATCAGTCAAAAAATGCCTCATTAAGAGGAAAAAAAAAAAAAAAAGCATAAGTCGCACCGGACTATACACATCAGTGAAGTTGTAAACCGCCTGAACAACAGAGCTGTAAGCTAGCGCTAGCTGCTATTAGCTTCACAGACAGCCCAATAACAGGTTCTGTCTCGGTCTGGTACCTAAAAGCCGGGTGTACACTGTACGATTTATTTATTTTTTTACCCTTTTTGGGCCCATTCTTCAGTCGTGCGAGAATTTTTTGGATCAGGCCGAGTTTTAGCTTGATCGTGCGTCGTGTTGTATCTAGAGGGTAACGAGGGACGCTTCGCCTCTCACCACCCCCCCCCCCCACCCCCATCAGGAGTTGTACGGTCGGATGAAAATTAAACATGTTTGAAATTCAGTCGGCCCTCCTGAGGTGATGGTGAGCGCCTCCTGCTGGTGAAGCAGAGCAACAATCCTGATTTCCCCCAATCTCGCGTACTGTGAAAAAAAAAGTGACTTATAGTCAGAAAAATACAGCGGTGGCAGCCCGCCAGCTGATTATCAGTGAGTTTTTAGATAATGGATCAGGAAACGGATGCATGTATCGGCCGATATATCGGTGGACCTCCACTTTTTTATTCTATACACGGGTTAAAACAGAAGGACAGACATAAAACCACAAGAGGTGCACACATTAATAATGATCAAACTAAGTAAACAGAGTAGAAATGCTGATCATGTTGATAATAAGACGATGGAGAATGAAGAGAGGGATCTGTCTGTGGAAGCCGTAGACGACTTTAGTCTCATCTGTTCAAAGGACAACGACGGCCTACAAGCCTCGTTTCATTCAGATGCGACTTTAAATGTTTAAATGTTCTGTCCTCTTTCTTTCTGAGCTTATCCGTAGTTTTTCAGCAAACCTCTAAAGATCATCAGAGAGCGCCTGGATCAGGCGTGTCAAACTCATTTCTATGCTGGGCCACTTTTGCATCATGAATTCATTAAAAGGGCAGGTTCCACGTGTATAGATGATTCTTTTGATTTCATACTTTCATTTCAGTTCACATAGAAATATAAAAAAAAATGCACAGTAACATAAAAGTAGCACCTTGGGCCCAGTTTATACAGTTTATCAATAAGAAAAAAAGTTAATATCGGGGTGAGTTACACTTTAAACTCATCATTCTGCTTCACTTTTTCTCTTTTTGGACATTTCTGGGTTGTTTTAATGTGTTGTGGGTAAAACTGACATCTAGTGGCAGGATGCTGTTCCTACACAGTTAAAACATCACCTTTCACTACAGGAGGCACATTTTTAGCCACTTTAAAAGGATATATTCCTCTACTTTATGACATAATGTGCCTTTTTTGGCTCCTGAGGGCCGTATAAATTGCCTTGACGGGCCGCAGGCCTTGAGTTTGACACGTGGTCCGTATTCATGCTGTGATGAAATGACACGCTCTATTTGCTGATAAGGTGACTTCTAAAGGCTGATTTTGTTTAGGGACACCAGAGTAAAGGAGTCTAAACACAGACGCATGTCCCACTTTTAACCCTTTTTTCTGTAAAATATTTTGAACGCCCTGCATCATTTTCCTTCAACTTCACAACAGTTTGCCACTTTTTGTCGGTCTGTCACAGAAAATCCCAATAAAACGCGCTGAAGTTTGTAACCTTGACGTATCGCTGCTTTAGGAGTCTCTGCAGGGGCATTCATCATACTCGCGCTCTTCGCTGCACCTTTTGGACAGTCGGGTGTTTTCAGGCTTCACATGCATTCATCTTGTAGGAATCGTCCCCTTGCTGATTTGTCTCCTAAAAGAAAAAAATCCCAGCAGCTTTTCCAAACTTCTGGCTTTGATGGAGAGCCCTGATCACGTCGGTTAAACGCTAACTCAAGCAGTCACACACGGCAGCTTTTTTTGGGATTTATTTCCTCTCGTTGCTTTCGCCGCCGTTAATCTGAGTCACGCAGCTGAAGCATCAGTCATTGCGACGGGCGGCCGGCCGCTTGGCTATAAGCGGCGCTGCACCGCGCAGTAAAACCCTCAGAGGTTAGTTTCTACGCCGCAGGACTGCAGCCGATTCCACAAAGACCTCGCCTGGTTCCCCAGACCTGATGTTCCCACAGGTAATAAATCAGGAGCGCTCCAGAGAGATGAAGACATCACGCTGTCCTCCGCTGCTTTCCCTCCTAACTTCTCCTCTCCCTGCAGCGTGGCTCGCTGCTCATGATGTTTCTGTCTCCTTACAGAAAAGAGTCGACCCGTTCGTCAGCACCGTCCACTTACCCCACCCCTTCAAGGCCGAGATGAACAAAGTTTTAGTTTTCACTGAGGTAAAGACTTTTATTTGTCAAATCTCACTGAATATTTATAATTTTATGATTGTTTCCACTGATTTTGGGTCCGCATGATTTCCGATGTGCAAAAACAGCAACTTTTTTTTTTTTATATTTTATTTTTATTTGTTTTTAAACATACAGGTACACACAATCGAACATGAGGGCAGGTAACAGGCATTACAATTTTACAGACATTTCACTGTATGGAGTCACAAAATGTAAATACAGAGGAAAACTCCCAGGTGATTGTCTGAATGATATGGAATAACAAAAATAACTGTTACACACCTTTGGCAATAAAATTATCCCATTTTTTCTCCCAAAGTTTCTCTCCTTTCTCCTTCTTGAGTCATATTGTAAAAGTCAACTTTTATTCGTCATGCGGTTTTGCTGTCACTGTTGTTTTAGTCCAGGGGTGTTTCCAAACTTTTCGGTACGTGGGCCAAAATTGTCAAGTAAAAAGGAACTCGAGGGCCAAAAAAATTAAAAAAGTTTTTAAACCGAAAAAAAATTCTGTTAATTTTTCACCTGATTTACAAAATATGATTTTATCATACGATTATCATTTTAAATTATTATTCAGATTTAGCGAAGGGATTTAATGTGAAAATCATTGTAGATCCAGATTTAAAAAAAGGGTTTTACTCATTTGTCAAATTAAAAGATGGTCATCCAGTTTGCAAATTATTCTTAATAATTTAATTTGACTTTTTAACAATAACAAATTTAACTCTTTTTAAGAACAGTATTTGGGTCAGTTGTTCTTTGAACATATTTTCTGTAATTAGCCAGTTTTCATAATTGAATTCAAAGCAGATTTTAATGCACCAAAGTCTAAGTAATTAAATTTCATTGGACAGATGTTACTATGAAATTAAAGAAAATGTCAAAAGTGTGTTTATTAAAAGATGAGTCCTTTGTGTTGTACTTAACATTTTCAGTTGTAGGATTTTAACTTTCCTGTAATAATTTTGCCCTAAAAAAAATTAAAAACTAAAATCTGTCTGTTTTAGTCTATGTTCTGGGTTTATAACCTGCATGCACATGTTAACCTAAGCGAAGTATTTCTGCTGAGAAGTTTTGGCTCATCTAAGTCAGAATTAAAGGACTCGCTGGTCTGTTTCTGCAGGATGCTGGTCAGGCTAAAGCTGCTCGGGAGAACGGCGCAGCTTTTGTTGGAGGAGCGGAGCTCATTCAGCCGGTGGGTTGTTAAAATAACCGTTTCCTCTCTGAATTATGAGCGGCTTGCAGTCTCCGCTGAAAACCTAACGTGATCTGTTAATTCTCATTTGCAGATTCTGGACGATGAGATTTCAGCCGACTTCTACGTGGCGGTTCCTGATATTCTGCCGAAGATTTTAGCCCTGAAAAACAAACTGAGGAAGAAGTTTCCAAAGAGCAAAAGAGGCAAGACGAGAGATGCAAGCTGATAAAGTTTAGAGCTTTAACTTGATGCTCAGTTGTATGGAAGCAGAGCGACAAAGGCTGTCCTCTTTGAAATGCGGTCGCAGCTTCATCCCTCCTTTTTTTTCCAACTTTGACATTTCTGCAGCAATGTGGCTGTTAAATCGTGACGTATCTACCAGTTCCTCCAGGTCCAAGTCGGCCGAATCCGTCGTTTATTCAATATGCCGCTGTGATGTGTTCTGTGCTGTCTTAATAGATCAGAGACAACAAAAACAACTCCAGCTGTCATTTGATCATTTCCCGTGCGATAGGAAGGAGAAGAGGAGATAGCTGCATTTGATAAGTTATTCTCCAGGAAATTATTAAAATGGTGCGATTTTGCTGACTCGCTGCGTTAGCATCAAGCTAACCTGTCGCGTATGCTAACTACAGTACATACAACGTTAACGTTTGACATTGTAAAGCGTAAATAAAGGTTTGAGAATTAACCGTAAGCATAACCCACAGTGTCACGTACACCCAGTGTCCGAAATTAACTTTGTTATTCACCGGCCAAGTTGGCCGGTAGATGTAAAAATCAACCGGCCAGGCATATTTTTTACCGGCCAAAATATTAATTTTGACCAGACCTCAACTTTTATAAAAATTAAGAGTGAAATTATGTTAATTATGGGGGGCGTGGCTGACTGGAACCTGGAAGAGAAATCTTTGTTTCCTGAATTTAAAAAAAATATATATTGTAGTTGATTATAAAAGACACAATATGAATTATCAGATTCACATCCAGGCGATAAAAAACTCTACAGAATATCATTATTCTATCCATGTTGGTCTTATTTGTGAATGAGGCAGAGTTTCATCAAGCCAGTACGGTCAGTGGGGGTTCTAGACCAAATGTAGCAGGGGGGGTCAGGGTGGGGCCAGTGTTTTTTCACAGGGGCACAGAACAAAAGATTTTGGGGGGGGGGGGGAACTTAACAGGTCAACATTTCATCGTTTAAAATATTAAGTAAGCCAAAGAGCCAATTGCAGGTTGCAGACCCCTGATCTTTTCTCAATACAGCGGGAGCTTAACGTGAAACAGCTTGATTTTAATTATTGTTATTTTTTTTATATTTATTTTTTAATTATTTTGTTATTTTATTATTGGGTAAAACCATAAACGAAAAAAATGCAACTGATCCAAATGACCAGTCAGTCACGTTATCTTTGTCAGCATTTATCATCCTAAGAAATTTAACATCATGTTTTTAGTACAGGGGCCAGGAACAGTTCTACATGGGCATAGGCCCCTGTTGGCCCCTGTTCAGATCCGCCCCTGTGTATGGTTCAAAATTTTCCCCTCAGCTGCAACACTTAAAGCACTCAGGGTTCACGCTGCGTCTTTACGCTGATCTAGCTGCTGGATTTTACCCTCGTGCGCTGCGCCCCCGATGTTACAGGTTACATGTAACGTAATTTTGCGCACCTGAATTCAAGCGCAACGCACCACGCCCACCGAAGCACCGCTGGTTCTGTGTCGTTAAAAACAAAATAGCATGAAAAACAGTTATCGACTCTGACTTTAATTGGGACATTTTGGTACGAGTGGAAGGACATTAAACGTAGCGATTCATGTTTTGAAGGCTGGCCGCTGATAAAAGCACCTTGCTCCGAGAGGGGGCGGGGGAGGCGTAAGAGCGGTGAAGCACAGTGCCGCAGCGCAGGTAGTTAAAAAAAAAACAGAATAAATAAGAACGAAACTTATAAACAGACTAATTGGCGTTTTAGACATCTGTATCTGGTTAGCAGATCTGTTTTCTGATCCAGCGTTCAGCCATGACTGGTTCTGAATGTGAAAGAAGCTGAACCAGCTCCGCAGAAGGCGGGTCTAGACTGAGCTCTGGATGGACAGAGCTGTGAACGGATCGTATGGGTTTTATTATTTTTATGTTACTTTTATTTTATTTGGTACAAACATTTACTCGCCATGTGGCAGCTAGCCCTCTGAAATTCACTCGCCAAACGGGAAATTGACTCGCATTTGGCGACTGGCGAGTGTTAATTTCGGACCCTGCGTACACCTGATGTGGACCCGGACGTTCACCCGTGATGTCAGAGTTAACCGGATAGATGCAAAAGAGCAGTACATTTTACAATGTAACAATTAGGTTTTAAAATCTGGTGAAAAACTTGGTAAAGCGATGCTTTGACTTGCTGGATTAAAATTAGAGTTGCCGATTTCTTTCCAGAAATCTAGGTAAGAAAGAAAACGCTCAATAACTGACAACTTTGTAATTTTGTATGCACAGAATGCGTACAGAGCGCACGCACAAGACCGTCTTACCTGCTCCTCAGGGGGATTGTGTGGAAGAAAATCTCCCAAATCCACTCTGGTCTTATTTCTTTCTACTGAGGCCTTCCTCTTCTTCTTACAAACATGAACGCGGTTCACTTCTTGTGACTCTCAGCCATGTTTAAAGTCTACAGTGAGAGCAGTGGACCTGCAATGAACAGCTAACACCAAAGCTAACGGCTAAGCTAACAGCTAAGCTAACCGGATACATAAACACTAGCAATGCCGATACGTTAGCAAGCGAAAACTAAAAGTTTTTAAATAAAATCTGCTTTATTAGACAGGCGGTTATCATTAAATAGAGCTGAGGAGACGCACAGCTCTCCTCAACTTTTTCTGGGAGTTTTGTTATGAATAAAAGCTGAAAGTTTCTCCCACATTCCCAACATTTCCTTTACCTCCGTGACGCCTTTTTCTTGTAAATACCTTTGTGCTGCTGCGGCATCTGTTGATGCTTTGTTGCGGCATTCACTGTGGCGCCCACTAGTGGTGGGATGTCTGGAGACACTCGTAATTCAGGGTCACAAAGACCATTGTTACATTTGGTGGAAAAGGCGGAAATCTTTCAAACCCCATTTAAACTCCAAAGAATGCGGTCGCAGCATCACACTGTGTCGCCGTTTGGCTGCAGGAGAAACTGAAGTGCACATTTCATTATTGAAGTGAAGTATCATCTCAAGACACAAAGAGACGTGAGGAGGTCTTCCAGATGGACCTGGGCCCATTTTGTTGAAAATGTCTAAATGACAAAGATTATTATTATTATTATTATTATTATTATTATTATTATTAAAACTGCCCTAACACAGGAAAAGTTAGTCTGATTTAATGTCTGAGATTTTTTTTGTCTTTTTTTAATCAAGCGTACATCAACTTTAGATCCAGATGCCTGATTTGTAATTTCATTGTTTTTGAGAGCTGAGCGATTTTATTTTTCTGTGTTTTGACTCAGGTACGGTCAGCAATAACCTTTCCAAGACGTTGGAGTTGTTTAAAACGGGTCACGAGTATCTGGTGGAGAGCGACTGCTTCATCCGGACCCAGATAGCCACGGTACGTCCCGACGCTGCAGCCGATGGCTTCAGAGGAGACCCGTGTCAGCATGAACAGTTTCCTGTCAGCAAACTCTGCAGGGCCACACTGCAAAAAGGGGATGGAAAGTATGTAAAATGTTCCTGAAATTAATGTATTTGGCCTTGATTGGAGCAGGTAAGTAAGATTATCTGCCAAAAGAATGAGTATTTTACCCCTAAAATAAGATAATTACATATACTGCACTGGGAATAAGATGATGTAGATGAGTTGTTCCTATTTTAAGTGCAAGAATCTTATTCCATTGGCAGATAATCTTACTTACCTCCTCAAATCAAGGACAAATATACTCATTTCAAGAAAATTTTACATTTATATCCTTTTTTGCAGTGAAAGCAGTCACTGGTTCAAGGTTAATTTTCCATGTCAACTTTAGGATGGACAAAAAAAAAAGTTTGTTCCAGATGCTCTCTCTTTTTTCTAACAGAAATTGCTTTTTATATGGAGTTATAGTTAATTGTCATGCTTTTATTTGCAACATCAGAACTTGAGGTACTGAGAATTCACAAATAAATAAGCATTCATTGGTTAATTGACTAAAGCAGCATTTAGCAACTTTTTTCCTCCCTCCTGGCATCAAAGATTTATAGGAAAGGCAAGTTTATTTATATACAACTTTTCAGTAACAAGACTATTAAAAGTGCTTAACATGAACAGAAAAACATTACAGAGGGAAATATTACACAGGAAAACCAAAAACATTACATTAACAGAGGAATACGCTAAGTAAATACTTCACTGGAACAAGCTTAATCACTAATGTTCAAAGCTTAATTGTTTTTATTCATACATTTATAAACAAAGTATAAAATCACATTAACTAATTGTTTCTAATAATAATAAGAAACAAACTGATCCCGTAGTTCCTAAAATGGGTCACGTTTTGGCATCATACAAAGCAATTTTACAAATAAAATACAGGTTTTACAAATGACAAACTATTATTCAAATATCCATTATCCAGTCCAGATCTTTTTAAAGAATTTATAATTTAAAATTAAGCGATTCTATTGTTAGTTTGTCCAGAAACTAAACAGGAGTCAAATGTCCTTTACCACTTTACCAAAGTGCTGTTTATTGTTTCAGGATAAAAAAAAAAAAAATACAGATAATTGGTAAAAGAACCAGAATTATCATTTTGAAAATGTTCAGAATGTTTTTAAAATATTCAGGAAAAAAATAGTTTTTTTAAACAGAATTTTCAAACATTTGTTGGATTGCTCCGATCATATTTGGGTATCATTATTGTTAATTTGAGAGCACTGACTGTGGTGTTGAAAGAAAGCGTATGTTTTATTAGAAAATAGGAAATATTCGCATAAGTAGAGGATCTGCTTTAACACCCATTTGTGCAGGTCTGTAGAAGTTTTAGTTTTTATAATTTTCACACAGAACCCTGAGCTACGGATTAGTTTCTGTTCACTTAGTGGCAAAAATGGTGTGAAAATAATAGAAGGTGTTTAAGAAAAAAATATGTTAATGTTGGTGGATTTTAGGAATGCACCGATATGAATAATGGGGCCAATATCAGCGTCTGATGCTAATGATGACGTCATGGAAAAAAAACTTGATTTCCCTAAAATGTTAAATTTTTCTGGTTTTTATTTTAGTTGGTTTGAAACATTAAAATCTCAAAGTTGATGTGAATCCTAGAATAAATAAGCAGAACCCAAATACTGACTGGGAATTAAACTGAATTTCTTGCCCCCCCTCCCTCCCAGCTGGACATGCCCAGTGAGCAGATCTTGGCCAACCTGCAGACGATCCTGGCCGACGTTTGTTCACACCGACCGACCAGCCTGGGTATGTACACCAGAAGCATCAAATAGACACTAGATCCCCCCCCCAACACTTCCTCCACTCCCTCATCTGCAGCAGATGTTCACCTCGCAGCTGCTGGAACATCTGGCCTGGGTGAAAATCACACATTTTCTGATTGATTTCTGGTCGGTAGAAGAAATCGAATCTCAGCAGCTTTAACTTCCAGGTGGGGTTTAAATTTCACTTGTGGTTCAGTTTACAGTTCAAGCAGATAGGAGCAGGACATTTAGCCACTTCCAAGACTTTGTTTTTATTTTCTTACAATTATAATTCTGCATTTTGATTTTATTTATTTTTTTAATGGAGAACAAAATTTGCTGAATTCAGGTAAAATAATATAAAACAGAGCCGTATTGGTTTCTTTCAGTCTGTATGTATTTCTGTTCCTTTCTCTTTTCGGTTCTATATTTCAGAGCTTCGGATGGGCTCCTGTTTGGTACAAATAACATATTCAACATTTCCCGTGTTCTCTCAGTGACTAACAGATGTGTTTAAAGTATAGTTGTTTTGTTTAGAGCTAATGCAATGTTGTTACCTCTAATTTAAGGTAAGATTGCGCGTTCTGCATGTTCATGTGTGGGTTCTCTCCAGGCGCTCTCACTGCCTCCTGCAGTATGTGCACCATAGGGCACACAATATATCGCATATAAATCATCATCGCAATAATTCTGTAACATTAATATCGCAAAGGACTGTTTGGAATGCAAAAATTGTTGGCAGACATATTCCATATTCCAGGTGTTTTTTTTTCATGCTAATGTGATATTTAGCCACTTGGACAGAGCGTCATAAGTGTGTGGTTAGGGCACACACATGGTTTTAGTGGGTGACCCTGCACTTAAAAGAGAGTATATATTGGAAAGATGGATATATCAATATATATGGTGCTAAATGCGCTAACGGTGCTAAATGCGCTAACAGAGCTAAATGCGCTAACAGAGCTAAATGCGCTAACAGAGCTAACTGCGCAACAGCGCTAACAAAGCTGAATGCGCTAACAGAGCTAGTGCCTTCGTTACACACGCCTACTATTTTTAAGAAGCATTTTAAATCAACATTCTAATTGTTTTTACTTAAGAAAATGTTCTTGCTTATTAACAGCGTTCCAGTTTTCTGTCTTTTTTTTCTGCATGGTCTCTGGAGGGATTGCAGCCAAAAATGTGCTAATGTCTTTAAATGTGGCATCCTGGGTCAAGCTCCCATGGTTTGAAGTGTGAATAATTATTGTCGCTAACATGATTTGTCATATTAATATGTGGGAAAAAGAATAAGACATTCTCAGACATTTTCTTATTATGGAGCTTGAAAGTAGAAACTAGAGCGGTTCTGCTCCAGAACATCCCTGTACTCAGCACCATCCATTTTCCCTCGACTCGGACCAGTTTCCCTGTCTCTGCTGCTGAAAAACGTCCCCAAAGCATGATGCTGCCACCACCATGCTGCACTGTGGGGTCGGTGTTCTTGGAGTGATGTGTTGGGTTTGGGTCAGACGGCGGTATCTTGATTTATTTTTAGTAATGGGCTTCTCTTTGTTGTTGGAAGAGCTCCTTGCCATAACCCTAATCTTCAGCTTCCTTCATTCCCTAACAGATTAACAACAGGATCTGTCTCCCAAAGTCATAAGATAAAATTAGAAGATCAATTCAAAGTTAAATCAGGCGGGGGTTAAGAATCATTTTGGGCTTAACTCTCAAGTGTGAACAGAGGTGGAGCTTGTCTATATTGTGGGAGGAGCCAGACACAGGTGAGTTTTTATTATTTTGAAACTGAAACCTTTCTCCAGCTTTGAAGTCGTTAAATGGTTTCAAGTCTTCATCAGACCATAGAAACCCAGCAGCAGGTCTGGCTGCAGCCACAGATGCTCAGAGAAGTTTGGTCCTGATGATGGATTCCCCGTGGAGCTGTTCCCGCCGCGCTGACCCTGCTTTGCTCCGTGGAAAGCCTATGGCAGTTTCCATCACCTGGGAGGTGCTCGACAGCGCCGGGCCGAGCCACCCGGGCTCAGTCTGCCGGTTCTGTCAGCAGAGACGCGGATCTTTGAGCTTACGCCAGCAAACATCCCACAGCAATTCAAAGAGGAGAGAAGCGAAAGGACTCTGCAAGGATTTTAATTACCTCTGCAGACAAAAAGGCAGCGGGAATACCTGCAAGACTTGGCGTTAACTTGTTTCCTCTTCTGTATTTACTTTAATGTCTTCCGAGAGTGGTTTTGGCTGGCGCTAATGGCTGCTGTGTGGGCAGAAACAAGAGGGAGGTGTCACGGATGAGCGCTCAACGCAGAGGAAACGAGCGTGGAAAGGCAGCGTGTGGGTGAAGGGAGGAAAAAACACCCCGGGGGGATTATGGAAATTATTTAGACAAAAAAGCACAACACGCTGATGAGCAAAGAGACCGAACAACAGAAAACAAGCGCTTGTGTGGAAGATGAGAGTAAATTTGGGAGCTCGTGCGAGCGGAGGGGGTTAATGTCTTCAGATCAAAGCAGCAGAAAGCAGCAGGGAGACGGAGATGCTCGGCCAGATCTCTGCATCAAGCTCGATTTTTATTGCGCTAATGATTAATTTAGGATTTAGAGAGGCTTTAATGTTCTGAATAACGTCTCACGGCTTGTCTTATACACCGGTTTCGCAGAAATGAGAATGAGCTGAGGAGGAACAAACTAGGGCTGAACGATTTTGGAAAATAATCTAATTGCGATTTTTTTTTTTTTTTTTTTTTTTTCTTAACATTGCGATTTAATACGATTTTTTTTTCCAGTTTAATTTATCATGTCTTTTTAAACATATACAAACAACAAATCATTTTGTTTCCTCGCTGTGCAGATTAGTTGCTAAAAGACCCACAGCATCTAAACTCAGAGCAGAAATTATTGCGTTCTGCCTACAATATATTTCAACCAAAATTGCAATTTTGACTTTTCTCTGCATTAACCACAAGCAACAAAAATGGCCTCTAAATAAAGATGTTTGTAAACAAGGACTATTTAAAACAAGAACTTTTAATGTTTCTAATAATCAGAATATTGTTCAAGAGAACAGCTTTTAGTTGATTTGGACATCAATCCTTGTTGAACATAAAGTGCAACCAACAAGCAAGTCTATGTATTAAACTGATTGACCTGTACTTAATGCTATGTATGATTATATAAACTCTAAAACAAGTAATAAAATTAGATTATCTCACTGCTGCAACTGTCTTCCCTTCCATGTGGAGGTAAACCCACTTTAAACATTTTACTGACACCTAATGGACGCGTCTAATTCCCTGATTGTTACATAGCCAAAAACTGCTGACTTCTGCGATTTGGAAATTGCATTTTTTTAAATCGCGATTATATTGAAAATGTGATTAATTGTTCAGCCCTAGAACAAATCCTTCGCACAACCTTTTCACCATTTCAAAGGTTCAGAGATTGACAGCGAGCTTTTGGACGTAGATCTGGACACCGAGGAGGCCGCTGCAGTTCAGACACGTTTAAAGCCAAACGCACACTGTACGATATTTTCAGTCGTTTTTTACTCGGATGCAGCTCAAACTGTATGATAAAACCGGAGGGTTTAAAACTTCACACCTCATCATATCTGTTCTGTACGACCCGACGCTCTGATGCGACCTGACTGCTCACGCTGTACGTCTAAAACGTCGGACTCAGCCCCGTAGAGAGATGGTGGTAGTCGGACTCGTCTATCCGGAAGCCAAACGTAAACAGTAGAAGAAGAAAAAGTCGGAAGTGTCGATGCTCTCTGTTAAATATGAGGCTCACTAGAACGAAACGCGCTGCTTTGACTTTTCTACGAGTCGCTCCTCCGTAGTTTGACTCCATGTCACACGTACCGCCGTCATGCTTCTCTCCTCTCCTGTGTTTTCGTCTGAGACCAAGAATTTCCTTGTCTGCACATGCTCAGTGCGCGAGGTTGGGGGAAATCAGCTTGTAGCTGTGCTTCACCAGCAGGAGGCGCTCACGGTCTCCTCTGGAGGGCCGACTGAATTTCTAACATGTTTGATTTTCATCCAACCGTACGATTCCTGATGTGGAGGTGGTGGTGAGAGGCTGATCGGCCCTCGTTACCCTCTGGATGCTACAGGACGCATGATCAAGGTGAAACTATTCTCACACGACTGAAGAATCGGGCCAAAAAGGGCAAAAACCCGTACAGTGTACACTCGGCTTACGGAAGCAGTCTAAAGGTCCATTCATACCCTACGTTTGGCCTACACGTCCGTATTTCTGTCCGTACGTTCTATCCGTTGACTCCGCAAGTCGTTCCTCGAATCCCGCCATTGTTTAAAGCCCAGAATTCTAACCTCCTTCGTGATTTTGTTGACATTTTGTACTACAAACTCAATAGCGCCCCCACCGTTTCCGGTAGTATTGCTCCGTATTGATCCGTTTTGTCCGTAATCGTAAGCTCCCAATTTTCGTGTCAAAATACGGACGAAATCGACGGTTAGAACGTATGAAACACTCCACACGTATCCGTATCCGTCTTTTACGTGAGGTATGAATGGGCCTTGAGATGATCTGACGCCAGCTAAGCTTCCTGAACCGTTGGTACCAGGCAGGAAGGGATTCTTGCTGTCATCGGTCACGCCCATATCTCCGCCGACCGCCTGAATGTCGCAGCTGAAATCCAGAGCCATCGGACCAGGAAAGGTCTCACCGGTCTGGTATTGTCCAGGTCTGATGAAGATGTAAGATGAAGCTTTGGTATCCGGTCAGCTGAAAGGAGAGGCATCTGGCTCTGATCTAACGGACGGATGCTTTAGCTGCTGTTGGCTTTATGTCGCCTGGAACCGCTCTTCCCGCTCACCGCCGACATCAACAAGGCGTCTTCATCCGATTCATACAAAATGCTCGCTTCGTTATTTCTTCTGTTTTAATTAATGTGCGTGGAATATCCAAATTTGATAATCTGCTGAAATGAAAAATTTACCCTTTTTGAGCAAGAATTTGTCACATGAAAACTTTACTTTGGATTAAAGCTTCTTCTCCTTTAAAGTTGTAACGTTTAACATCAGACAACCGCAGATGAGCGTTCACACTGAGCCTGGTTCTGGTTCTGCTGGAGGTTCTCCTCCCTGTTAAAGGGGAGTTTTCCTCTCCACTGTCGCCTCATGCATGCTCAGTATGAGGGATTGCTGCAAAGCCATCAACAATGCAGACGACTGTCCACTGTGGCTCTACGCTCTTTCAGGAGGAGTGAATGCTGCTTGGAGAGACTTGATGCAACCTGCTGGGTTTCCTTAGAGAGGAAACTTTCTCACCAACCTGGAGGATCTGATGGAGTCTGACTTTGGAAAGAGCCTTGAGATGACGTGCATCATGAATTGGCGCTATATAAATAAAATTTAATTGAAAAAGAGTTGAATTTAACTGTAGCCTCGTGCATTGGTACATTTTACTCTCTAAAGCATTCGTTCCCTCCTTCGTTATCCTGTATGTCAGACAGACCAGCCACAGAACTCGCTCTCAGGACTTTATCTCCTTCGGCGCTCCATTGATACCATCAGAAATTTGAGAGAAAAAAAATATTTTCTTTTTCAGCTCCGTGAACTTGAAACTCTCTACAGCCGAATCTGAAACTATCTATGTTGATTCCTCCGGGATGATTTAAATTTATGTTAATAAAAATCTTGCTCTTGGCCACATTACTTTATCTTATTTAATCTGAGTCCAGTGTTGATTGGGTCTGAAATCTGAAGCAGGAACGTCCAAATGGACTAAAAGTAAATAAAACTAATATGCCTGACAGATGAAGACGCTCTGACAGACCCGGGTTCCCCCACTGAACAACCGGACCTGCTGCCGGGTCACACTTATTTATCAGACCAGCTAAAAACAACCCAGCCCGTCCAACTCTGGTCTGGTGTGTTGGTTGTTTGAGGCAACCAACACACCAGTAGGTGGCGCTGCCCCCATATAATGACAGATATGCAAATAAGTTGAACCCCCAGGTGAATACGACCTGGATGTTGTTGCCATTTCATGCTCATGGTCAGAGTTTGGAGCATTTATCTGAGGTTCTTTGTGGGTTTATGAAAGACATCAGTGGTAATTTAAATCTAAAAAAAGTTATTTTCGTTCTCAGCCGACAATGAAATCAAGTTTGGCCTGGGCAGAGCAATTAAACACTAACAATACATGATAAATAGGCTTTAAGTCTGTGACCTTTATGCTTAATGTGGGATTTATTTAGTTTAATTCAATAAGGTGCTTCATTATTTACAGTATTTTAATCTGAGGATCTCTGGTTTTTCTGTCTTATTCCCAAAGTTATGGTTTGTGTTCACCACTAACAGATTTATGTGCCGACTGATGCAGATCTTTTACAGCTACTTTGAATCTTCTTGTTACTGAAAAGTGCGATTATAAATTAACTTACCTTACCCTTGGAGTAAAACGTCGTCATGGTGGCCCCTGCTTTCTGGGCAGAACCAGGAGCCCGGGATAAAAGTGGTTTACGTCCTGAAAAGCCTGACCAGCATCACCTGCACTGCAAAAATGGATCTAAAAATAAGTAAAATGTTCTTAAAGTGAGTGTATTTGTCCTTGATTTGAGCAGGTAAATAAGATTATCTGCCAATGGAGTGAGTATTTTAACCCCTAAAATAAGATAATTAGACATACTGCACTTGAAATAAGATGATGGAGATGAGTTGTTCCTATTTTAAGTGCAAAAATCTTATTCCATTGGCAAATCTTCTTATTTACCTGCTCAAATAAAGGACAAATACACTCACTTTAAGAACATTTAACTTAGTTTTAGTTCAGTTTTTGCAGTGTGTAGCGGCTGTATAGGAGAAGTTGAGGTTCTGTTGGGCCGAGGAGAAGCCGTCATGGTCTGCAGATGATTGTGGAGATGCTGCTGCGATTATTGAAGAACCCTGTTTGTCGTAAATGAAGTTAATGACTCAAGAGACGCTTAATGAGATCCTGCGAACCACCGGTTGGGATGTTTTGGACTCCCTGATTCATTTCTCTCTCCTCTACTTGGAAGAATGTTGTTGATTAGATGTTATTAAAAATATATTATCTATGCAGGATTGCATTTAAGTTTTCAGGTAGGGTTTACAGAGCCAGAATAATCCCCTAAATAAAAAAAGTTCTGTCTCCTAAATAAATCTGCAATTGAATTGCTTAAAAAAAGTAACTTTTCTCAAATTAGTGACACTGTTGCTCTGAAGATTACCCATAATCCCTTTTATATTTCATAACAGCTGCATAATTAAATAAGGGAGTTACAAAGGTTTTCAGTCTGACACGTATCTGAAGTCGTTCTCTCTCTGGAACGACGGAACCGGTTTCCTTTAGCGAGCCGCGAACTTCATCAGCGATAAAATACAGAGACGTCGAATAGATGAGAGGAAAATATGGGAGAAATATCAAGACACTGATAACAAAGTTACAGGTTTATACTCTGTCAGGAGTTTATATAATTTGTCCGCAGACATTCATAGCTACGCTACATCAACCATGGACCGGCGCTGCTCACGTTTCAGCGTGGCCGCCATCTTGGATGGGTCTCTCATGCGACCCTAGTGCATTTATTTGTACTGATGAAGCTGTTTGCCCAACTAAAATAGATCATAACTCCCTTATTTTTAATTTTTTTACCAGATGTTCACACGGTTTGGTTTGTTACAAACGGCAGAGATGTGGTTATGATACAGGACATTCACATATAAAAAACATGTTTTCATGCTAAAATACATTGTTTAAACAACGTATTTCATAAATTTATGTCTTAAACAGAGACATATGGCATATTAATGTATAAATATGTGATTTCATTCTGAAATGCTCTGTTTTATGCTATTTAACAAAGATAGACATGTTGTACAGGATATTATTAAATATGTAAATATGTGCTTTCATGCTGAAATAGCTTAATGCTCTCAAAAAAAGAAAGGTGGTAGCTTTTCAACTGTGTTGTTTTCTGGACAAAATAAAGTAAAAGCGCTGTGTGGACGTCCTCCAGGAGGACGGATTCTGTGTCTTTTCACAGCTGCAGCACCGGTTGGCACCATGAAGTCATTTTTTCCTCTCTCTCCTCCCATCAGGGCCTTTCATCGAGCGGGCCATCATGAGCAGTCGGACGAGTGAAGCCATCTGGTTCAGGACCGAAGGCGTTCTACCCGAAGCGCCGCAGGCAGACGAGGAATGAGATGTTTTTCAGACTGTATATAATGACTGCGATGAATAAAGTTGTTTTTTCCCCCCTGATATTCCTGATGGCTCGTTTGTTCTTTGAAGGAAATCCCAGCAGATTAAAGTCAGAACAAAGATTCCAGGACTGGAGAGGAAATGTAATTCACTCTCAAACATGTTAAGGTTTGGGAACAGGATTCCTGCAAGTTTGTTTCACTCTTTCCTTAAAAAAAGGTAGAAAATCATTTAGATTTTTAAAAATTAAGAATCTCTTTGGCAGCACAGAGTTGGCAGGTTTATATGTCCTGTTTTATTAAATTTTTTTTCTCCAGTAAAATTGATTTTCAAATGTTTATTTTCACGTTTTCTGAACCCGCAGAAGGATTTCTGCCTAACATGACGCCTCATTTGACACTCCTTTAGAGATGTGACCAAATTCCCGGAGGATTTTGTGACTTTTAAACTTGAATTATTGTGTGTAAAATAATTGAGTTCTTATTTAGAGCATTTACCACCGTCTTATTTATAACTCCTTTTCCTGCATCCTGAAAAACTTTAGACCACAACTTTGGCTTGTCTGTTTTTCCTGCTGTAAAATATTTAAATGTTTCACCTTATCAACATGTAGGAGAATCTGAACAAAATCCTAAAGTTATTAAAGTTCTAAAATATTTGATTTTATGTATATATGACCAAGGCGCTGCGAAGCTTTAAAAGCGGCAGAGTCAGCTGTGATTCGTCCTTTTATGCTCTGTCTCTATATTAATTTTTAGGATATAAACGGCTTTATTTTTATGTGCACTCATTAAAAGGACAAAAACAATCAGGTTTATCTTTTTAAACGAAAATCAGGATGCATGTTCATAAATGCATGATTGATTCTATTTTCTCGTATTCAGAAATCCACTGATATTCCCTTTCAACACAGGTTTTGAATTATTTATTATTATCCATAAATTTAGTCATAATCCACGCAGTATTTTCTCACCCGGAAGAACGGGGTGTAATACCTGCACACGGACGCCAGGGGGCGGTGTTTCCTCGGCGTGCTGCTGAGTTTCTGCCGCCTGTTGCATCTTCCAACTTTTTAAAAGCAGCATTCAGGCCCACATTGACCAGAACATGATTTCTCGAGCAATTTCTGCTGCAGCATTTATTCAGGGTCAAATTGAAGCCATAACTTTGTAGAATGATACTAATTTAAATCAATTTACATTTGTATAACGCCTGATTCCTCAAACTCAGGATCAACTCCCAAACTCGCCAGTTTTAATGTTTTTGCCTCTCAGCTGCTCCGTTTTCGTATCCCATCCAAACACATTAAGAAAAATGGTCGCAGCTCATCTTTGGGGAAGTAAAACAAGGAGCTTGGTGTCCCAGAGAATCCTCAGAGAGCCACGCAGCACAGCCGGGTTACAAAACCCCTCCTCAGGTTGACATTTACTGTAAGGCGGAGATGAGTTGAAGGTTTTTATTGTCCCCTGTGGGGAAACGAGGCCGTGGCAGCAGCTAATTGTGGCAGTGAAAGCTGAGGAAATAGTAAAACTGATGAAAAGGCCTTTTTAATGAGTTTCAGGTCGTTTCTAATGCTGTTTGCTTTCTTATCTGTCGGACAAATGTTGGCTTTAATATTGTTCAGCAGCAGATTTAACCGTTTCAGCTGATGCATTTGACCTAAAATGAAGGATCAGGATGAAATGTGATCCAGGTTTGTCTCCCCAAGACAAACCTGGATCTTACAAAATGTTCAAACCTTTGCGTCTTTTCCTTCCTGTCACAAAATGCATTCATATTTGTTTGTTTTCTCTGATGTTTGGAAGCTAAAAAAATAAAACAAAAGAAAACCACTTTAATAAAGGTTAATTGGGGCAAAAACAGATTAGATCTGACATATTTTACTTTTAATGAGAATAAAAAGTCAATCCTAATAACAGGTTATGTACCAAACAGAATTCAAGAAGGTTTTGGATCCAACCAGAACTTTATGTTATCAACACTGTTTCCTTATAATAAAAACTTGGGTCAAAGTCCTCCGGCCCAAATAAAGAGTGATTATAGGGTCTCCACAGCAGATGATGGACGATCTTCTCAAGATGTCAGCCTTCCTGTTTCTGCTCCAGAACTCATCAGCTGCAGAGAGGTTTTTCTTTAAGGTTTTGGCAATTTCTATTATTTTGGACCCTGAAGACCAAACTAAACTCCAAAAGTGAAAAAATAAAATAAAAAACTTTGAAAGACCCTCCGAAAATCTGAAGCTACATTGATAAAGATCACTTTGACCATCTGAATGTTTGCAAGAAAATTAGAAAGAAAGTCCAAGCCTCCAATGCATCAACACATTTTCATTAAGTTCAGCCTGTGTTTTATTTTTATTTTATTTATTTTTACCCAGTTTCAGAAACAGAACCTTAAGGATGATTAAACCCTGAAGAAAAACCCACTCGTCCCGCTCTTGGACACGAGCACCTTAAAGGAACTTCCTCTTCGTGGTTTCCGGTCTGAGCTGCTGCTCATCTGCATCGAAAGGATCAGCAGAAGTGGTTCCAGCATCTTCTGGACTTTCTGTGGTCCGGACTAGACCTTGTGGATCCGGTACCTCCACGACCCAATGTTGGATGTAAACGTCTGAATGAGATGGAAAAAGGTTTTTAATTACCAACTAACCAGAAGCTTTTGTATACAGGCCAACACTAACAACAAGCGTACAGTAACGCCATATTTCTTGGTGTTGCATCCGTTTAGGTTCTGTTGCAGTTGTTGACCCAGTTCACAGACATGATCTGAAACAGCGCTGCCCCCAGCCACATGTATGAAAACAGGGGAACCATATTTCCCAGGTCTTACATCAGTGAACGCCTTCCTGTTGGCTGTCAGGTCAGCTCTGACCTTTCTCTCTGAATAAAGTGAATAAACTCCCCAAACAATCAGTTCTGGTTCTGGTTCTGAGCTCCTACATCGAAGGTCACCCTAAACCCTCCCCATCCAAGCCTTGGCTCATAATTAGTCTGTGTGTGTGCAGACGGCAGCAGAAGGAGAAAAAAAAACCTCATCTCCTTTTAAAAGGTAAAACTGCTTCTGATCTGCGGTTTTGGCAGCGGACAAAAGGGCCGAGGAAGATCCGGTTTCTGCCACCTGACACCGAGGAATCTCAGACCTGCAGTCCTGATTGAACGTTGCACTCTGGGAGCACAAGCTGCAGGTCAGCGCACCTCCTGTCAGGCAAACGGAGCTGAAGCATAAACCCCGATGGTCTGAAGGTCGAACCGCCTTCGCCTGTGGGTCAGTTTCAGCGTCTGAAATGCTGATGGGGGAACGTTTCAGAAAAAGTACAATAAAGTTACACATTAACGCCTGAAATGTAGTCACAGGTGGCGCAGGGGTAGAACAAATTAAAACATTTTCATCGTGTGGCCGTGATCGCTTTGGGCAAACGGCGGTGTCTCAAAGGTTCTGGTTAAATGTTGCCGTGAATAATAATCATGATGCTACGGACCACAGGAACGATTTCCCCTTTTTCTCCCACATCTGCCGACACTGAACTCTGCATGTGAGCTGAAAATAATAATAGATAATATGTTTTATTAAGAAACGCCTTTCAAAACACTCAAAGTGACTTTTACAAGTGACGATAAAAGCAACAATAAAGCAATAAAAGTTAAAATCCCAGAGAAGAAACAGTCTTAAAGAGGTGTGTCTTGAATCTGGAGTGTGTAAATTGTCAAAATGTTGATTTAAACACAGATGTTATAAGGTGGCTTCCACTGATACTTGCTCGGCAGCCATGTTGGATTTTGAGGCTAAGATTGCTCAAGTCTCCCAACTTCAGGTCCAGGTCTGGGAGCTTTTATAAACATGATCTTCCCTTCTACTTTTATGATTTAAAAAAAATAAAAAAAATAAACATGTTCTCTACTCCCGGCCCTCCCTGCGTACAGCTGTTGCTCTTCTTGAATTTTTAATAGCGGTTGGCAGACAATAATTTGGGGAATTATCACCAACGACTGATAAGGAGTGTAAAAAAAACCTCTATATTATATTAATCAACCCAGCATTGACTCAAATAAAAATAGCTTACAACAAAAGGACCTTTTATTACGAGATTTATTAGACTGTCCTGCTCTCTTTCCTGTTCAAAACTCCTGATTAATTCTGTTCTTTGTTGCTGGTATCTCCCAAAGTTATACGTTATATGCTCTGTTGTTCATCCATGAATTTTTAGATGTTCTCCTGCTTTAATGCATCTAAATCTGAGGACTGGAGTTCAGCAAGCGCCTGTAAATCAGCCACCAATAGAATTCAGGTGTGCTGTAAGCTAGAACCGTCTAAAACATGGATGGCAGGACGTCCAAAGGACTAAGGTTTAAAAAAAAAAGAAAACACTGTTCAAACCATTATATATGTAAATTCAGCTCGAGGGGGAAATATCAGTTTAAAAGCAACATATCCACAGTGGAGATGTTGCAGGATGAAGTGTCAGGGAGTCATTTTCTACCCCGGTTCTCTTGTTTTAGATGTTTCTCTGCTTCGGCACACCTGATGTCCAGTGATTGCTGATTAACTTTATTAAGCTTTTGCTGAACTGCAGTCCTCTGGGTCAGGTGTGCTGAAGGAGGGAAACATCTAAAACATGCAGGGAAGGAGGCCGCAGCACCCAAAGGTTTTAGAAACATCACTGCAATAAACAATAAACGTTTATTAATTCTTGCAACCAAATCGATAAATGAAAAAAAGAGGATATTTCTTATATTGAATGGAGATGCCAGTGTGGCATAAAGGTGTCTCTTGGATGAGACTCTGTCTTTCGTGTTTTCCTGCTCCATCATCACGCCTTCCTGGCTTCTCCTGAGAGAATCTGCTGAGGAGACGGTTTGATCCTTTAAAACCAGGAATGTTTCAGCAGGGAGAACATCTAAAACATGCAGGAGGGCGAATGCGGGTCTGAAGGACGTGGAGACCCTGTTCCATGGTTTGGGGCCTCTGTTTCATACCTACAGTAAATAATTAAAGGCTTGAGGATCTGCATTAAAGATCAGTTCAGGGTAAATGGCACCAACAGGCTCTGGGCTGGAGGTTCACCTTCCAGCAGGACAACCAGCCAGAGATGGTTTAGAACAGCGGCTCAATAACTTTTACGGTCCAAAGAACCATTTTTATCCTCTGTCCAGCAAATTAAACTCGTTTAGAGCCGCTGTAAACTTCTAATTTCTGAAATAAAATATTTAGGAGGATGTTGTCATAGTGAACTACCATTTTTATGTTTAGATTTTAAAATAATGGAAAACATTAAACCTTTGCAAAAAAGACTATTTTTCATCTACGGTTGGTGTTTGAGGAAAATTATTTAAGAATTAAAAAACAACATAGTTTCTGTTCTGATATGTTAAATGGTAAATGGACTGAACTTATTTAGCACTTTTCCAGTCATGCTGACCACCGAAAACGCTGTACACTATAGCCACATTCACCCAATCGCTCTCACTAATGTACACATATTCAAACACCGAGATGAAGATCGGTGTATAAATGTGGTTCAAAAGGTTCAATAAAAAAAGCTAAAACCTTCATTTGTTATTAAATCAGAAAAACCATTAATTGGTCGTTATAATTTCTAACCAACAGGCCGCTACAATGGCCTAGTCAAAGTCTACACTTTAAATCGATACACACAAAGTAGATTTTTTTTATTTCGCAAAGAAGATTTGGGAAAAGCTCAATCTGTCACAAAACATCCTAATAAAACGTTCATATGTAATTTAGTGGCTGTAATGGCCAAAGTGGAAAAGTTCGACAGGTGTGAAAACTTTTGCTCCGTGAAGGTGACTGTGAGGGCTGTAAGCGGTAAAAATTGTGATAAAACGTCGGGAAGAGAGCCTGCGGGGAGGGGAAGCGATTCATTATCTTTGCGAACCTCAGATTTTGTATCAGTAAATGAGATTAAAGCGAGAATCCCTCAGATGATCCAAATTCCTCTCCACCACCTCCCCTCCCTCACCGCGTAATCCCGCAGGAGCGGAGTCCCCATCATGTGAGATTATGATATCTGGGAGGGAAGGAGGGAGGGAAGGAGGGAGGGAGGGAGGGAGGACAGAGGTGGGACGTCCTCCTGGAGAGAGGAGGGAGAGGAGGACAAGTGGCCGCGAACAGCGCGCAGCAAAGTCCCGCCGCCTGTCTCCGTCATGCGCCTCGGCTTTTAAACGCCTCCCGGCTGCTGGTTGCGCTGCTGCTGAGGACGGAGGAGGGGGCAGACCTGTTTGTGGTATTAGAAAAGTCAGAGTTGTGTGAGCGACCGAGCAGTCGGAGCAGCAGAGCAGGCGGGGAGAGAAGGAGCAGCAGGAGGAGGAGGAGGAGAATACTTTCCCAGGTTACCGGATCGCGCTGCATTCCAGCCCCGGAGCGCAGCGCCCAGGAGTCGGACCCGGCGCGCTCTGTCTCTCCGCTCCGCTCCAGTTTTGTTTTTTTATCGGATCCCTGCTGTTCGGAGAGCGATGATGCGCAGAGAGGATCGTCCCTATTCCAACTAGAGACAGCAATACAAAAAAAACGCAGAGAAGAGAAGTGGGGTTCTCCTCCTGAGTGGATCTGGATCTATCGCCAGCTGCAGGTCCGACCATGAGTGCTGGATGGTGGATGTTCGCTGGCGCGCTGGTGGGGGTCCTGACTGTCCCCAGAGAGGCACACGGTTGGTATTTTGGTCTCTCTCTTTTTAAAGCCCAACCAGTTGTCCGGTTGGTTATTTAGGTCAGGACTTGTGGAGAGCAATCATGCGCCTCTGCAGCAGAGCGTGAATTTGACCAGATCGTGGGTGATTTTTCTCCACACTGCGCAGAGACGAGAAGGGAAAGTTGTGACCGGAATAATAACTTTACGTTCTTTCGTTGTGGAACAAGCGCGACTTAAAGGTGACTGTAAATTTGTAAATTGCCCGACAGCGGAAAGTAAATCGCACCCTATCGTTGCAAAACTCCAAAATTCTCCTAAAATATGTTTATTCATCAGAAAAACTTGTTGAAGTTGCACCCAAACGCCAATTCAGTTCAGTTTTGGTTTGTTTATAGGTGCCAATTCACAGCAATAGCCCGCAGAAGACTCAAACAAGATAAAATCTACCGCACATTTATTCCAATTCGACCCTGGTCAAGACTTTGCTGTCAACTTCAGCTGGAAATGCTAAATTATTTTTTTTTAAAATCCATCAAAATGAGCTCAATCGGCTTCATTAAGTCGTTAACTTTGCAGCAATCCCTCCTACAGAGCAAGTATTTGGTGGTAATGGATGGTAGATTGCAGTGAGCCAATAATAACTACAGCAAACCCTCTACATGAACAAGGATCAGGCAACAGTGGGTGTTGACTATAATGATTTTATAGCTTTTCAGCAATCCCTCCCCCTGTACAAGCATGTGGCAGCAGTGGAAGGTGAATTGGACTGAGTCACTAACTGCCGCAATGCTTCCACCTCAGCAAGCATTAACGGACATGGATTATGCTTATTTAGTAACTTTTGCAGCAATACCTCCTCCTTAACAACCTTGTGGTGACACCGGGCAATAGACTCCGGTGTATTGAGAGCTTTGCAGCAATCCCTACTCCTTGATAACCATATTGTGACAGTGGACGGAAATTTGGATCGATTCAGTAACTTTACAGCAATTCCTCAGTCTGAGAAAGAACGTTATAAGTGGATGGTTCATTGCATCTAGCCATTTGCAGCAATCTCTCAGTCAGAGAAAGCATGTGATGACGGTGAATTGTTGATTGCATATAGCCATAAACGTTGCAGCAATCCCTCCTCAGTAATGAACAGCAGTTCAGCCTTTAGCTATGCAACAATCCTGAGCAATGTTGATGATGGGAAAGCAAAACTTGCTTCAAACTGTAAAACAAATCAAGGTTCAGCGTCCGAACAGGTCGGCTCTGACTCGGTCTGACGACATGTCACCGCGACGCGAGTCTTTTATTTCAGAGGCCGAAAGACGAGCTGTGTGCAATTCCTCAAAAACACACGGCTAGTGAGAAGAGCTCGCATCGCTTGATCTGCAAAAAGCTTCAAAGTCAGTGTGAGAATTCAGAGAGGCGCCCTGACTGCATCGGGCTCAGCCTCAGCTGCTTGTTTTTTTAGTTTTATTTTCTATTATTAACCGTTTAGGTTTGTGGCATCAGACCGTAGCCGAGTCTGACCGGAAAGCAGCTTTGTGGTCTGAGTTGTGCATTTTTATCCCCCTAAATATACAAACGCTTTGAAACGTATCCCTTGTTCCCTCAGCCGGCTGCAACAAATCAGAAAGAAAAGTCAATCAATCAACCAATCAATCAATCAATCAATCAATCAATCAATCAATCAATCAATCAATCAATCAATCAATCAATCAATCAATCAATCAATCAACTTTATATCTAAAGCACATATTAAAGACCACATGGGTGGTCAAAGTGCTGTACATTAAAACAAGAAAAGGTTAAAAAAAACAAGCAGCAAAATTCCCCCCCCCAAAAAAAACAAAAAAAAAAAAACATACAAAACATACACAGACAACATCAAAAGCTAAAAAAACAGTATTTTAAAATGCCGAACATGACAGGATCAAAGTATATTAAAAGCCAGGAAATAAAAGTGTGTTTTTAAAAGAGATTTAAAAACAGGAAAAGAGGAGAGAATCTCATCTGCAGCATCCCTTTCTCCCCTCACAGACCGCGGCGTCTCCTCCTGAACAGAACCGTCTCTCTCTCCCTCCCTTTAAACCTTTTTTAAGTCGCGCTCACCTGCGAACAGAAGAGATCCCGGCTGGAGAAGCGTCTCCGCTCCCAGACTGCGACTCCCAGAAATCATTAGCCCGGCCTCGTCTCGGCGTGCGTCCAATGTGCCTGGCAGCCGCTGCTTCAATAACATTCAAACTTTCATGCTCCTCTGGCTTCCCTCGCTTTGAAAAGAAAGCTCGCCGGCTATAAATGCTGGAGCATTATCGACGCTTCGTGCTGCAGGTGGATTTCAGAGGGAGCCGGACAAAAGTTCGGAGTCAAAGATGAGAATTTGTGCTTTTTCAGCCCAGGTTCTATTGTAGGCTTCGGCGCTCACCTTTGTGATTACTGCGGTGAATCCTGCGGGGGTCCTCTTTAAATTATCCTCATCCTCAAAGTGGCTTTGAAGTCTGGCTGCACTTCTTATCCCACGGAGCATCGATTTTAAAGATTCAAAGATTTCTAAACTTTTACTTTAAAACTGCTGGAACATCATTTAAAGTGTGCTTTTGACACACTTTAAAGGCTATTATTGGCAGTTTTATGCAAGAAGAATTCATCCTTTATTCTTAAAAACTCCCCTAACCCTCCGTGATGCGCTGGACAACAACATTTGGACTAATTCCTGACTAGTGGCAACATTATTTTTTAGTTTTTCTTTAGTAATCTAAGATCTGAAGATTCTTTGTTGGGATCAGACCTGCAGAGTCTCCACAGGTCCAAGACATCTGCTCTGATCTTTCAGCCATTTTTGTCCGACTTTAGCCGTGATCTTCACCAGATTCTTCCTGGATTATATTAGAAGAATTACCCCAGATGTCGTCCTGGAGAGAAGTGGCTCCTTTGCTGCCCTTGTTGTGCCTGTAAGCTCTGCACTGGCGGCAGGACGAACCTGTAGCGCCCTCCTCAGGAGGAGAACATCCTGGAGCTTCTTCTCTGCAGCTGAGACGTTCACCTGGAAGTCTCTGATGGTTTCTGCTGGGGCTGGACGATATGGAAAAAAGTATATCGATAAAACAGAAATCATATTGATCGATATCGATAATTATCAACAAATTTAAAATATTTATTTTAAGTGCAGCCCTGACCATTTTATGCTGTTGCCTAGCAACCTATTTTTAGATACAGACATAAACTCAATTCAAACTCAACCCTTTATTCAACCAACTTTTTACCAAAACTGCAAGTTTTTAAAAATTTAAAAGAACGCATGCTCTCTGAACTGTCTGAAGGGGGCGGAGCTTAGTTCCTGCGTCTGCGTTGTGATTAGTCGGGAGGATGTAATGACTGTAATATTAACCTACATGATAGAATGTAAAAAGAAAGAAACTGTTATATTGACCCTTTTTTCTATCATCTATATACGTCTATGGATCGATATTTATCGTTATTGAATTATCGTCCAGCCCTAGTTTCTGCACATCCGCTCATCTTTTATACCAATCAGTCGGATTAAGTAGATTACACGATTACATCTGGACTCTGCTGATGACGCAACAATACCGAGATAAAGTGAAATTCACTCTGAGATCAATTTCTGAAAAAAAAAAAAACACATTTAAAGTTTGCAAAACAGAACATTTGGTTCACCAGAAAAACTTTCTCCACCACTTTGGATCTTCAGTAAATCATCCCTCACTTAAATTGAATATTTGAAAGCTTAAATTAAATCTCGTTTGTATTTAAAATTATGTAAAAATATCCATCTGATGCAGAGGGGAAATATTTCTTACAGCGCTTAAATTGTTTAAATAAAAAAAAAAAAGAAGAAAAGTTGAGGATTTAAAAACTTGTCACTCTGGCGGGAAAAAGACAGAAAATGTGAATTTTTATTTCAAGTCTTTTTCATTCAAACTCAAATAACCTTGTTCGGACCTTCTGAGACCAGATCACAAGAAAACTAGAGACGCAGTTCATTTGAGAGCTGCTGATTAAAATGAAATTAGATATAAAATAAAAATAGACGGCGTCTTTTCTTCTGGATCTGTCCACCCTGAAGCTCCGACCAAACGAGGCTTTCTAAGAACAAAAGCAAAAACAAACTAACCTTACCTTTTCAATCAAGAAGAATACCAAATGCACTTTAACAGCTTGTGTCATAAATTCCTCCATGCACGGTGAGATGGGCATGATAGGAAAACCATCTGGCTCTGTGAAACCTTCCATCAGAGGATGTTAAATGTCTCCTAAAGACGGTAACGTTTGCGCTCACAGGTACGTCAGTCATTGGTTTAAAATCTGAACTAAAAAAAAAAATACATAAAAAAAAATAAAATAAAATAAAAAATAAAATCTGAACTGCCCATGGAAGAGTTTCTGCAAACTGAACCGATTGAACTGCCAGATCACGTTTTGCTGAGCTCTCTTTCTGCCTCACAGAACCGAACAGAAGAAGCGTCTTTAACGAGGACAGTGACTGCACACCTGTGTTTCCCCTTTTGGAGCATCATGAGAAACGTCCCCTGTGTGACCTTAGGCTCAGACCCAGAGGAGCTCCAAACCTCCGTCTGTCTGTGTTTTCCTAACGTTTGGCCCTTAAAGGGAGCAGAGATTACCGTCAGCCTGCCGGACGTAGTCTGAATGTAAACCATCCTCTAATTACGGGGAAGAAATGTCGGGTGTTCAATCAGAGCGTCTCCGTTTTACCTAGAGGGTTTGTTTTGATAAGTCTGCAGCTTTATGGGCGCATTTTTCCCCTGAAGGCTCGTGTTTTCCTGTGAAACCGCCCGTTCGTTAGCATCGTCACATCTGGACCTGGGAGGATGTTTTCTGCTGTTTAGAGGTGTGTGAGGCGTCAACTTCAGCTTTTCAGACCTGGGCAGCATTGCTTTGATTTTAAGGGTCATTGCGTCTTAAAAAGAGTGACAGAAACGTTCCATTAAAGTTTCAGTGATGGCCAAGGTTCCTCCATAACTCCAGGATCGCCGTTATAATCCGTGTTAAGTCCCGGGAACATCCCTGGGTCCAGGTCCATCCCAAAGGTTCCCCTGAAGAAAGTTCCCGCTTTTAAAACACATCTTACAGAGACGTTATCAGACTAATAACATTTCAGGCTGGCCATGCATTTTGCATTTGTTGATAATCAGATCTCAGAATCTCTTTATCCGTCTGCTGTGGTTCTTTATGCGTTGATCCCTTTTTAAATCTTAACGGCTCGCGTCATATAACCCAAACTCACAGCCTGAAAGGAATTGATTGCATCGTCACTTCGACGTTCGAAACGAAGCATCTGCAGTAATTTTGTCTACCTTCACAGACCCAAGCAGACTCTAACGGTGTTTCTTTCCTCTCTCCCCCCCCCACAGGAGCTTGTCTCTACGAGGGATCGCTCCACGCGGTAGGTGCTTCAAAACTTTCCTTTGCTGCTTAACCCCCCTGGTTAAAATCTCCACGCAGACTCGGGCTCGTCTGTGGAGCCTAATGGGGAGGCGCTCATGCATTATTCACGTGGGACTTTGCCGGGTTAGTGAGACTGACAGATGAAGCTGTTAAGTGTCTCTATGCAGAGATAGGTGATAAAAGGAGTACATATTATATCAGTGGGGATTGGAGCGCATCCTCTGTCAGGAACGTAGCCGAGGAAATGCGTCTCATCTATAATGCAAGCCGGATGCCGACTTTGTGGATGATAATGGTGATGATGCGGCTCTGCGTCAAGGCCCCCGCTGCTCTGCTTGCAGAGCGTTAAGCTCCGCTCAAACAGAGGAAGAAGTTTTGGGTTTTAGTCTGCTGCTTCTGCTGGGTATGGGTGAAAAAAAGAGCTTTTTTTGCTTTTATTTTATGTCCTTTCAGGCCTGCTGCTGGATGCTCGTATCTGGGCTTCAGATTTACTGTTGAAAGAAGTCATGTCTGGCTCGAGGCGTCGCAGATGACAAGCGTCCTTGTTCTACTGCAGGAGAAGCCGATACATGCGCTCCGACGCAGTTTGTGTGGTTTTTACATCTCAAACCGGCTCAGTGAGTCGACTTCCAGAGAGTTTAGGCATGTTTTATTCCCCTTTCAGGGTTAGGATTTATTCAGGGAAATGAGAGGATCGGACCGATGATTGGTTTTTTAGGTTCCTCCCAGGGAGGCGGGATGAGGCTGAGGTCAGGGCTCTGCAGGTCGAGTCAAACTCAGCAGATATTTTCTCTCATTTGATGAAGGCAGAGGATTATTCAGATGCTTTTTGCTTTGATGTTTGATGCTTTTCTTAGTTTTTCACGCATTTTAAATGTTTTTTTTTTTATTGTTCCCTTTGTTTCTAATTCAACGTGTGACCAGGGAAGCCAGATAAGACTGGCATAATTAATTAACCATCATAATTCAACATTTTTAGCCTTGAAGAGGGATAAAGAATATACACACCACAACTAACACATTTTAAAAAATATGTCTTCTTTCACTATCACCATAAATAAGAGCAGGCTGTGAATCTGTAGCGTGCGTCGGGTGAGACGGCTGCAGAAGAAACAATAAAGGCGATTTTGAAGCACATAATGGGAATTTATGTGTTAAAGTCTGCTGGATAAGATCAGTCCTGCTGAGGAAAACCTCTTTTTCCCTTGAATAGAACTGTAACCTCCTGCTATCACCTCCTATTTACCCAGAAATATGCAGAAAGGCTTTGGGGATTAAACTTTCACCCACCGGACGTGTTAAACCAGCGCGTCTTTGCTTCAGCACACCTGACTCTAAAATTAGCTCAGCTGAGCCAGTTTGGCCCTTTGATTCAGGTGTTCAGGACAACGGACACATCTAAAAGTTGCAGGACACGGGCCTCAGAGGATTTGAGTTTGAAACCTTCATTTCAGCTGCTTGCAAACTATTCATACTGTACCACTGTCCATTGCAATGCCAACACATAGAAGGAGAATCTATAGAGCACCAACATGGAGCCGATGGGCACCATGTTGTCCCAAAGGGCAACATGGCGACCTCGGGCCTGTTTAAGAAAATAACACAACCCACCAGTGAGCTGTATCTGAATATATAAGTATTTTATCCAGTTGCTTTTCCTTTTGCGTCCCACTTCCATTCATATATAGATTTAAAAATGACAGAAGAACGAAAAATTTTTATTTTTACGTAACATTAAGGTGAACTCAAAGGTCAGTACTGGTAGCCCTTCCAGTTACAATTCAATTCAATTTTATTTATATAGCGCTAATTCATGATGCATCTCGTCTCAAGTCTCTTTCCAAAGTCAGACTCCATCAGATCCTCCAGGTTGGTGAGAAAGTTTCCTCTCTAAGGAAACCCAGCAGGTTGCATCAAGTCTCTCCAAGCAGCATTCACTCCTCCTGAAAGAGCGTAGAGCCACAGTGGACAGTCGTCTGCATTGCTGATGGCTTAGAGAAGACAGAGCAGAGACACAGAAAGCTCAGAAGCTCACATTGACCCAGGAGTACTTTCTATGGTAGATGGTAATAGAGGATGATCTGCCTCCCCTGATGATGTCACAGCTAACAGAACACCAGACCAGGTGTACCTTCAATGAAGAGAAAAATACAGAGAACAGTACCTATGAAGTAGCTCTCAGTTTCATGTAAATGATGCAGACCCTTTATATATGAGGCTTTTAACCTTTACTGTCGGTACTGGACGATGGTGCTGGCTCACATTTTTTGGCTTCTGACTCCAAACCCAAAGCTTTAAAATGCTGTGATCGTACAAATGAAGCACAACTCAAGCCGCCTTGCAGGACGAACAGATGCCGTTAGTGCTGTACGAAGCTGAATGATTAATCTGAAGTGAATCACGGTTCCTACGTGGAATGTGGGAAAGCTGAGCAGAGTCGGGTCCCACCACGACGGCGGCGGTAACGACGTGGTTTGAGCGCGTCAGACACGGTAAGCCTTCGCAGGTGATCCTGATCTGCGAGCGATCGATACTCATTGAGATTCGAAAGCCGCGATCCAGCAGCAGGGGGCTTGGACAGGTTGGCACATTGTTAAGCGTTTTGAGCAGCTCAACAGCATCTGACCTTTTTTCTGGCTCGTCTTAAATTTGCTCAGAACCTCTGAGGAGCGCTGAATTATGTTTCAGCAGCAGGTTGCGGTTGAGAAAACGGCCAAAAAGTGAGCAGTAGAAAAGACGATCGCCATCAGGCTGCACTTTATTTTTTTTAGCCTGAAGTGATTTCCGTCCCCCTTTTTATAAGTCAAATCCGACTGAAAAGGAATAAAATCCGCGGCCTCGTGCTTCAGGAAACTACCACCTGTGTCAGGCAACAACTGGTAATCTCTCTTAAAACACCTTAAACACGGTTCTCTGCACCGCGGCTGTGGTTCCCAGGCTGGATAACGAGGAACTCCGGCTTGTTTTCCCGCTGTGCTGAAGGATAATTACAGTAAAGCTCAGGACATACCTCTTTTTGTGTCTCTTTCCAGGTGATGGAGCAGACAGAGGACATTTTATCATTCTCTTCCTTTTATCTCCTCTTTCTTTCACCTCTACTCTTTTTTTTTCTTTTCTTTCACTTTTTGTTCTTCCTTTACTCTCCCATTGTCATGTCCATATAATTTGAAATTCTCCTTGCAGGAATCATAATAAAGCTATTTACAAGCATAAATCAAGTGGAGCACTATGGCGAAAGCTGTTTGCTCCACTTGTAAAAGCAAAATCTGTCGAGCTCCATCTGGCATTGAGATATCAATTCCTATTGCCATAGTGCTAGACAGGACACTGGAAAAAAAAAAAAAAAAAAAAAAAAAAAAAAAAGGACATACCTGCAATCATGTAAACGCACAACGACACATCCTGCTTCCCTTTCCCCTGGCTTTTCAGAGGGGGGGGGGGGGGTAATTTCTGAGAATGCAAAGGTGGTAGTTGTTGGGTCAGCGAGGATTAGGGAGGAAGAGCAGGGAAAGGAGGAGGATGACGAAGAGGAGGAGGGGAGTTTGTGGCTGAAAAGGAGGAGGCAGGAAAACAGGTGGGATGTTCAAGCACGTTGAAACAGCATCTGTGGGGGGGGGGGGGGTTCAAAGTTAAGAAGCTCCACACCTGGGCTGGTGGGAAGATGGAAACCAGAAAAAGACTCACAGGTACAGTTCATGTTGGAGCCTTGAGGCCGCCCTGTGTCCTAACTCCTAATTGTTTTTTCCTTTTCCAAAACAAGAATTCATTTTTGGTTTTGAGCCCGACTGATGAGGATGATGATAACGTGTTTTATGTCGGTGTATAAACACAGACCACTCTGATGTCTCTCCAGTTCTGCTCACGGCACTGCAAGGATAAAAAAGCGACGAGGTTCAATCAGTTTTCCCACCGGGGAAGATCACAAATGCAGTTTTACGCTGCAACAAAAAATCTGTTAAATCTGTTAAAAGGAAAAATAAAACCGTTTTATAGAAGTTTAATTTGTCGGTTTAGTTTTCGTCTTTTAGCTCTTTAGCTGATGACATTATTTTTGCGGTGCGGTTTGGGCTTCATGTTTATTTTTTAGTATTGACTCCACTCCTGTTGTATGTTTGGCTCATAATTGTCTCTAATATTTATTTCTCATGTGTTTCACCTCCTCTTGTTTTCTACTGAGCCGTTCCCTTCCTGCTAGACTTTTCTGCTGTGAAAGACGTTATATTTAGTATATTCACTCTTCATTGCTGCTGTTTGGCTCTGTTTCTGGCACCAGGCTTGGTGAAGTTGTCCTAACACTGTATTACTTAACTGTGTTAAGGTCAGTTTTTGATTTACCTTTTTCGTTTGTTTTTCTGCTACAGGCCTTTTTCCTGTAGCAGCTATTCTTTGTCCGCATTTTTATTTTTCTGAGTTTTTTTTTTTAACGCAACTTTACTGAACACTTCCAGAAACAATTACATTCACCATTACTTCCATAAACAGCGCGCTGCTCTGTGACGTCTCCTTATGTTATCTGTGCATGCGGGTCGCTTTGTGGTCTTGAACCGTTCAGACAGAAGTCTGATGGCGGTCGCATTTAATTGTCGGAAGAATGGCCAACTCCAAAAAATCTTCATGCAGTGTGAACGTAGCCTTAGAGAGAAAGCTTTTAAACTAATTTGTCTGTATGATTAGATTGAATTGACTTTGTGAAGTGACTTGAGTTGACATGTGAGTTGATGTTGTATAAATTAACTTAATTGATGTGTATTGTTGCAGAAATTGTTACCATTATTACTGACCAATGTTGGTGCCAATAAAGAAAGTAGCCTACTTGATGTTCATTTTTGGAAGCTCGTGTTGTTGCGCACTTTTATCGGCCATCGTTGACCTATATCGGTGTCAGCGGTGACACTCTCTGTTGGTGACCATTGTTGGTGCTACATAGTGAAAGGTATTATTTGATATAAATTTTGCGGCAGCCAGTGCTGGTGTATGTAGGCCTGTCATGATAACAAATTTTCCTGGATGATACATTTTTCTAAAAATTATTGTGATAAATCCTATTTTCATTTGGAGACCTTTTTCAACGAATATGATAATGGCATAGCCTACCGGCTTAGACAAATTAAGCGTTGTTTGGTTAAAATCCCAAAAAACTGCCACCCTGCAGCGGTCGTGTTCGGCTTTGACACCAATTTAATTTATTTTCGAACTAGCGTTTCTCTGGCTCTCCCTCAGCAGGCTCTCATGTTAATGTTTTGAGCATGTGCCTCCCTGACACAAGCTGGGCTTCCCGCACCGTATTATCAGCGCTTTACTCGCTTATAATACTCGCTTATTTTAAATGCCTCGATGTTTTAGAGCAACATGAAGCGGTCGGTAAAGTTCCCCTCTGGAAGAAAACCTCCCGGTCAGCTAAGCTAACACGCTAGCTGTTACTAGCTTGACGCACACTACGGGACCCGGTTAAGGACTGCACCCCTCCTTCGAGATGCATCGCGCAACCCTCCTCGCGCTTCCAGTTCCCCGTTCCACGGGCACCTCCCACAAGCCCACCAAGCCGGCCGAATCCGTTGTTTATTCAATATGCCGCTGTGGTTATATGCAGTTGATTTTGCTGACTCGCCATGTTAGCATTAAACTAACCTGTTACATATGCTAACTTCATACAACGTTAACGTTTGACATTGTAAAGCATAAATACAAGTTTAGGAATTAACTGTAAGCATAACCCACAGTGTCACGTACAGCTGATGTGGACCCAGAAGTTCACCCGTGACGTCAGAGTTAACCACCGGATTGATAGCGACCACTGTTAGACGGCCAATTTAAGAGACCATAGCTAATACCTACTGGTACTTAAAGCTAGCAAGCTAACATCTGGTTGGCAAGTTGGACCATGTTACACAACTTTGTTTTTAATTTTAGTGGTGATAGAGTATTACCCTACTATCTTTTACTTAATGTTATTATACTGTGAGAACCTTTCCACTTTGGTAGACATTAATAGTGCTGCATATTTATACGAGTGAAAGCTACAGCTGGTATCATCCGTTAGCCACCAGAGTTTGCTGCCACGGTGGATTGCTTGGTGCCCACTGTTTGCTGGGATTTTAAGGGATCACTGTTGGATTTTTTTTATTAAGTATATAAATACAGGTTTTATCATCCTTATTACCTGGATGAGAATTTATCACCTGGTTCCCAAGCCAGTGGAGCAAACACTCGTTGCTTTCAGAGTTACCACTTTGTAATTGTGAAACATAGCTTCCAGCTTGTAACTTGATGTTTATTTCATAGATTTCTATGAGACCAAACAGTCAGAAACACTCTGCTTCTGTAAATATGTTTGATTGGCAAGAAGAAATATGGTCTCACAGATGGCTGAGAATATGCAGAAACGATCCTCTGCTTTGCAGCGGAGTTGAAATCGTTTGACAGCAGCCATATGGGAAATGTGCTTAACTCTGCACAGCCAGCCGAAACGTATCTGATCAAAATCTTATATCTTTTGGGTGATTAAAAAGCCGTTTCTGCGTCAAAACTGCAGTTGGTTCTGCAGGAGATGTGCCCTGATTCTAAAATTAGTCAAAAGGGACTAAAATCCGGCTTTACAGTGTGCGCCGAATGCATGAATGATGAAGCCGCCACACACAACGCAACTCAATGGGGGTACTTGATAAAACTGAATGTAATATTATTTTTAGGCTTTGATTGTCTTCATGGTGTGTTTGGTGGAGATTTTCTTGTGTATCTGTTGAATTTTATTTTCTGGGAAGAACAGATGTTTCTGGGTGGCCATAGTCGGTTAAACTTTAAAGACAAACCACTGCCAGCCCGCTTTGTTCTCTTCGGAGGAGTTGAAGTAACCAGTGCAGATTATATTAGCCCGCTGCACACAGAGATCTTCTGGATGTTTTTTTTCTTTTTATTGCATTATTATATTCAAATCTTCTTAGCCTTCATAATAAAGTGGTTTTACCACAGAGAAGTGGCAGCCCATCGACAATAACTGCTAATCCTTTGGCTGCACAGCGAGGAGCAGAGATAGTCTTGTGTGAGCCGTTATTATTGCAGCAGGTGTCTTGGCTGGTATTGTGCAGGTAAACCCACGGTTCGGGACCCATACACTGCAAAAAGGGAACTAAAAGTAGTAACATTTTCTTAAAATTAGTATATTTGTTGTTGATTTGAGCAGTTAAATAAGATAATTTAAACTTCAAAAATTTCTGCTCAAATCAGGACAATACACTTATTTTTAGGAGTCTCTACTTACTTTTAGTTCCCTTTTTGCAGTGCAGGGCTCTTAACATGCAGCTCCATGCCCAAAAAACGCCAGCTTCTCCTGCAGGCTATGAATCCTGACAGTGATATTGATATTTGTGACCTGGAAAAACGCATTATCAGCAATCATTTCAGGTGTCAGCTCTGTGAAGATCAATATGTTTCTCAGTACCTGAGCTTGTACAGTGGACGTCACGTGAACGCCTGTTGGCTCTGATGGAGTTTATTTGCAGCTTGATGGCGGCAGCTGAAAGTGAAGGCGACGTGCACATGACAATAAAATGGGAGAAATCAACATTAACCTGTTGATGAAAATGAAAACACTGGCAAAGGACACTGATCAGTATGCAAGGGCCTCATTAAAGTCAAACATTTCCAAATGAGATGCTGCTGCATGAACTTAAATGGGCTATTTATGCTTTAAAACCTTCTAAAACTAAAACCCTGCAGAGAAGAGTTGGAAGAGTTACAATAACTTTTTCAAACTGGGCCAGGTCGGCCTCAGTGGGTTTTTATTACGGGTAAAATCATTATTTAAAAAACAAATTTAGCCATACATTTAAGGGTAACAACAAATGAAAAGAGAAGAAGCAGAGGTGGGGACCCGAGTCAGACTCGAGTCATTGATTTTGAGCAAAACTTTTTTATAGTCATGAGTCAAAGCTATAGTTGGGAATCCTATTCAGAAACACTTATATATTCAGAAAAAGGAGGTTAAAAGCAACCTCTGTGGGAGCTGCAGGCCTGTAAAAACTCTAACCGATCCCTGCTCTTCACACCAAAGAGGAGGCCTTGGTCAGAGTTTTGTTCCTGCTCTCACCCCCCTCTGTTCTTTAAGTTCTGGGGGCAAATAACCTTATCTATTGGTTGTCCCACATGTCAATCATTCTATCGCACTCACGTAACACCAGTAAGCGTTCTCGTTCCTTTTTAGTTTCCCCTTGCTAGCTGCGCATGCGCACTTTTAGTGTTTTATGTATCCGGTTAGCTTAGCAGTTAGCTTAGCAGTTAGCTTAGCGGTTAGCTTAGGTGTTAGCTGTTTATTGTAGCTCCGCTGCTCTCACTGTAGACTAAAGCAAACTGTGTTCATGTTTATGAGAAGAAGAGGAAGGCATCAGTAGAAAGAAATAAGGTCAGAGTGGATTTTTCCCCCCGAGGCATAGAAGAGCAGGAAGGACGGTCTTGCTCGTGCGCAGTTATTCAAAAAGGGCCGACTCTACATCTAAAGTCAGTCAAAAAAGTTTTTATTTCTGTCGCTATTACAAAACCACCTTGAGCAAGTATCAAATGAAAATCTTGGGATGTGTTTTTAGTAACTCTGCCACTTTTAATGGGTTTAAGACTTTTTTAGGACTGTACCCGTTTCGGTCCATGGCAGGATGAATCCTTGCTGCAACACAACTTAGTCAAACATATGGCTCGTTACCTGCAATGACATGCAGAGGGAGGTTATTAAGGGATTTGATCCAGGTGTGCTGCAGCAGAGATGCATCTAAAAAGTTGCAGGTCAGTGGCTCTGGAGGACTATCATTTGAGACCCCTGTTATGGACCAAAACGGTAGCAGTCCTAAAAACACCGACAACCAAACTTCTAAGAAGCTGACGGTGGATTTGTAACAAGCACCACATGACTTTCTGTTCTGAGGCCAACAGGAACGGGACTTCTGCCAAAGCCGAGGTGAGCTGAGGGGTAATTTCTTCTTCTTCTTGTGCAGCCACTTGGAAAAAGCATTAACACTTTTAATTGGATATGAAGTTGTGAGGGTAACCCCTAAAGACTGGACGCTTATCATTTCTGGTTGGTTTAACAGACGGCTGGTTTGTGTTCATAAGTGAGAGTTAACCGTTAACTTGGTGTGAAGCCTGAAGAGCATTAACTGAGAACTGATGCAGAACAATGGCTAAACAAAGGCTTATGACTCCTTGGGCTTTAAATGACACCCTGGGGACGAATAAAGTGACTTGCATTGAATTAAGTTTTATTGCAGATTTCTCACTTTATCTCACTTCTTTAAAGCTGCAGTACGCCTATAATCTACGACATCGCTTACTAGTGAATGCTTAATGGATTTTACCTGCTTGTGTGCTGGTCAAATAATCAAAATATCATGAAAAAGTTAATTTTTTTTGGAGTAATTCCATTCAAAAAGTTAAACTTGTGCATTATATTTATTCATTACACACAGACTGATATATTCCAAGTGTTTATTTATTTTAATTTTGATGACACAGACGTGGATCAGAAACACACGATAATCAGGATTCACAACATTCTGGTTCCTGCATTTGTCTGAAACTCAGCCAATCTGCACAAACGCCTGAAACTTAAAGATGGAGTTATGTATGAGCGACTAACGGAGATTAATGCAGCTTTAGCCATGAAAATGTCTTAGGTCAAACTAAACTGAATGAATAGCATCTCCCTGTTTTAAAATGTGAGCAACTTTGTGGTCGAAATAACTTATTATTTAGTAACACTTTTACTTATTCAAAGTTATTTAAAATTTTATTTGTAATAAAATTTTTAATGTCTGATTTATTGAAGTAAACTTTCAAGCTAATTTTAAAATACATTGTTGTAATAACCTACAATTTTAATAAATATTTGGTCACTTATTTCAAGGGAAGATTAGATTTAAAAAAGGGAAAATGTAATTTAAAAAAATGCACTGTGCATATTACTTTTTATCAGCAAATAATTATCTTGCATTCAAGCCTTGAAAACCTTTATTTGATTAAAATTCTTAAATCAAATAAGCAAGATAAAATATGCAGCAAAATCAGCAAATAGCTGCTGGATTTTATATATATATATATATATATATATATATATATATATATATATATATATATGTGTGTGTGTGTGTGTATGTACTGCATGTATATGTGTATGTACATATATATATATTTATTTTATCATTGGGAAATAATACTTCAACAACAAAATTTCAGCAGAGAAAACGTTTTTCAGAATAAATCAGTTATTTTCTGGT
Source organism: Fundulus heteroclitus (assembly GCF_011125445.2). Classification (NCBI taxonomy): domain Eukaryota; kingdom Metazoa; phylum Chordata; class Actinopteri; order Cyprinodontiformes; family Fundulidae; genus Fundulus; species Fundulus heteroclitus. Next base: position 24,341,068 of record NC_046372.1, read on the forward strand.
CCCAGTTTCATATCTACATGATGAGCATCACAGGGTTTCCTTGTCATTATTTTAGAAAACATAAAAATGTGGATCTTCTCAAATACAAGCATTCAAATCATTTCTTGCTTCTCAAAGTGCCTTTCCTCGCTCAGGTAAAAGTCAATCTTTAATTTTGCAGCCTGACTGCGGCGCGCTGAGGTGATCCGTCAGGAAAATAGTTTTGCCGTCATCATCAGAAAAAGTCTGTGCGCTGCTGTTGTTGCTGCTGTTGCTTCCACACGTTACAAAACTGGAGTTTGATAAAAGCAAAAGGGGGGAAAAAAAACGTTTAGAGCAACATTTTTGAAACAAATCAAACTAGAATTGACACTGAGGTCTTTTCCTCTGTGCAGAAGCGTAATCTACCGGGTTTTCATGTCCGTGTGCATTTCGCCCCGTGGGTTTGGAGATCCCATTGGAGGAGCTGAATATCTATATTAACAGACATCGCCTTTTCCAAGGACCCTCTGTTAATTAGAGCACAAGCTGTCGACATGATTCTCCAGTGATGATCAGACCCCTGCTGACTGGTGGTCATGCCACTGTGTCCCCCCCACCCCCCGCCATGGGGCCGCAGCGCTCCCATTTGATCAGTGCAGGAGCCAAATCAACCGTCCTCCCCCCAGAAAGATCCGAGTATCAAGCCTGGACGTTTCAAGGCTGCAGGAGTGAAGGACGGGTGTGAAACTAAGGGAAAATGAAGTGGAATGAAGGGGGACCGGGGACATTTGAAGGATGATGGGAAGGGACACACAGAGGGGGAAATGTGACAGCAGGGGCCCGACTTTAGTTAATACGCATGAGACAGAAACCCAGAGTCAGCGGTTCCTTCTTCCAGCCTGTTAACAGATTCTGGACGGGTACGGATCACCTGACATCTGCAGAGGAGACCTGCAAACTGAACCTGATGGATATAACGGTATTTTCAGAACCACATCCGTGACCTTCTGATATTTTTAGCTGCAACTGCCCAAACGTTTACTCTGAAATATTGAACATAACTTATCGGCCTCTTGCTGCAAATGCTGAATAAACAGAACGGCCTCAGAGCAAAATCCTGTTATTTACAAAGTTCAGTTTCTCGATGCCTCGGATTTTTAGCTTTTTTTTTTTTTTTTTAATCTCATCATATTTTCATCTGAGCTGCAGCGAGTTTTGTTGCTGCTTTTTCTGTAAGAAATGTAAATCAAGACATTATTACGAGCAGAGGTGGCACCACACACTGTCTTTATAGAACAAAGGCTGTAAAACAGTATTTTACTATTTTAAATCAAAGAAAATTACGATGGGTGACAATTTAAGTTAGGAGTAACATCAGAGGCTGGAAAAGGGCAGAGTTAGCGTTACAAACATGGTGACCTCTGTGTTTCCAAGGGAATGTAGATCTTTAGGATTCCCAGAAGGATTGGAAACATTTCCAAACTCTGGATGTTCTCTGAGACGGAAGCTGAAAGCTCGGACGGATAAAACGAAGCAACTTTGCTGCTGTTGGTTCAACCTTCCTGTTATCTGCCAAAGTCTTGCTCTCTCTCGCTCTCATGCAGCCCGAGGCAACCACAGGCACGCTTCTTCTGGCTTAAGTATAAAAACGTCAACCTTTGCCTCTCTCAGTGACAACTTTCACAATCATAAGGGTTGTGATGGGGATCTGGTAGTGCTGAAAAAGATCAGACTTTTGATTTCCTCACAGCGGGTCACCGGCCAGAGCAGATGAAGCTGAAATCCGCCCGATTCCCGTCAGCAGCTGCTTTTTCTTGGTCCAAGGCAGGAGTTTGTTATAATGTTATAATACCCACCTCTGTTCGCGTGCAAAGATGATCTAACGAAATATCACTGAAACCCAGAGAAAAGTAACAACACTGGCATAAAACTTACATTTTGTTTTAGCGTAGGAGAGAATGGCCCTCCAGTGCTGTTGTCTTGATATTTTTTTAATTCAACTTTATTTATCATTAAGTGTCGCTGCAATAGCTTTAAGGCACACCTAACACTTTTTACCACAGCCTGCTATTCCTCCAATACTGTTAAAAACACAGAAACATGCCGCTCTCCTGCAAATAGTTTGCTCTTTATCCTTTTGGTAACGAGTTTGATTTAAAAACGTCTCAAAAGGCAATGGAAAGATTTTGCTAAAAGGAGCCAAAACCCAACTTTCCTTAGAAATTAACTGCACGGCTGTTTAATTAATTTCTTGTACAGCAGATAAAGTTTAAAGATTGTAGAAAGTTGGACTTACCTGACTGAAAGGGCAGTTTTTAGACTTTTTTTTGATGTTTTTTTTCTTTGAAGTGTGATGTCATTGACTCTAAAGCGTGAAATGTTTTTTTGTTTTAAACTATTTTTAATTTCCAGTCGTTTAATCTGCACACTTCTCTTGCCTGTAAGACTGGCGGCTTCCTGTCTAAGATTGTTCACAGTTTTAGGAAGGTTTTTACTCATATTTTCTGTTTATCTGAGGCTTAAATTCTAGTCTATGTTTCTGTCTGCACGTCTGAAAAAAGGAGCGGCGCTCTAGCAACCAGAGAGCCAGTCTTTTGGTTCTTGTATTTCTGGGCAGGTGGTTTTCTTACGATAATCCATCATGGCCGCCTCCTTAGATTTGTTAAAGTTTTAACAATTGTTTCATCTCTGTATTTATTATACGAATAATTAAGTTGCAGGACGAGTATTAAAAATTTAATTGGCAAACAGGAAGAGGTTTTATCTTTAAGTGTCAAAATTAAACAGAAAAAATTACAAGATGACTCCAACTACATTGTCTGTCAACGACAAATTCAAGATTCTTTAAAAAATAGCAAAGTGCATTCTGGGAAGTCTGAGCTGCATCTTCCCCTCTGTCCCTGTTCAGGCCATAACTGTAGAGTCACTGAGTGAAAAGTGGTGTTTATTTTAATGTTCTCAGATGAATTTAGTGGTTTCAGAACAGCCTCCTCCTTCCCTCAACCTGTTTATCCCTTTGATAATTGTGTCCTCCCTGTGATGTGAAGCTCCCATCATAACGAGATTTCCCGATGTCAGGAGAAAAGAGGCTTTTGACAAGAGCCGACATCCTTCTTACAGAAATAGATCACTTGAGGAGCTCCCATCCATGCCCCCCCCCCCCCCCAACTCTGAATTATTAAGTAGCCCAAGGCTGTGAAGTGCTTACACTTGCTGCTCATTTTCAAGATTCTTTTAAAAACTAACTGGGTCCTAAAGGTTTGTGCTCTTCAGTTCAAGGCTCTGTTTGATTCAGCAGAGCAAATAATGTTCAAATGTTATGAAATATCAAAACCTTCAACGTTTTTACATCTCTGTGGTAGACAGAGGAACTCTGACTACCTCACAAGTTTGAAGCAAATGCATCAGATTTATGGAAGAGTCGATATTCACAGTTGATTCTTCCTCACAACGTTTGTGATTCTCTCTGACTTGCTGATCATCTGGACCACTTCGTGAGTGCTTGGCGGTAGGGTTCGAAACTTACACTCGCCAGACGGCAAATGCGTGTAAATTTTCCGTTTTGGCAAGAAAATTTCAGAGGGCTAGCTGCCAAAAGGCGCGTAAATGTTGTGCATAAGTCGTGTTTTTCAGTCATCATTTTGCCGGATGCTTCTTTATTTTCCTCTGCTGTCAGCTCGTATGACAAACGTGTGACGCACGTACAAACTCACACATGTGAGCCACTACGTCATTCCCGTTTGCCAACTGCTAGCATTTAGCTCAGGCTAATTATGTAGCGGGATTATGTGGCGATATTTAGCAGGAGTTAGCCAGCCTTCCAGACGAAAGCAGGAGGATAAACAAGCCGGACCTACAGGCCCAACCAGAAAGTTTAGTGAAGAGTGGAGGTTTGGAGACGGCGGTTTCCTAAAAAACAAGCTGCACTATGATTACGAGGCTACGCTAATGAGCTGTTACGTGTGTCGCCAGTATGCTAAAGATAAGAACAGAGAGCGAGGAGTCCGATTAGGTTTCAATGAATGAAATCCGAAATGAGCAATCTATAGAATAAATGTTACTATTTATGTTTCTGCGACTTCCTCTCTTTTCATCCGACATAATACCATATTATAAAAATATGTGCCTAAAGTCATGTGTGAAATTATTAAATATTTTGGCCGGTGAAATATGTGCTTGGCCGGTGAATCAGAAAGTTAATTTCAGACACTGCTTGGTGGCCTGTTCCTGTATTCCCGGTGTTGAGCAAGCTCTGCACTGGTGGCAACACGATCCAAAAGCTTTCTTCTCTTCAGCCAAACCCCTCACCTTGAAATCTGAGATAACCCAGACATTTTTTTTTTCTTTAGCTGCAGTATTCTCAGCAGCATTTTCCTGCACCTGAGGCTATTTTAATGCAAAGTGATGTCTGCAGGTGTTGCTGACACAAGACAAACAGATTGAAACCTGCAAAGATGGACTCACCTGCCTCTGGCCCTTCATAAACCACCTATCAAGGCGGTGATATCCCACAAGTGAGCTTTCAGAAATGGCACCAGCTTCACAGAACTGAAGGAGGTGCAGAGTGAAAGACATTTGGGTTGATCTAGTGTCAGGGTTGTGTTTCTTGGAGTGGACCCAAGAGCAGACAGACAAGCAGAAGCAGCACGGTGAGTTAAAGAGTTTAATAAAGAAAGGAAACGCTTGCATAGATGGGCTTCAGACAAAAGCAAGGCATGGTGTGGTATGGCTTGGCTCGACATGAACAGAAACAGTATTCAGCCGTGAAGAGGGAATCAAACTGACCAGCATAACTGGGGCTTGACACAGGTGAAAACAAGGAGACCGAATGAAACTGATTAAGGTGGCAGTGGCTAAGGCTTAGACTGAAACAAATGTGAATGAAGCTGAAGAGAGAGGCATGGACAAAATCTAATCACAAATACGAGAACAACACTCTAAGTGAAAATGAGCACAAGAATGAACCAGGAAGCTAAAAGAAATGCATTAAAGCTATAGTTGGTAATCATGTTCAGAAACACGTATTGTTATACAGGGTGAAATCGTCCTTCCATCTTCAATTTTATCTATATAGCGCCAATTAATGAAACATGTAATCTCAAGGCACTTTCCAAAGTTAAATTCAGATTATACAGATTGGAACAGATTATACAGATTGGTCAGAAAGTTTCCTCTCTAAGGGAACCCAGCAGGTTGCATTAAGTCTCTCCAAGCAGCATTCACTCCTCCTGAAAGAGCGTAGAGCTACATCTTGACAGTAGTTAATACATTATGTATTCAGTAAAGGAGGTTAAAATATTAGATCTCGGTGAGAGCTGCAGGCCTGTGAAAACTGTGACCAATCCTGTAATTTGGACCGAATGGAAAGAAAAAAATCAGATGCTTTCATGTTTCGTTCAGCTCTCATCCTCCTCTGTCCCTTGATTTCTGGGTTTATCATCTGATCTACTGGTTTCCCACATGCTGATCATTCCGACGCGCTCATGTAACGCCAGTGTCCGTGCTCGTTCCTTCATAGTTTCTGCTTGCTGGCTGCTCATGCGCACCTCTAGTGTTTATGTATCCGGCTAGCTCAGCGGGCTAGCTTAGCGGTTAGCTTTGATGTTAGCCGTTCATTGTAGCTACGCTGTTCGCACCTTTATACTTTAAACATGGCTGAGAGTCACGAGAAGCAAACTGTCTTACAAGTTTATGAGAAGAGGAGGAGGGTCTTAGTAGAAAGAAATAAGACCAGAGTAGATTTTGGAGTTTCTTTTTTTTTTTTTCACGCAATCCCCCAAGAAAGTCTTACGCAGTTATTCAAAAAAGTACTTGAGTGCTCTCTTACCTACATTTCTGGAAAAATCTCCAAATCTACCTTTTTTAACAATGAAAAACATCTAACAAACATAAACAGAGAATTAGGCTTGTATGGCAAAAAACCCAAATTGCAAAAAACTTAACAGAGTAGTAGTTTAAACCATAACTACACACCTCAAAGTTGTAAGATACTGAGCTGTGTGCGTTTAAAGGTTTCAAACATCTCTGATTTTTTTCCACTTTCAAGGATCAAATCTACCCTTGGCTCAAACCCAGTGAGCTCTTCAGTTTTAGAACCAGCACCAGCAATAAGGCAACAAATGACGCGTTGCTCTGCAGCCATCTTGGTGGGCTTTTGCCTTAAATCTTGCAGCTCGCTCGTTGAACAGACCACCTGTTCTCACTACATCACAACCCTCGAGCCGTAGAGTCTGCTAACCCTGACGTAAGTCAGCTGTTGTTACGGGGGGCTGCGACTGTGATCTCTGCAGCTCAGCCTGAGGCAACCTTCTGTCTTTACAGGGTCTGAAAAGACTTGGAGTGCCCACCAACCGACTGGTTTAAAAAGACTGAAAGATGAAACATGTCTTCCTTGTTTTTGTGTGTACGCGTGCCAGGTAGCCATGTTGACTGTCCCCAGCTAGTGCAGACTGGTAAAGACGTTGCTTAACTGGGATATGTGGGAAAAACTTCTTAACAGGTTTACTTCGGCCCCCACGTGTTGAATCAGTCCTTCAGAGAAAGCAGAGAGGTGAAACTCCTGGTTTTAGGTGCTTTGTGGTAGAGACTACTGGTTTTAACCACATCTGCTCCTCTATCAGTCTGATAATTAGACTGATGGAGAGATTTCAGCTGGACTCTCACGGCTCCCCCCTTCATGGCGTGTCTGTGCTGACATGCTGTTAGCTTGCTGCAAAATTACAAAAAAATTAGTTTTCTCAAGTGAATCTTTAAAGCTGATAAATGTCTATAGAATTATTATGAATTCAGTAAACTTGTTTTTCAAAAACACAATCGGTGTACAAAGTTACCATAGACGTGTGCTTTGAAACGTTTAAGTTAAAAGCCGTGAAGCAGTGGGTGAAATAAGTTGGAGGTAAACTTTTTGTAGGCGTGTCTGTCCTGTGCGCGTTTTCAGGGTCTGGGTTTTCTGTCGGATGACCTCATTTATTTTCTGGGATGCGTCGGGTCCAACTGTGTCTGGGCCCCTACTCTGACAATGCACTCACTGAATGAGGACGCACTTTTTTTTTTTTAGGCCGCTACTAATGTAGGACAGATTTATTTTTATTTTTAGGGGGGGGCAAAAATATAGGACAGCTAATATAAATTCAAAAGGAAGTCCTTTTCTAATATCTGTAGTTTTATTAAAAGCAATGAAAGTACTTCATGGAGTCTTGAAGGGCCTCTCAGAGGGGCCCCTATCCTTAATTTGAGACCCTCTCCTTGATATTATCCCACGCCTCGCCAGTGCCTGCCATGCTCCCTGGACTGGAACTAAGCCTCTTCTTCCCGAGCGGCTCTCTGCAGACATGGGTTGAAGTGGTACAACCTTTGGCAAATACCCAGCTGCTCAGTTAATGGGCAAACAAACAATGCTGGTCCCCTTTCCCCCCCCCCCCCTCCCCCCCCACCCCCCCTCCACCCCCACTCCTGCCCCGGGCTTCCGGACGGCGTCACCGCTGAGGGTCCGGGAGGTCGGCGGCCTTTTGTCTCTCGCCTCATTCAGACGGCTTAATTCCCAGCTCACCCATTCAGACCAGTTTACCTCTTATCTGTAAATACCCCCCCCCCCCCCCCAGCCTGTTCCAGGTCTCCCGCTCTGTCTGTGCCTGCAGGTTGTTGGAGCTACAAGTGTTTTTCGACAGGAGTGAGATCTGAGCTGAGCCTGGCTTTTTGTGCCCTTCGGCTCCGCCGGCCGTGTTCACACACGTCCCGCATCGCAGAACTGTTATCCAGGGAGGCTCTGCTTTTAACGCCGAGGGTTTCCCTCCTTTTTTTTTTTTTTTTCCTGTCCTGAACGCCATCCAAGGAATGACAACATCTCCAGGGACAGCTGCTCAAGAGGAGCTCTTTTGTTCTCCGTAAGAAAAGACCGGAGGAATTCTGATGGCGGGGAGGAATGAGGGCTTTGTTTTTTTTTTTTTTTAAAGCGTATTGGTAATCAGGATTGATCTTGTTCTGCTTCAAACTCAAAGTCAATACGTTTATAAATGCACCGCCACTCTGCAGGATATCTGGAGGAAACGGGGATTGTCTCATCAGGTGTCCTCTAAAGGACGTCTCCTTGAACCATGACAAACTAAAGTGGATGGCTAATTTTGTTATATTAAAAAACGTTTAATCACTCCTGATTAAATAAAATCACAATGTCACTGCATGCCTGTTGTTACCCATAGCTGCTTTAAATTTAATCCCTCATATGAGGTGACATTTTACCTGATTGTCCCTGGTTTGCACAGCTTGTAGGGAGTCATTTTAAGCTCGCTGCAGAAGGGAAAAGTCACTCTGTGAGGTATTTGTCAAGAGACTCCATGAGGGAGAAGGAAGCAGCTCATATCAGGTGTCATCTGAAGGACAAAATCGTCTAATCGGCCTCCCGGCTCTTCTGCTGAAAGGTAGACGGAAGAAGAATCAGCCAAAGTCAACATCAGTCTCACTTCAATGCCCAAATGGGACCTGATTAGTGTGAAACTGTAGTTGGTGTTAAAAGTGTGAGCCTCGGTCTTACAGTCTCTGCCTGGGATCCTGCAGCACATTTTCAAACTTAAAAAGCTTTAAAGGAGGGAAAAATCCTCCATTGTTGCTTATAAGAAAAAAAAACAGATGGTAAATGTGAATCTGTGCTTTTTAACATTAACAGATTACGAAAAGCTTTACGACGCCTTTCTTGTTTAATGCTAAGCACTAATATCTCTACGGTTAATTCTGTTACCAACTTGTCCATGAAATATGTGGATCAATGGACATATTCAGGTAAACATTAGTGTGTTTGTAAGCTGCAGAAAGACTTGTTGCCTCGTGTTTGGAGGACAAAACGCTCATCTCATCCTGTTCTGTCCCGCAGACAGATCATTCTATAAATTAAATGCAACCATGGAAAAAAAGGTAATGGCTAAATGTATCTTACCCTCATATATTTGTTTTTGGCTTTATATTTAAGAATATTTAAGAAACGTGTCATTTGCTTTGCTCTAGCATTGAGCTGATTTATCTAGCTTGACTCTAATAGTCTAATAGTTGTTGGTGAGGTTTCTCTCATTTTATTGTTCTGAGATTTTTATTAAATTTTACTCTGCTGCACTTTTGCTGCAGCTAGTTTAAATGAACCCAATATTGACTTTCCTGAAATGTCATCACTTAGACTTAGACAGACTTTATTGCCATTGATCTGCACATTAACAATGTAGAGTGGGGGGGGGGGGGTATTTTGTTGCAAAGCCCCAACTAAAAACAGAAGACAAAGGAGCATATTACAAATATAAGTATTTATTAGTTTTCAGGAACATGGCAGCAAACCAAAAACATTTTTTAACGTGCAAAAAGTTGTGTAAGACAATATAAATAGTATATAATATGTAATATATGATATCATAATGCATAAACAAAATAATGCTGCTATATAATAAGTAGCAGCAGGATGTATTGCAACAATGAATGGACCATATGATGGTGCAGATCGTACAGTTGCTTGTTGCAATAGAGATAGACGATATATCAGCATTAACATCGGTATCGGCCAACGTTAGTAATTTTTTAACATATCTTAATTGGCCTGATAAGTAAAATTTGGCCAATAATAATAAACAATGATTATTTCCGTCTAGTTGTCCTTTGTGCCTCTGTTTCAGGAGGGGGTTGCTCATGTAGTTTTCTTTGGTCATGTCACAGGGACGCATTGAAGGCAGGATTGTCACACAAGCATCGGTAAATATCGGTTATCGGACATAACAATAATAATATCGGTCCAAATTTTCATATCTCTGCACATTTCCAGTCTGAGGCGTTGCAGGCCCCAAACCAGACAGTGATGCAGCTGGTCAGTAGGTAGTAGCTCTACAAAACATTTTTCTTTTCAATCGGGCCTAAAAGGATATTGCAAACTTGATGTTTTTCTTTTATTAAGGAAAACCTGCAAAACCCTTTTTAAGTTTTAATCTCCATGATGACTAATTTATTTGCTTCATTAAAATACTACATGCTTAGTTTATAATTAAATGCAAATGTTAAAAAAAATGCACAATATGATTTTAAAAATTACATTTTTTACTGCAGCTCTGGAGTTCTTGCGATTGGCCAATTCACATTGACTCTGGTGGTTGCCACAATGCGCTGATGTTGTGAAAACCTGTGAAAATTAACTTTAGGCCCGTTTACACGACACTTTTTTAACCGAGCCGAGACCAGTCTGGGCTTGGATCAGTTAACCAAGCCGAGACGACCGTTTACACACCACACTATCCCGGTTCCTTGGTTGCTCCTCGCCTCCTAGTGGCGATCTGCGGTACTACCGCTCTCTGGGATTGAAGGCGGGACATAGCAAATCAAAATGGCGGCGCCCGTAAGATTCAGGAAGTTATGGTTAGACACAGAGTCGGCTTTTGGGACGTGGATAAGACAAACGAACGTCTAATAAGGATTTACAGACGCAGGAAACAACGACAGACACTGAGGTTCATCACACTGCTAAGCAGAATCATCTCTGGAAACCGTGTGGCACGGTAAGGTAGTATTATTATGAATGTCTGAAATTTGTCTGAATGGAGTGTGAATCGGGACGTGCAGCCAGACACGCCAGAAAACCCGCTGACAATCAGCTGACTGTAAGGGGATGACGCGGTCTGCTCATGCGCTCTTTATCAGATAACCGGGATAAAAAAAACAGGCTGAGACCTCCTCAGGAACTGGTCTGCAGTTAGCACGGTCCGGTTATGTTTAGCGTGGTCCAGTTCAGTCTGCTGACCATTTACACACAAGAGTTATCTCGGTTACCGAGCTCGGACTGGTCTCGGCTTGGTTAAAAAAGTGTAGTGTAAACGGGCCTTATGTATTCTTATAAAATAATAGTTTCCTGTGCAGGAAATCAGCTTCATGATTCTTCCCGGTTCAGGTGTTTACCTTCGGCGTGCAGAGATAATTACTGGTTGACACAGACTTAGAGGAACAAACCTCAAATTCCAGAACCGATGGAAAAAAATCCCTGGGATTAAAAGCTAAGTGGTATAATTATGGCTCGGTCTGTCGAAGAGGTCTTTATGAGTACAGTATGATAAACTCTGAGTCCCCATTACCCTGTGCTGTTAACCTCTTTCTAAAAGGAGCCCTGTGAGATTGTGGGTCCTAAGATAAAGCCGGTGATGACGGGTGCAGATGGATGTTTGCTTGGGGGTAAAATGTCGGAAACTAAAGCGGGGCCAGGCCTCAGGAATGACTTTATTTCCCCTCCTTACCTTTCTGACGCTGCTCACCTCAGCAGAAAACTGTCGACCACACAAGCGGCTGGGATTCTTTTTTCTTTATGATCCATCCACCATTGTGCAAACCTTGGCGCTCTGCCTGACCTGTAATCGCAGAAAAACATCCAGAGATTGCACAGTTGGCGAGGAACCGTGTCTGTTTTCTTTTTTTGCTTTTTTTACAGTTACTTAGTCGACAAAAAATGTTGCGTTGTTTTGTTTCTTTATAACTTATTAAATGAGACAGAGTTTCTCCTGGTATAGAACTAAATCTGTCTAAATCCTCATGTGGTTGAGAAAATATTGAGTGCAGAAGGTCAAAGTGACTGAAATTACATTTCCAACCAATGCTTTCAAACATAAACGTCTTTATTTTCCCTTGGCTGCTCTGTCATAAGAATCTTTGCCCTTTAGTTTAGCCATTAACAGGACATTTGGGTTATTTATACGCAGACAAAGGGAAACATTTTACTTTTCCTGTAATTATTAATGGAGAAAGTGTTAAGTTTATGGAGGATTCCCCTCACTTTGTTCACTGGTTAAAGCAGAATAAAAAGTTTGCAGATTTTTATAAATCTCGATGTTTTCGAAACACAGCACTTTTCCCAAACCACGTCGTACCGCAACCTTAAAGGTCTCATTTCACAAACCTGAAGCTGCAGTAACTGTTTCTTGTATTGGAGTATCTAAAATTGCTTTTTTCCCCAGTCCAAGCAAAAAAATTATAATTAGTGAAGCAGTTTTTCCACGTTTAAAATAACCTGACCATCTTATGCTCAAAGTCATGTCCTCTAAACACAGGCTGCAGGTCCCCATGTGGTTAAATACTTGAAAATGAAGCCACACCCATTGTCATTTCAGACCTTTCAAGCCTTCAGCATGCTGAGGTGAGTAAATCTGCATCAATGAAAACGGGACATTTGCATAGCATAGTGAGAGATTAGGTCAGATTAGATATTGGGTTATCGATTTGACATTTGTGTAGCAGGAATTTCCTGCTTGTGGAATCAAAGACGAGAAAAAAAAACTGTGCTTGGTAACAATCTGAGTTAGCAAGGTTGTCCAGAGGGGACACCTGCTGGTATTTAGTTTATTGATGGCACCAACACAGAAAATCATATTCATTCAGTTCACTTCATCAGTTTTTGTTTTCTCTGCAAACCTCTTCACTCAAACCCCCCAACAACTACAGGACTACACACAATACATCAGTAAATGAGGCTCAGCAGGAGATGGGATATTATTACTATTATATTTTCTAGCTATGCATCGTAGAGTATTTGCACAATTTACAAAAACAACGGGTGAACTTTTCACTGTCTATAATTTCAGAAAAAGAAGAAAACCCAGCCTTATTTGGAGCTCCATAGTTAGACATAATTTACAGTAAAAATCAGGAATGGGAAATCTTCACATCCTTTAATATTGTAAAGAAAAAAGGAACATTATAAAGATAGGATTTTTTTTAATATAGGTGGGATTGTTGCTGATATTACATCAGTGTATCTTGTTTTAATGTTATATAATGTTGTGTACCGTTTTGCAGTGACATAGCACCACTTTCTGTGACGGCGGTACTAACATAGTTTAGGTAATGAGAACAGTATTTGTGTTTGTTGGGCTGTGACCGTACTGTATGCTGCAGTAGCAACTGTCCATAATGCTATGATTATAGCAATGAATTTTTAAGTACATTTTAGTAGAGATCGACTGATATATCAGCCTGCCGATATTTTTGGCAGATATTTAGGTTTTTCTTTTCCTGTATTGGTATTGGCGAGCTGCCACTGCTGTGTCTGCGCATGAAAACAATTACCAATCACCAGGCGTACAGCGTCTTTTTCTGCGTACCTTTCAAACTGCGGTCTGAAGCTGATTGTTGATATTAGATTAAACACACATTCTGAGACTTGTGTAACATTTGTCATCATTGTGAAATTTTTAATGTAAATAGAGGAAATAAAAACAATACCAGCCGCAAGACTCTGCCTCCAAAACAATCTGCAATACTTATCAGGTATCGGTTAGACTGATGTAAGAATAATCGGTATCAGCATCGGCCTTAAAAAAACTTTATCGTCTACTTTTTATCATCACTTTTATCGTGACTGCAATAAAGGCCACACATAATGGTTAATAATAATAATAATTTTGCCCATCTTTGGTAGAAATGCCATTTAGAGCTCAAAAAGGTCACAGAAAGTTGGACTATACCTCACCGATTCAACACATTCACATCTTTTTATTGTTTTTACTCAATAATCAGTGTTTAAGTTTCAGATTTACCGGGAAAAATCGTCTCAGAGTGACGTGTGACGCACTCCAGCGTTCGACCTCGTGAAATATTCTGAAATCTTTTTGATTTAAAAGATCAGTTTTATCTCTTCATGCAAGGTTTATGGATAAAAAAATTCTTATTTTTGTTTTCTGTCAAATCGCTGCCATGTGCAGACACCTGACCTTTCATTTGCCCCCTATAAGGTTGCCCTTTGAATTTAAACCTCATTTTCTTTTTATTTTGCTCTGCAGCAGTAGATTTAGAGTAGAAACCTGCTGCCAATGAGGGGAAACCTTTGTTTTTATTTCCCAGTTGTGATTCAGCTTCTGAGCTCCGCATGAAGGTCACTTTACCTCCACAAACGTCCTTTTCGGAGCACTTTATTTCTTGAGTTTTTGGTTTAAAACGTGGTATTTTGAAGCCAGCAGCCTGTAATATTCAGTCAGCTCACAGCCTGTCATCCTTTGACCTTCAGTTCTGCTCCTGAAAGGACGCAGGAGGCCCCTGAGGCTTGTCCATCTTAGTCCAATTGTCTCGTTCCTGGCTTGTTTGAATGTCGCCTGATGACAAAGGGACAATGATTGCACAAAACAGACTAAAGGTTCTCTTTCCCCGGGAATTAACCTCATAATTTACAAGGTACAACATAAGATGAGCCCTTGGGTAGCATTATTGCACTAATGAAAAGGATCATAATGTAGCTTTTCACCCAAAATCCGGATTTGCTTGTTAACTGAACCTTTTCAGCGTTGGGGTCTGGTTTATTGTTTTAGGGGCCAGAGATGGCCGCCCTGTCTAAACGGTCGCCTTGTTGTCTCTGTGATGCGGCTCTTTTGTCTCGGTCGCTGTGTGCGGTTGTTCAGGGAGGAGGATTTGTGTCTTGACGGCTGCGACACAGAAGGACATGTTCTGAATTCCTGCCAGCGCTCTGTGGATGAACCTGGAGGCAAATTTACAAGTTGTCTGCGCGCTGTTTGAGGAGGCCGCTGTGTCAACACCGACTTGTTAATCTGCTGTTTAAGGGCAGGAGTGTCTGTTTTTACGCTGACACCAGGTGTGTGCGTGGCTGTTAATGGTTTCCAGGTAATCAGTCTGTGACCCTGATTGTTGACTGAATTTATTCCTGGACGCAGAATAATCTAAGCTCTTCTTCTCGTGCAGTGAGTTTTCTGTATGGAGGCAGAAATCACCTTTGCACGGTGACTCTTTGGAGCTTTGTGGCCTCGCTGACACAGTCGGCTGAGTCCGGTCCGGCTCGGTGACACCTGCTGGGCGCTTGACAGCTCTTTTCTCCGGTGGGTTGTCACAGATTTATTCAGGTTTTTACGCCCCCTGACAGCGCTGCCCTGTGGGGTGTCCATCATGTGGTGACAGAGCAACAAAGTCCAGGCTGGAGGGTTTGAGAGGAAAGCTGCAGGACTTCGCGGCTTAGTGGCCAACTGCATGGATTTTTACTCCAGGTTTTAAAGACAGGAATCTGACTGTTGCTGTTCATGCATCTATCAATGTGTATTCCATGCATTTTAATTCAATTCGATTTTAGAATTGTATAGCGCTATTCAGAACACACATCATCTCAAGGCTCTTTCCAAAGTCAGATTCCATCAGATCCTCCAGGTTGGTGAGAAAGTTTCCTCTCTAAGGAAACCCAGCAGGTTGCATCAAGTCTCTCCAAGCAGCATTCACTCCTCCTGAAAGAGCGTAGAGCCACAGTGGACAGTCGTCTGCATTGTTGATGGCTTTGCAGCAATCCCTCATACTGAGCATGCATGAAGCGACAGTGGAGAGGAAAACTCCCCTTTAACAGGGAGGAGAACCTCCAGCAGAACCAGAACCAGGCTCAGTGTGAACGCTCATCTGCCTCCACCCACTGGGGCTTAGAGAAGACAGAGCAGAGACACAGAAAGCTCAGAAGCTCACATTGACCCAGGAGTACTTTCTATGTTAGATGGTGATAGAGGATGATCTGCCTCCCCTGATGATGTCACAGCTAACAGAACACCAGACCAGGTGTACCTTCTAAGAAGAGAAAAATGACAGAGAAAAAAAAAGTTAAAACATGAAATAACAAACAATGCAGATTGTTGCAGCTGTTTTCTGTTCAGATTGCTCTGTGTGTTCATGATATTTAGCTATGCATGTCTTCTGATTAAATTTGACATTTTTATAGATGTTTGGGGCTATTATTTTCCCAATGTTGCCATTTTCTGTTTTTATGTTGATTTACATTCCTGTTTTTGTGGATTTCCTGAAATATTCTGGCATTTTTTATGACTCATTTTACTTCTTGTAAGCCTTTTGGATCTTTTTTCCTGAATCCTGAAATATCATCTAAAAGGAGCCGATGACTCATAAGGATCATCTTATTTTATAAACATCAGATAAACCCTCCAGCTACTAACAAGGTGCTCAAATCGCCCTCAGCCAGATTTAATCGCAGAATCTTGTTTAAAAATGTCATATCGTTAGCTTTTCTTTAGAAGCGGTACCTTGGAGGCTCTCAGTCTTAATCCAGAATTTCTTTGTGATCATCCGAAGCAGAAATAAAAGCCCCCACAGTGTTATGAAAATGTTTGAGAGGTTTTGCACCCATTAGGAGATGTTTGACACAAGGACAGGAAGACATGGAGCTGAATTAAAGTCTCCTTGGGTTTGAGAAACAAAACGTCGCCCAGTGACGTGTTGACCATCCTTAAGAGGAAAATTCATCACGGTTTTCTGTCATAATATTTCTCCTGTTTAATGACTTGCTGTAAATTTTACCGGCTCTCTTTGTGCGTCGTCATAAAGTGCAGCAGCCGTTTAACAGCTCTGCTTTCTAAAGCATCATCAGGTAATTGTCTACTCTATCAGCTCTCCAAGAGCGCTGATGCAGAATATTTGATGTATTATTCATTGCAAAGATGATGTGAGCGTGAAGGTTGGATGCTGGGGAAAAACTAAAAAATAAATAAAAATAAAGTGAAGGTGGAGGCGCTTTCCCCGGTCTCAAAACGGGTTAAAAAGCCATCATGAAGCCTGGAGGGACAGTAACGGCTGGCAGGAGTATCTGCTGAGTGCCGTGAGCCTCCCACGCCGGAGCAGAGCCACACGGGGATCCTTCATCTGGAAATCGCCCGTCAGGCCTCAGCAGACCCTGCGGCCTCGGCTGGTTACTGGACTGGAAATGTAAACACAGTCCAGCAGCTCCATGTTGCTTACCTGCAGCACGCACGGCCATTAATCCGGACTACAAACTGTTTGCCACCAATGCAGAACACCTTCTCTTTTTTTTTTTTTTTTAAACTGTCGTCATTTAAATTTCTGCTTAAGATTTCCCAAAAGGTCGTAGACTCCCAGTTCTGGCCTTAACTCATCATGTCATTGCATGATAAAAAATGATCTGGTCTTTACCAGGTTCTGAAATTTTAATCTTATTTTAAAATTACAAAGTAAACTTCATGTTTTCATTTGAGATCTAAGGGGAAAAGTAGCAGCGAGGAGCGGCTAACATTGACCCTTTTAGGAGAAGTGAGACGCTGTTGCTGCTGCTTTGTGGGGCTTATTCTCCTTTAAACACAGGTTTCCAGGCTTTATCTATTAAATATTTGTGAATATAATAAAAGCTCTTGACTTCAAAGTTATAGAAATTTTTTTAGGTGTAAACGTTGTGACATGAGCTCAGGTTTATGGCTAGAAAACCAGATTTTACCTTAAGGTTTTGACAAAGTAGCAGCCAGGTGCTGCTAACATAAAGCACCTGAATAATAAATGGCGTGAACATCTTTATTTTCTTTTATTTTTCCTTTTGAACATTAAAACAAGAGTTTTACTGTCTTTGAATCTAGAGCAAGGGTTTCCATACTTTTCATCACCTGGGCCAAAATTGTTATCAAAAGTTCTAAAAAATGGAAATGGAAACAAAAAACAAATTAAAATTTGCAAAAAAATATAATTTTTCACTTTTACCAGCTCCACAAATCATGATCGTGCGTTATTTTGATTGAGCAAATTTGTGAGATTTTATGTTTGAAAGGGATGTGTAAAACATTGCAGATTTAAAATTTAAAAGGGTTTTGCATCTTTTGTCGTATTAAAAGATGGTTGTCCATTTTCCAGATTCTTTTGAATCCCAATTGTTGTTAATGTTTTTATTTTGTGTATTCTTCTCCATAGGAACAGGACTTGAGTTGGTCTTTTTTGAAAAACAGTTATTGTGTTTAGCCAGTTTAAAAAGATTAATTAAAGGTGACTTTGGTGCACTAAAGTCTACATTTGAGTAAAAGTCATTAAACAAATCTATATATACTATGAAATCAAAGATCCTTTGTATTGGACCTAAGTTGTTAGGCACAAAATCTGTAACAATTTTGCCTCAGTTGGGAATAAATAGCCTCCATCTGCATTTCTCACATGAGCTGGACCCAAACTTTTAAGACCTTCAGGTGACGCTAGAGGTCAGAGGATCCAGATCGATACCACGCTTACCTGCAACAACCCAACCGTGTCTTCCTTTTGTGTATATTTGTACCAGAACGCCTTCGTTGACAACAAAGCAGAACCGCGGTCATTCTCCTTGTTGTGTGAAGCAACTCGTGTTTCTGATTTGTGTTTAAAATCAACTTTAAAAGGGTTTTGTTTTCTCACAAGGTGAAGACTTTTCCAATAACAGAGGAAAAAAAAACCTCCTGCACTTCCTCAGGTTATGGCTTTGTTATCTAAAGAGCCCAATATACGGACAGATAGTAGAAATAAACATAAATGTCAGTATTAATCAATCAGCTTCAGCGTTTGAGATCCTAGAAATCCTAAAGACAAAGAAACCAAGACAGGATAAAAACCCTCAGACTGAAAGTAAAGGCTGGGATCAAAGCTGCAAACCCAGTTAGCACGCATAGGGAACTGGTGCACTTCAGGATTAATGGAATATTTCTCACCCTGATTCAGGAATAAGCACATTTATCAGAGACACCTTAGACAGAACGGACGTGCATGAAGCCAAATGTGAGGGAAATGCATCTTTCTCTCCCAGCTGCCTACATCCACTGAACCGCTGCTGCAGCTGTGCTGGTTTGAGCTCCTTTCTTTCTTCACGCCTCTCTCTTCTCTGTATAAAAAAGACATGACCTCTCACTCTACTGCTGTGTAGGTTTAAATAAAGCATCGTGCAGCCTTCCCCCTGCTAACATGTAGACACTTGCAGAACGCTGTCAGGAAGAGGTGGAGGTGTGCAGGATTACCCCCCCCCCCCCTCCCCACTCCGGTTCCTTCTGAGGCATAATTTGATAGTTTGCTGAAAGAGAGCGGCCTCTTCGTCGGCCTTTTCCTCCTCCTCCTCTTCGCCTCTGCTACCTGGGGGTTGCCAGGAATGCTCCTGTTCTCCTGTTCTCCTGTTCTCCGGTTCTCCTGTTCTCTGTCTGCTCCGGCTCAGGTCGGCGTTGGCTGGCGGCCAGGAGCTGGGAGCTTCCCTCTGAGTTCAGACGAAGCAGAAGAAAGGGGAACGGCAGACAGCGCTCTGATGCATCCTCTTTACCAGGCAGCACTCTGCCAGTCAGCGTTATCCTGCTGCAGCATGAAGCCGCCTCTGGAGCCGGACTCCTAACGCTTTCACTGTACTTTTGCTGATGATAATAATAAAGAGCAGACTCAAAAAAATTCAATAAAAGAAGAATCACTCCGCTCCAGTCTTCAGAATAGTATGAACGTTCCTGCAGACTGTTCTACTCTTTGAAGCCGTTTCTACGTCAGTTTTTTGGTGCTTTGCATGTTTAGTTTTCATACTTCTGTAACATATTTATTGGGCAATAGATTTGAACCTTTTTATTAACTTTTAAGCTGTGAAAAATCCACTCGTAATAGTGCATAATTATGGAAGGAAATGTTTTTTTTTTTGTTTGTTTTAATAATCTGAAAAAGATGGCGTACATTCGTAATTAGCCGCCCAATTTTATTTTTTTTTGTTTGTAGAGCGTTTTATTCCAAAAGAAAAAAAGTTAAAAACAAAACATCTGGAATTTTTTTCCAAAGTTTTCTAAGTTCAAATGTCTGGAGTAGTGAGGAGTTCCAAACTTTATATGTTATGGAAACGTCTTCAAATTTTGGGAAAAAAAAGGTCCAGTTGTTTTGTTTTTAACTTTTTTATGTAATGATCATGACCTGGATGACTGAGAATTCACCAGCAGAGCGTTTTACTACAAATGCATCTGGAGATCTTTACCTTCATCTAGAGAAGTTCTTCTTTCCAGGACACCTCAGGTTCAGACCAGATCAGATGGAGAGCATCTGTGATCAGCAGTTTTAAAGTCTTGCCATGGTTTCTCAGGTGAACATTGGTCTAGGTTTTGACTAGGCCACTCTAGTACATAAATATGCTTTGATGTAGACCAGCCCATTGTAGCCCAGGATCCATGCGTTGTCCTGCTGGAAGGTGCAGCGCTCAAACACGTAGGCGGAAATCCCTCCTTCCAAACCGTTTGTCCCCCTCAATAAATCCTAGATGATCCTCCCTTAAACAATAGAACAATCATTCTAGGAGAAAAGGATGTAGCTGTACCTGTCACACATTTTATTTACTTCCATGTCTCAATAAAATCAGACCTGTTTAACTTCTGGAGTCAGACCACACGTTCTTCATCTCATTGCTTCAGCCGAATGGTGGGACAGACTGATGGAAATCTAAACTAGTGAAATTCTTTTGACCAATTCTGAGCTTCTCTCTTGGTGGTTTCTTTATTATTTAACCGTTAAGGGTCAAGCTTTCTGAAATGAGAAGAGTTTGGCACTGGATGGAGGAGAGAGAAAGAGGAGCGACAGCAGAGAAAAAGAGAGAATAAGGCTTTGGATCAATTACTTGATCAAATATTTGCCAGTTCAGATGGTAATAATTAACCTCTGACGTGTTGTTTTTCTTCGGTGTGACATTTTTTTGTAAGTAATTTAATTTAATGTAAATTAATTTTGGCCGTCTTGGTTTGTCCACCACTTCTCTAACAGGTTTTATTCAAGGCTTGATCCGTTTTTAACTCCGTCCATTGTGGCGCAACTTTGCAGTTTTTTTATATAACTTAGTGTTGGACAATATCCAAAAAAAGCATATCGATCATATTGATAACGGAGTAATCAACAATTACAGAACATATATTTTAAGTGCAGCCCTGAACATTTTATGCTGTTGCTTAGCAACCTATTTTTAGATACATACACAAACACTGAATTCAAACTCAACACGTTATTCAACCAACTTTTTACCAAAACTGCAAGTTTTTTAAAAAAGAAAAAAGAATGCGTGCGCTATACTCTGAAGGGGGCGGAGCTTGGTTCCTGGATCTGCGTTGTGATTGGTTGGGACGATGTAATGACTGTAATATTAACCTACATGGCTAGAATGCAAAAGGCAAGAAAACTGTTGTTCTTTATTGACCCCTATTTTATCTATACATATAAATTATTGAATTATCATCCAGCCCTAATATGACTTGTTTTCTGTTCCAGAAAACCACGGAACCACTGAATTAGCTAAAAGATTCTTTTCTCCCAGCTTGGCTAATATAAATATGAAGGCTGTATGTCTCTCAGTTTTCTGCTACACTGAAAAATGAATCAATTTCAGGGCATTTTTAACACATCTCCACCAGGAGTGTCAGTAAGTGGGGAGGGTGTTGAACTTCAACCCCCTCTAAAGCATGAAAAGCTGTAAAAATACAGTAATCTGGTCCCCAAGCAGAAAAAGGTAGAGGTTTAGGTTCAAAGTACAAGTATTCTTCCTCAGAGGAGGAGCTCTGCAGCCATTAACTTACACTCCTGTACTGTAATTAGTGTTCAAAGAGCTGCGGCGGTGATATAAGGCCAGGCGTCGATGAACTGGCGGTGAAACATCTGGACCCGCGCAGCGCCGAGGTCGACGCCGTTGTAATTTGTGTGGCAGTAAAATCCAGGTGAGCTGCGAAGCTCGGTGGGGAAAAAAGACACAACCTCTGATTTGTCGTTACCTGTCATTAGTCCACGAGGCGTTCGTGTCTCCGGCGTCCGTGGGTGAGAAAAGAATCCAGGTTGGCCCAAACCCCAGACAGTCCGGGAAACGCCTCTGATTGTGCTTCTGGTGGGAAGCAGCAACATCTGGCGGTCCAAGGCGCACAGACGCTTCAGAGACCAAAGCCTCCGAGCTGTTTCTCTTTGTCTCCTCGTCGGATGCATCTTTGGAAGAGCAGCAATCGATGTTAGAAAGGCATTGATCCCGCTTTCTTCTAATGAAGAGCCGGCAGAGGCGCAGCGGTGTCCTCTTTCTGACGTGAGTTACGGCCGATGTACAACAGAAACGATGGATTCCCATCGGAGTCGATAACCAAGACAGCCCCGAGCGTCACATTTACCAAACGCATGTCTTCCTCCTGCAGAAGAGGTGAAACAAAACACAGGGAAGTCCTTTGAATTGATAGTACTTTTACTAACAAGTGTTTTAATTCCTGCAGGACTTTAGCTCCCTCCACAAATCAGAATCAAGCCTGGACCCTGGCTGGGCGACTCCACATGTTGCTTTAAATCAGAAGGACAGATGTTGGTAAACGTAAAAGACTTTAAACATGAACCTGAAAAGTATCGTTTTAGTGCAGAAAAATCGGCCTAACTTTGGTCAGCCTCCCTGGTATAAGGTGTGACTCTTGCTCTCTCTCGCTCTCCTGCAGCCTGAATAAACTGCAGATATGTCTCGCCATGTTGAAAAAAAAAGTTGTTTGCGTTTAGATCCCTGCCTGTAGATCCTCTGACTTCGTTTCATAATGAATAATGAAGCGAAGTTTCTTTGTGTCCTCTACGTAGCAACAATTCAATTTTATTTATATAGCACCAATTCATGATACATTTCATCTCAAGGCTCTTTCCAAAGTCAGACTCCATCAGATCCTCCAGGTTGGTGAGAAAGTTTCCTCTCTAAGGAAACCCAGCAGGTTGCATCAAGTCTCTCCAAGCAGCATTCACTCCTCCTGAAAGAGCGTAGAGCCACAGTGGACAGTCGTCTGCATTGCTGATGGCTTTGCAGCAATCCCTCATACTGAGCATGCATGAAGCGACAGTGGAGAGGAAAACTCCCCTTTAACAGGGAGGAGAACCTCCAGCAGAACCAGAACCAGGCTCAGTGTGAACGCTCATCTTTGCAGCAATCCCTCATACTGAGCAAGCATGAAGCGACAGTGAAAATGACGAGGGAGACCTGGATGTTAGCACGACACGTTCACTGATCAGTTTCCAACTGGCCGCTCATCAGTCGGGACTAATAAAGCTACGAATCGTTGGTTTTTACGAGTGTCGGGTTGATTATTTGATCTCATTACCCTGACCTGACATCTACCTTTTCTTGTTTTTTTTATGTGTTTTCTTTTTAGATATCAGCTGAAACTTTCTGTAAAACTCTTTAACATTTCACCCAAATAACATTCATTCCTGCCAGTCTTAGTTGGCTTAAAGAGGGCTTTAACGAACACAGGTCTTCTGACTCAGGATTAAATCTACTTTTTTTTTAAATTTTTCAGTCTCTGCTGCATTCAGATTTGGGCTGAGCAACATCTGAGTTAAACAAACTTCAGATTTTACCGTCTAAAAGCGAGAGGAGACCGGGACGGGGTCACTTGCTGCTTTCTGTCGTGGGGCCTCGGCTCTCGTTACGTTGCAGTAATGCCTTGGTTGTCAGATTAGGACGGCAGACATGTGGCCCAGAGCTGCTTAAGCAGAGCGAGCGTGGCTGTTTGTCACGTATTCGGTTGTACAAGCAGCAAATTGGGACGATTAGTCAAGCAGCAAGGAGGTGAAAGGTCAGCTGTTCTTGCTTTCACACCTAATAGGGTTGATAATCTGCATTTTTCTCTCAACAAATGCCAGGAAAAAAAAGGCGACGCCAACAGAAATCAGTTTATGCATACATTTCTAACTTCCTAACTGAGTCTGTTAACTTCTGCCTGCAGCTTGTCTGATCCGGCTAAATAAGGAACCGGTCGGGTATTGATTCTGGAGGCCAGCGGTCGCATCAGGCCCGTCATAAAGTATCGCCGTTATCTAGCCGAGTATTGATCGGCGAGAGCCTCATTTCGATGCTCAAGACTTTGTTGTTATTATTATGAAATATTGAACGTGACGAACCTGTTTAGTTTGCACTATTCGGCTGAATGTGTCCGCCGCTTCCTCCAATGGCGGATTCAAGGCACAGCACTGATCTGTGTTTTGGGAACATCAAAAAGTTCAATTAAATTTTATTTATATAGTGCCAATTCATGAAACATGTCATCTCGAGGCACTTTACAAAGTCAGAATCAGTCAGATTATACAAATTGGTCAAAAATGTCCTATATAAGGGAACCAGTTGATTGCTTCAAAGTCTCTCCAAGCAGCATTCACTCCTCCTGAAAGAGCGTAGAGCCACAGTGGACAGTCGTCTGCATTGTTGATGGCTTTGCAGCAATCCCTCATACTGAGCCTGCATGAAGCGACAGTGGAGAGGAAAACTCCCCTTTAACAGGGAGGAGAACCTCCAGCAGAACCAGAACCAGGCTCAGTGTGAACGCTCATCTGCCTCCACACACTGGGGCTTAGAGAAGACAGAGCAGAGACACAGAAAGCACAGAAGCTCACATTGACCCAGGAGTACTTTCTATGTTAGATGGTAATAGAGGATGATCTGCCTCCCCTGATGATGTCACAGCTAACAGAACGCCAGACCAGGTGTACCTACTATGAAGAAAAAAGAGAGAGAACAAAAAGTTATAAGCAGAAACGATGACAAGCAATGCATAATTGAAGACAGTAGAACTCAATAGAGTGAGAAAAATAGATCCTGATGTCCTCCAGTAGCCTAAGCCCATAGAAGCACATCCCCATAGGTAGGTCAGGGCAACCTAAGCCACTCTGGTTATAAGCTTTGTCAAAAAGGAAAGTTTTAAGATTAGTCTTAAAAGTAGACAGGGTGTCTGCCTCATGGACCAAAAGTGCTGCTGATTTAGTAAAATGTACGTTTAATTGTTCAGTGTGGGACATCTACTGGCTTAGTTTTCCATTTTAACACTTTTCAAATGATTCAACAGTCCGTATGTAAGTCTCTGAGCTCCTCCCCATGAATGCTGGTGGTTCATTTATAACCGCGCTGTTCTTGTCAAACTGTAGATTAGAAAAGGGTTTCAGAGCTTCACAGGGACCAGGTTTTGTCTGGCCGGTTGCCGACTTTTTTCCCACAGCTGGGTCTCCAGCAGGCCGTCAGA
Source organism: Fundulus heteroclitus (assembly GCF_011125445.2). Taxonomy (NCBI): domain Eukaryota; kingdom Metazoa; phylum Chordata; class Actinopteri; order Cyprinodontiformes; family Fundulidae; genus Fundulus; species Fundulus heteroclitus. The sequence continues at coordinate 24,365,781 of NC_046372.1, forward strand.
TTCAGCATCATAACAACGGCTGCGGCGGTCCAGAGCTATTCAACAAGTGTCTGACGAGAAGATTAGGGGTTTACTTCTCAGGAGACAAAGAGAGGTTCTGTCTTCACTTCTGGCTGCTAAAACTATCATTACAAACTGTCAGAAGATAAATCTGTGAGGATTTTAGTTTTTGAGCACGGAGAGGAGAGATTCAGACTCAGGGAAGATATCCTGTCCTTATCAGCAGCTGTGCTACCCTCCTCGGTATCAGAGCCACAGTTTTGACTCCTTGTCACTGTTATCGGCTGCAGCTTGCGGTTCAGCTTTATTCTCTTTGAAAAGGAGGATTTGTGGGTCCGTTTGGGCGGGGAACCGACTGATTCTGCTGCTATCATGTCACATTTTCTTGGTGTGCAGCTTCTACTCTGTGTGGTGGGATAATTTCAAACCTCCTGTTGATGCAGATTATCGCCGTTTCTCTTTAAGAGCTGGGAGTTTGTGGTAAAGGTTGAGGTTTCTCTCCAGCCTTACCCTGAAATCCAACATGGCTGTTGTGCTTCAAAAATTACAGGAATATACCAATAAGGCATAACATTATGACCAGTGACAGATAGTTTGCTCTCTTCATCAGGCCACATGTTTATAGCTGTGTCCTAGATGATGTTTGCTCTCACTGAATTGTGTCAGAAAACACAAAGTTACTGCAACAAACCATATCGACCTCTATTTATTTTAACAGGTAAATAAGATGATTTTCCAATGGAATAAGATTTTTGCACTTAAAATGGGAACAATTCATCTCCATCATCTTATTTCAAGTGCAGTATATCTAATTATCTTATTTTAGGGGTCAAAATACTCATTCCATTGGCAGATAATCTTATTTACCTGCTCAAATCAAGGACAAATACATTAACTTTAAGAACATTTTGCTTATTTTTAGTTCCGTTTTTGCAGTGCATTGTAATCATTCTCGCGCCGACGGCTGGGAGCTGCATTGCAGCCACAGCCGACCCGCGGCAGACTGATGGAGGCGAGGCTGCAGGACAGTCGGCGCCTCCGGGCCCTCTGACCACCACCAGCAGGCAGAGCGGGTGGAGCGTCTTGCCCAAGGACACAACGACTGAGACGGTGGGAATGGAGTTTTGACCTGGCAACCTACCGGTTACACTGCAAAAACGGATCTAAAAATAAGCAAAATGTTCTTAAAATGAGAGTATTTGTGCTTGATTTGAGCAGGTAAATAAGATTATCTGCCAATGGAATAAGATTTTTGCACTTAAAATGGGAACAATTCATCTCCAT